>NC_057862.1:12285000-12605000 GCF_019393635.1 Dromiciops gliroides
TCCTTAAAGCTATTTCATTTTAAAGAATGAAAAGCCATCACCTTTTCAAATTAGAAGTGAAATACAATTTATTTCCCTACCTGAAAGCACAGAATTCTTTTGTGTGTGGTGATAAATGCAGGTGTTTCCTGGACCAAACATTCCCCCTGCTGTTCCCCAGCTATACATCATATCCAGCATCAGCCAGGAGGAAGCCCAGGCTGTTGTTGGGCAGGTTGGAAATCCAGCAGCTGGCAGTCATGAAAAAACCATGCTGAAGAAACATAACAGGTTTCCTGACTGAGCAAGAAAGATGGGGAACTTTTAGTAAAGGATTTCTGTTCAAATGTAAAAAGTCTCAAAGAACACCTTGAGTCGTATCAACCCAATTTTTTTTTTAATTTCCCCAAAGCTATTGAATATTTCTTTGTCCACATTTCATGGATTATCCTCATGACAAGAACAATAGCACTTACTTTTCACCTCCTTCTTCAACCAAGAATGGTTAGAATATCTAATTAGGATGTCTTCATCCTTTTTCAAGGTGAACTCCTCAGAGTTAGAAGGGCCCTTAGACATCACCGAGTCCAAGCCAAAAACTGAAAAAAACCATCTACAGCAGAACAGAAAAGCAACAGCCTCTCTCCCAACAAGACAGAACTCATGACTTGTTAAGGCAGCTCATTTCACATCTAGGTAACTCCAGATGTTAGAGAGGTTTTCTTTCCATCTGACTCTTGTTAACATCCCCCTATTGCACCAAAATCTGACCTCTGGTGCCTAGAATGACCAGTTCAGCCCCCTCTTCTATAAGCCATTCATTGTAATACTAGAAGCCAGGTACCATGTTTCCTCTATTCTAATTGTGTCAAGTGACATTTACATGGCAAGGTCTTTAATCCCAGTCCAGCCTTCCTTAATACACATTTTTCATTCCTACCTAGGTTGTATTCCTGATTCTCTTTCCCAACTTTCTCTCCTACATGCCAAAACTTCTTCACACTGGAGCACACCCTACCCCTGGACTTTACACACTTCCTGGGCATCACACCCTTTTCTGACTGAGTGTCCTCTAGCTTTTCAACATCTGCCTGGAATGTGGCATCTCTAATAGAGCATGATATTCAGAATGAGGCCTGACCTCATTCTCTGTGCTTTTATTTGAATTTATTGTTTCCTCCCCTGCCCATTGAAGAGAACAATCCCATGCATCAGTCTTCTTTTTCATCAGTCAGTAGAGAATCAAATGCTCCTCTCCTTTTCCTTTGATGTGCAGGAAGAGTTCTTGACATGTAATACTTGATTTCATTTCAAAATAATTTTTCTGACCTGAGTTTCTCCATGTGAAGGAAGACAAGAGCTCCAGGGTGTGGGAGTGATATAAATTGGAGACTGTAACCCAACACATATTGTACCTGAATGAGAGCCATTTGTTTTTCCATGTGGAATTCTGTTAATTTTAAGTATATAAGCAACTTGAGTTATAGCTTCATACTCTTCACTGGGATAGCTCCAGTAGTAAATCATCTGGCTCTTTAGGAAGAAAAAGGAAATCCTTTTTTATCTCTATGATATTGAAATTCCATTTCACACAACAGGTAACAAACAATAATTACACATTCCATTTTGCTAGTGAATAGACTCCAAAAGATTGGAGAGATCAATAGTCACATGGTCAATTTGGAAATATTTTTGCTAATAGTGAGAACAACTCACAACATTTATTTGTGCTTCTGGGTTCTCAGGACGGACTTCTAGAAATAAACAATAGTTGATCCCAATGACATGGAGGAAACACAACACAGCTAAGAGCCACTTCATTTTGTACCTTCCTGAAATGGGAACATCATTAGGGTGGTTTTTATCAGAGCAAGTCAGTGTTCCAGTCAATGCTCAGTTGACTCCCTACTTTACCTATCTTGCTTTGGGAATAACAATCAAATTGTCCATCTGTGGCCTGATGACTCCATGCCCCTTCCCCAACATTACCCAAATTACTTTCTCTGGCCTCCACCTGCTCCATGTCCTGACTCCCCCATGACAGTGGAAGCTCCTTTGGTAAAGAAATGGTTTGAATTTAGTATTTTCATCACTGCTCCTTGGCATAGTGCCTGGCACATAGTAAGTACTTAATAAATGGTTTTCATCCTTCTCTAGTCTGTATTCCTGACTCTCTTCAAAGAACTTCTCTACTAAATTCCTAAAACTTCCTCACTCTGGAAGCCCACCCACCCCTGTACTTTGGACAACTATTAGAAGAAATACTGTTTACCCCCATGGCCTTTCCCTTTGATTGACTGATTCCTTCTACGATGTCCATTTTAAAGAGGAGCCCCAGGCCAGCCATGTCTTCATCCTTTTTCAAGGTGAACTCCTTACTTTCTAGAACTTTCTTTTCAATGCCCCCTTATGGGGTACCTTTATCTCCCTTCTCCCTTTTTAACTCTTTTTTATTCATTGTCTTTACCTATTAGAATGTAAGCTTTTTGAGGACAGGCATTGTCTTTCTTACTGCTATTTGTATTTGCATTTGTGTGCTTAGCACAGTGCTTGGTACAAGATCAGTACTTAATCAATGCTAGTTGACTTGCCTTGAATTTTCAGTTATTTCATTCAATTATCAGCAAATATCTTTTCTGTCCCTTTTCTGTCTCTGAAGCATGTTTCAATGGAAAGAGCACTGGCTCTGCAGAGATCTTGGGTTCAAATGCTCTCTTTGATACTAGTACCTGAATGACCTTGTGCAAGTCACTTAACATTTGTGAGAACCAGCCCCTCCCCACCGCTGAGAAATAATTTGACCTTTCTAAGGTCATCCTGGTGTCTTGGAAGTTCATTGACTGCCTTTAAGTCATGTCAGTCAATGAACCTGAATGCTACCAGTCAATTAGCTTGGAGTTGTGTATGGGGACCACCCCTCTTCCTGCTGGACACAGAGCTTCCAGAAGAACTGACTGGAACTCTTGCTCCTTGATAGTGTGACTGGCTAGGTGAAGGTGTGCTCTCTCTGAGCTAGGGTTTTTCCATTCTTTCAGAGACATGTGCTCGCTCTCTCACTTTACTAACTTCTAATTATTTTAATAAATGCTTAAAAGCCTAAGCTGTTGCTGAATTTGGTTTCACACACACACACACACATTAGATTTTAAACATCACACATTCCTATGCCTCAGTTTCTTCATCTGTAAAATGAGGCAGATGTATTGAATCACCTTTGAGGTCCCTTTAAGCATTAGCTTTATAATTGTATGAATAATCCTCTCAGTCATTTCCCTCAGTGAGCTTTCTATCCAACCAATAGGGTCCTGCTGCTGCTTCTCTTAGTTAGTATTACCTAAGATGATACACACATCCATGACCACTGAAAACCAGGTTCCAATATCCTTCTTTGTACACATTAGCAGCCCTGCCTCCTTGTGAACTTAGAGTAGTATCATACTTACCAACCTTCAGGAGGGAAATTACTTTTCCCTACCCATTTCTGCATGGGTAATACAATAGAGTGCTGTGCCTCAAGTCAAGAAGACCTGAGTTCCAATCCAGCCTCTGAGACCTCCTACTTGTGTGACCCTGGGCAAGTCACTAAAGTCCATCTCCCTTAGTTTCTGCAACTGTAAAATGGGGATGATATTAGCATTTATTTCCCAGGGCTCTTTGTGAGCATCACATGAGATCATATATTTGTGAAATGCTCAGTGCAGGACCTGACACATGGTAGGTGCCTAAGAAATGCTTGGCTCTTTCTTGAACCTGATCTCATTCTTGCCATCTCAAAATAAAACAGAGTAAGGAATTGAACCACCCTTTAAAAATGATGACTCAGGGGCAGCTCAGTGGATAAAGCACCAGCTCTGGATTCAGGAAAACCTGAGTTCAAATCCAGCCTCAGACACTTGACACTTAATAGTTATGTGACCCTGGGCAAGTCACTTAACCCTCATTGCCCCCTCAATAAATTATTCAATCAATCAATAGATAGATAACAAAATAAAAATGACCATTCACATGATCAAGTCTCCTCCACTGATCACTGGGAGAACTAAAAACTGAGGACCCAAACAAAGCCACTCAGAGTATATCTCGATCCTCAAAGTTTCCCCAAGGGGGATGTAAGGTGAACTATAGAGCAATCTTAAGGTTTCTTCCAATTCTGATATCCTCTATCAAAAAAAAAAAAATCCTCAGTAGTTACAAAAAACTATTTACCAAAAAGGTAAGAAGATACAATCAAACTTCAAGCCACATTTTTTATTTGAGTAAGAAGTTTATGGTTTTATTACTTTCAGTATATCTTCTTTTTTAAATTTTATTTTGATTTATTTTTGCAGGGCAATGAGGGTTAAGTGACTTGCCCAGGGTCACACAGCTAGAAAGTGTTAAGTGTCTGAGGGCGGATTTGAACTCAGGTACTCCTGACTCCAGGACCAGTGCTCTATCCACTGTGCCACCTAGCTGGCCCCAAAATATTTTTTTAAAAAAGAAGTTCATGGGGCAGCTAGGTGGTTCAGTGGATAGAGCACTGGCCCTGGAGTCAGGAGTACCTGAGTTCAAATCTGGCCTCAGACACTTAACACTTACTAGCTGTGTGACCCTGGGCAAGTCACTTAACCCCAATTGCCTCACTAAAAAAAAAAAAAAGTTCATGCAGTTTATGACAAGACAAGAAATAGAGAAGATCATTAAACACAAAATGGATGATTTTGATTGCATTAAATTAAAAAGGTTTTCTACAAAGAAAAGCAATGCAGCCAAAATTAGAAGGGATGCAGAAAGCTGGGAAACAATTTTTATAGCCAGTACTTCTGATAAAGGCCTTATTTCTAAAAGATACTGGGAACTACATCAAATTTATAAGAATCCAAGTCATTCCCTAATTGAGAAATGGTCAAAGGATATGAACAGGCAGTTTTCTAATGAAGAAATCAAAGCTATCTATTGCCATATAAAAAAATGCTCTAAATCACTTTTGATTAGAGAAATGCAAATTAAAACAACTCTGAGGTACCACCTGACATCTATCATATTGGCTAATATGACAAAAAAGGAAAATAATAAATGTTGGAGAAGCTGTGGAAAAATTGGAACACTAATGCATTGTTGGTGGAGCTGTAAACTGATCCAACCATTCTGGAAAGCAATTTGGAATTATGCCTGAAGGGCTATAAAGCTGTGCATACCCTTTGACCTAGCAATACCACTATTAGGTCTTTTTCCCAAAGAGATCATAAAAAAGGGAAAAAGACCCACATGTACAAAAATATTTATAGCTGCTCTTTTTGTGGTGGCATGGAATTGGAAATTGAGGAGTTGCCCATCAACTGGGGAATGGCTGAACAAGTTGTGGTATATGAATGTAATGGAATACTCTTGTGCTTTAAGAAACGATGAGCAGGCAGATTTCAGAGAAACCTGGAAGGACTTGCATGAACTGATGATGAGTGAGATGAGCAGAACCAGGAGAACATTGTACACAGTATCATCAACATTATGTGTTGATCAACTGTGATAGACTTGATTCTTCTCATCCATACAATGGTCCAAGGTAGTTCCAAAGGACTCATCATGGAAAATGCTCTCCAAATCCAGAAAAAGAAAAGAACTGTAGAATATGGACGCATATTGAACCATACTATTTCTTTTGGGTTTTGTGCTGTTGTTTTTCTTTTTTGAGGTTTTTCCTTTTTGCTCTGATTCTTCTTTCACAGTAAGAATAATGCAGAAATATGTTTAATGGGATTGTACATATATAATCTATATCAGATTACTTACTGTTTTAGGGAGGGTGGAGAAAGGGGAGGGAGGGGAGGGAAGGAGAAAACATGTAACTCGAAAATAATAAAATATTTTTATAATTAAAAAAAAGAAGTTCATGGTTCCCAGGTTCACAACTCTCCCCTACAGAGGCAACTCATCCCTTATTCACATACCTGGGCTAATTCATCTTGTGTATTCTTACATCAGAGTTTCACAATTCCATTGCATAGCTCAGTCCATCCTAGAAACCTAGGAAATTTGAACTTTATGCCAATTTTTTGTACCAATCAGCTTTGTACTAATCAATAAATCTACTGCCTGTTCTTCACTATTAGGTTCTCTCTAATTGTACTTACTCTTGTTTTCTGACATCCTCTTACCTAGAGGGGAGGGTAGAATAAGGAATAAGAAGATAAGGAGAGAAGATACGGTAACAGGAACAGGGTAAAAAGACAGAATAAGAACTATAATAGTGATTGGAGAAATGTAAACTAAAACAATTCTGAGGTCCTACCTTATATCTATAAGATTGGATAATAAAACAGAATAGAAAAATGACAAATGTTGGAAGGGATATGGAAAAAAATGTGATATTAATGAACTGTTGGTGCAGTTATGAACTGATTCATCCCTTCTATAAAGCAATTAGGAACTATTCCCAAAGGGCTATAAAACCATGCAGACTCTCTGACCTAGAAATACTGATGTGAGATGAAATTAGGGGTTAAATGAATAGTGAGTCATCCCAAAAGAATTACAAGACTCAATGACTCAGTTTCCCAAGTTTTATTGCAATACTGCAGGTGACCACAGGGAGAGAACCAGAATATTGGAAAGGTATCTCTCAAATAAGGAAGGAAAAGACAGTTATATTTATAGTATGGATAAATTGATTATCAGTCTCATTATAATAATCTCCACCTTGGGGAGATACAGTGGAGGCCTGTCCTCATTATAATATTCTCCACCTCTGGGAGGTACAGGGGAGGGTTTATCCTAACTGGGAGTTCCTGGGGTCCTAAGCCAACCCCTGAGGCAGGTACCTTTTTCAGTGGAGGTGTGTTTTGGGAGTTTACACATCATAAGGTGAATCTGGGGACAAATTTGGCCTTTTCTGTCCATGTCTCTTTCTGATTCCCATGGCTAGTTTCAAAATAAAATCATTTTTCATTAGAATTTCTATAGGCTAGGGGCAGCTAGGTGGCACAGTGGATAGAGCACCAGCTCTGGATTCAGGAGGACCTGAGTTCAAATCCAGTCTCAGACACTCAACACTTACTAACTGTGTGACCCTGGGCAAGTCACTTAACCCGAATTGCCTCACTAAAAAAAAAAAACAAAAAGAGAATTTCTATAGGTTGTCTTTTCCCTTTATTGTTATTTTGACCCGACCCATTCTGGTCCATTATGGATGTTGATAACTATGGGTACGAGAACCTAACATAAGTTATCTATTAACTGGGATCTGACTCCCTTTTAGAGCTAATATCTGTATTAGAGCTTGGGTCTTAGGTTTTTCTATTAATCCCTTTTTGCCTCCTACATCAATACCACTACTAGGTCTGTATCCAAAAAGACGTAAAAAATATAAAGGAAAAGCACCTATACAAAATATTTATAGCCTCTCTTTTCTGGTGGCAAAGAATTAGAGATTAATCTGATGTCTATCAACTGGGGAATGGCTGAACAAATTGTGGCATGTGATTGTGTTGGAATACAATTGTCCTATAAGAAATTATGATTAAGATTCTCTTAGAAAAGCCTGGAAAGATTTAACATAAGCTGATGCAAAGTGAAATGTACTGTGTACAAAGTAATAGCAATAGTGTAAGATGATCAGCTGTGAGTGACTTAGCTATGGATTTATGATGAAAAATGTGACCCATCCTCAAAGAAAGAACTTATGGTGTTTGAATACAGATTGAAGCATACTTTTGTTAATTTGTTTTTCTTCAGGTTTCTTTTTTTCTTTTTTTGGTCTGTTTTCTTTCACAATATGACTAATATGGAAATATATTTTGCAGAACTACACATGCATAACCCATATCAAAGTGTTTGAACTCTCAATGAGTGTGGCGGAAAGGGAGGAAGTGAAGGATTTTGGAACCCAAACTTTAAAAAAAATGAATGTTTAAATTTTTTTTACATGTGTTTGGGAAAAAAATAAAATACTAATACTTAAAAAAAGACTCCAAAAGGAAAAAAAGTACAATAATGAGTAAAATAAGATGGAAGTAAATTCAAAAATATTAATTATAACTTTGAATGTGAACGGGTTGAATTCACCCATAAAATGGAAACATCAGAATGGATTAAAAATCATAATTTAACAATATGCCACTTATAAGAAATGCCTTTAAGAGCAGAAGATACACACAGTTAAAATGAAGTGTTACTGTAGAAGTTACTATGCTTCAGTTGATGGGGAAAAAAGGGCAAGGGTAGCAATTGTGATCTCAGACAAAGTTATGGATAAATAAATTTAATTAAATTAGATAAGCAAGGTAACTATATTTTCATAAAAGGTATCATAGACAATGAAGCAATATCAATACTGAACCTATATTCACCAAATGCAATACCATTTGAATTTTTAAAAATATATTTAAATGAATTATGTATGGAGAAAAATAGAAATACTATAAGAGTGGGGGACTTTAATGTTCCCCTCTCAGAACTAGATAAATCTAACCAAAAAATAAATATAAAAGAAATCAAGGAAATGAAAAGAATTTATATAAGATGCATATGTTAGATATAAGGAGAGAACTGAATGAAAATAGAAGGGAATACACTTTTTTCTCAGAAGTTTATGGTACATTTAAAAAGATTGACTATATATTGGGATATAAAAATTTTATACTTAAAAGGAGAAAAGCAGAAATATTAAAAGTATATTTTCCAGATCACAATGCAATAAAACTATATGTATTCCTATGTGAGGCATCTTCAGCAAAGTATGCCTCACATTTTTGTTTTAATAAATAATTAGAATTATATAAAGAGATTAATATTAACCAAAGGAAATGTTGTACATGCATAATCCAATATATGTAAATAAAAATGACACAAATAAAACATATTTAATAAGGAACCATGGAAACATATTAAAAACAAATTAGAGATTAAACACCCTAATCTTTTTTAAAATTTACTTTGTTTTAATCCTATTTTATTTTTTCAGTTATATGTAAAGATGGTCTTCAACATTCATTTTTATAAGATTTTTAATTCCAACATTTTATGCTCCCTAGTTCCTCCCCCTCCCCAAGATGACAAGCAATCTGATATAGGTTGTACATGTGTAATCATGTTTAACATATTTGCACATTAATTAGGTAGTGAAAGAAGATGCAAAACAAAAGGGAAAAACCACAGGGAAAAAGTAAAAATAGTATGCTTTGATCTATGTTCAGGCTCCATAGTTCTTTCTATGGAGGTGGATAGCATTTTTCATCATGAGCCTTTTGAAATTATCTTGGATCATTATATTTCTGAGAAGAGCTAAGTCTGTCATAATTGATCATTACACAATGATGCTGTTACTGTCTACAACATTCTCCTGGTTCTCCTCACTTCACTCAATATCAGTTCATGTAAGTCTTTCCAGGTTTTTCTGAAATCTACCTGCTCATCATTTCTTATAGCACAATAGAATGCCATTACATTTAATCACCATTGTTCAGCCATTCTCCAATTGTTGGGCATTATCTCAATTTCCAATTCTTTGCCACCACAAAAAGAGTTGCTATAAATATTTTTGTACATGTGGGTCCTTTTGCCTTTTTCCTGATCTTTTTGGGATACAGACCTAGTAATAGTTTGTTTGTTTGTTGCTTGTCCTTCATTCATTCTTTTTTTAAATTATAAAACTATTTTATTATTTCCCAGTTTCATGTAGAGATAGTTTTCAACAATTGTTTTTATAAGATTTCTAGTTTCAAATTTTTCTCCCTCCCTCCCAAAGACAGCATGCAATCTGATATAGGTTATATATGTACAATAACATTAAACATATTTCTGCATTAGTCATGGTATAATAGAAGAATCAGAGCAAAAAGTAAAATTCTCAAAAAAGAAAAACAACAGCACAAAAAAAAATAGTATGTTTCAATATGTGTCCATATTCCACAATTCTTTTTTTTTTCTGGATTTGGAGAGCATTTTCCATGATGAGTCCTTTGGAACTACCTTGGACCATTGTATGGATGAGAAGAATCAAGTCTATCACAGTTGATCAACACATAATGTTGATGATACTGTGTACAATGTTCTCCTGGTTCTGCTCATCTCACTCATAATCAGTTCATGCAAGTCCTTCCAGGTTTCTCTGAAATCTGCCTGCTCATCATTTCTTACAGCACAAGAGTATTCCATTACATTCATATACCACAACTTGTTCAGCCATTCCCAAGTTGATGGGCAACTCCTCAATTTCCAATTCCATGCCACCACAAAAAGAGCAGCTATAAATATTTTTGTACATGTGGGTCTTTTTCCCTTTTTATGATCTCTTTGGGAAAAAGACCTAATAGTAGTATTGCTAGGTCAAAGGGTATGCACAGCTTTATAGCCCTTTGGACATAATTCCAAATTGCTTTCCAGAGTGGCTGGATCAGTTTACAGCTCCACCAACAATGCATTAGTGTTCCAATTTTTCCACAGCTTCTCCAACATTTATTATTTTCCTTTTTTGTCATATTAGCCAATATGATAGGTGTCTGTACCTCAAAGTTGTTTAATCTGCATTTCTTTAATCAATAGTGATTTGGAGCATTTTTTTTCATATGGCAATAGATAGCTTTGATTTCTTCATTAGAAAACTGCCTGTTCATATCCTTTGACTATTTCTCAATTAGGGAAAGACTTGGATTCTTATAAATTTGATGTAGTTCCCAGTATCTTTTAGAAATAAGGCCTTTATCAGAAGTACTGGCTATAAAAATTGTTTCCCAGCTTTCTGCATCCCTTCTAATTTTGGCTGCATTGCTTCTCTTTGTAGAAAACCTTTTTAATTTAATGTAATCAAAACCATCCATTTTGCATTTCATAATATTCTCTATCTCTTGTTTGGTCATAAACTGTTCTTCTTTCCAGAAATCTGAAAGGTAAACTATTCTTTCCTCTCCTAAATTAGCTATGTTATCACCTTTTATGTCTAAATCATGTACCCATTTTTACCTTATTTTAGTATAAGGTGTCAGATGTTGGTCTATGCCTAATTTCTGCCATACTATCTTCCAGTTTTCCCAGCAGTTTTTGTCAAATACTGAGTTCCTATCCTAGAAGCTAGAGTCTTTAGGTTTATCAAACAGTAAATGACTAAAGTCATTTACTACTGTGTCTCCTGTGCCTAGCCTATTCCATTGATCCTCTACTCAATTTCTTAGCCAGTACCAAATAGTTTTGATGACTGCCACTTTATATTAGAGCTTCAGATTTGGTACAGCTAATCCACCTTCCTGTGCATTTTTTTCATTAGTTCCCTTGATATTCTTGACCTTTTGTTTTTCCAGATGAATTTTGTTATTATTTTTTCTAGCTCTATAAAATAAGTTTTATGTAGTCTAATTGGTATGGCACTGAATAGGTAAATTAATATAGGTAGAATTGTCATTTTTATTATATTAGCTTGGCCTATCCATGAGCAATTGATATTTTTCCAATTATTTAGATCAGATTTGATTTGTGTGAAAAGTGTTTTGTAGTTATATTCATAGAGTTCCTGGTTTTGCCTTGGCAAGTAGACTCCCAAGTATTTTATATTGTCTACTATTACTTTAAATGAAATTTCTCTTTCTATCTCTTGCTGCTAGACTTTGTTGGTCACGTATAGGAATGCTGATGGTTTATGTAGATTTATTTTATATCCTGCTACTTTGCTAAAGTTGTTAATTGTTTCAAGTAATTTTTTAGTTGATTCTCTAGGATTCTCTAAGTATGCCATCATATCATCTGCAAAGAGTGATAGTTTTGTTTCCTCCTTGCCTATTCAGATTCCTTTAATTCCTTTTTCTTCTCTTGATTCCTAAAGCTAACATTTCTAGTACAATATTAAATAATAGAGGTGATAATGGACATCCCTGTTTCATCCCTGATATTATTGGGAATGCCTCTAACTTATCTCCATTACATATAATGCTTGCTGATAGTTTTAGGTAAATACTGCTTATTATTTTAAGGAAAACTCCACCTATTCCTAAGCTCTCTAGTGTTTTTATTAGGAATGGGTGTTGTATTTTGTCAAAAATCTTTCTCTGCATCTATTGAGATAATCATATGATTTTGGTTAGTTTTCTTATTGATGTGGTTGATTATGTTAATAGTTTCCCTAATGTTGAACCAGCCCTGCATTTCTGGTATAAATCCCACCTGGTCATAGTGTATTTTTTTTATTTATTTATTTTTGGTGAGGCAACTGGGGTTAAGTGAGTTGCCCAGGGTCACACAGCTAGTAAGTATCAGGTGTCTGAGGCCAGATTTGAACTCAGGTACTCCTGACTCCAGGGCCAGTGCTCTATCCACTGTGCCATCTAGCTGTCCCCATAGTGTATTATCCTGCTGATCACTTACTGTAATCTCCTTGCTAATATCTTATTTAAGATTTTGCATCAATATTCATTAGGGAAATTGGTCTATAATTTTCTTTCTCTGTTTTTACTCTCCCTGGTTTTGATATCAACACCATATTTGTGTCATAAAAGGAATTTGGTAGAACTCCTTCACCTATTTTTCCAAATAACTTGCATAATATTGGAATTAATTGTTCTTTAAATGTTTGGTAGAATTCACTTGTAAACCCATCTGGCCTTGGGGATTTTTTCTTAGGGATTTCATTAATGGCTTGTTCAGTTTCTTTTTCTAATATGGGTTTATTTAAGGATTTTATTTCCTCTTCAGTTAACCTGAGCAGTTTGTATTTTTGTAAATATTTATCCATTTCATTTAGATTGTCAAATGTATTGGCATACAGTTGGGCAAAATAGTTCCTAATTATTTCTTTAATTTCTACTTCATTGGTGGTAACAGCACCCCTTTCATTTTTGATACTGGTAATTTGCTTTTCTTCTTTCTTTTTTTAAATCAAATTAACCAATGGTTTATTTATTTTATTGGTTTTTTTTTTCATAAAACCAGCTCTTAGTTTAATTGATTAATTCTATAGTTTTCTTTCTTTCAATTTTTTTAATTTCTCCTTAAATTTTCAGGATTTCTAATTTAGTATTTAATTGGGGTTTTTTAATTTGTTTTTTCTAGCTTTTTAAGTTGCATGCCCAATTCATTGATCTCCTCTTTCTCTTTTTTATTCATGTAAGCAGTTAGAGCTATAAAATTTCCCCTAAGCACTGCTTTGGCTGCCTCCCATAGATTTTGGTATGTTGTCTCATTATTGTCATTCTCTTGGATCAAGTTATTGATTGTTTCTGTGATTTGTTGTTTGACCCACTCATTCTTTAGAATGAACTTATTTAGTTTCCAACTAAGTTTCAGTCTACCTTTCCATGGCTCTTTATTACATGTAATTTTTATTGCATCATGATCTGAGAAGGATGCATTTACTATTTCTGCCTTTCTTCATTTGACTATGATGTTTTTGTGCCCTAATACATGGTCAATTTTTGAATATGTGCCATTTACTGCTGAAAAGGGGAGATTCCTTCCTATCCCCACTCAGTTTTCTCCAGACTTATATCATATATAACTTTTCTAACATTCTATTCACCTCTTTAACTTTGTTCTTATTTATTTTGTGGCTAGATTTATCTAATTCTGAGAGGAGAAGATTCATATCCCCCACTAGTATAGTTTTGCTGTCTACTTCCTCTTGTAACTCATTTAACTTCTCTAAGAATTTGGATGCTATACCACTTGGCGCATACATGTTTAGTATTGATATTACTTCGTTATCTATAGTACCTTTTAGCAAGATGTAGTTTCCTTCCTTATCTCTTTTAATTAGATCTATTTTTGCCTTTGGTTTGTCTGAGATAAGGATTGCTACCCCTGCTTTTTTTACTTTAGCTGAAGCATAATATATTCTTCCCCAACCTTTTACCTTTACCCTGTGTGTATCTCTCTGCTTCAGATGTGTTTCTTGTAAACAGCATATTGTAGGATTCTGGTTTTTAGTCCACTCTGCTCTTTGCTTCTGTTTTATGGCAGAGTTCATCCCATTCACATTCACAGTTATTATTACTAACTGTCTATTCCCCTCCATTCTATTACTCCCCTTGTACTTTTCCCCCTTCTTTCCCCCATTCCTCCTCACCAACATTTTGCTTCTTACCCCTGCCTCCCTCAATCTGCCTTCCCTTTTATCACCCCCCTCCCTTTTCTTTACCCTTTTCTCCCTTGCTTCTGCCCTCCCTTCTGTCAGCCCCCTGTTTTCCCCCTACCCTTTTACTTCCCTAAAGAATAAGCTAAGTTTCTTTATCCAAATGAATGTATATGCTATTGTCCTTCACTCTTGAAGAGCACAGTGACAGATGCTGTGACTTGCAATGAATTGGATTTAAGTGAGGAAGGGCTGTGCTAAGTCACTAGCCTCATTCTCTCTTCCTGAGTCATCTGGGTCCAGGGGTAAGATATATTATCAGGAGATGGCCCTGAATACAGTGAAAGACCAAGGTCTTTTAAGATAAGGTCTTTCACTTTTAAGCTAGGGCCTCAGATTGCCTGAGGCAAAGCCCATTCTGTTATTTGAGCTAGGTAAGAAGGAAAGCAAAGAAAAACCTCTTTTATTTAGCCTAAAAGAAAGAGAGATAAAAAGGGGCAAGGGGCAGAGAAAGACCCTCAGGGTTTCTGACCTAAAGAGATACAATTGCTATTTAGGCCCACCCTGAGCCATCAGAAGCCAAACTATGCAAAAATTAGGCCTGGGCTGAGACCTATTGTTGGCCAATAAATGAAGACCAGAGTTATTTAGGTTTAAATTTAAGGAGTGGTCTTTAGAAGACATCTTGCAGGTAGACCCCAAGAAATATTGTGAGGTTTCTGCAGACTAATCAATGTAGCTCCAACAGCACTGAGTAGTTGGGATGCATCATAGGTCTTTGGTCCACAAAGAGCCTTCAGGGCATCATAAAAGCACTTTTGATTGATACTTTCAGAATAAAATTGAGTTTCATATGTCTTCTTACTGAGCCAATGATCCTGTATCTCTCTAAGCTTTGCTTCTACTTTACTTTTGATGGAGTTAAATGCTAACCTTCTAATGGATGGACAAACTACTCTGCTGGTAAACACTGTGGAATTCTTGTTTTTCATGTATCAGCTTCTGAATTTTGCTATTATTTTCATCAAACCAGTCTTGATGTTTGTGAGTCTTCTGACCCAGTTGAGTGAGTGTGGTGCTATTCACCAAATCTCTAAAAGCTGCCCATTTCTTTTCTCTTCCACTATCACCAACCATGTGTTGGCTCAACTTTCCTTCCAAGTTAAGAACAAACTGTTCCTGCCCAGAGAAACAATCTAATCTGTTGACATTGTCTTCAGGCAGTCATTTTGCCTTGGTGCCATGACTTTTGTTGAATGCAAATATTTAGCTTGGAGAATATGTCTGTAATCAGTCCATCTCACTCTGCATCACACATTGCCTTCATCACTCTTACATCCTGTCTCTCTCTTCTCCCTACAATAACATAGTGTATTAAATGCCAATGTTTGCTGTGACAGTGCATCTGTGAAGTGTTATTGCATTTAGGTAAATGGAAGACAGTGTTGATGATGAGAAGGTCATGAGATACCAAAGTCTTCGGTAGTAAGTGACCAGTGATGTTGCTTTTTTCCAACTCCATTCCTCCCAAAGACTCCCTGCCATGTCTGGTAGTCTGGTAGATTCTAACATTAAAGTCACCCAGAATTATAAGCTTGTCCTATTTTGGCATATTGATAGTAAAGGGTTTCCAGGTCTCCTTTCTTTGACCTCATCGGGGTTTTTTCGTGGAGGGAGTCATATAGGTTTTGGTGATCATACAAATTTGTTGACTAGTTTAAATTTTTAAAAGTAATAAACATTTTTATTTATAGTTTGGGGTTCAAATTTTTATCTCTCCTTCCCTCTCTCCCCTTCCCCCTCCCTGAGGGAGTAAGCAATCAGATATAGGTTATACATGTGTAGTTATGCAAAATATTGCAATATTAGCCATTTTGTATAAGAAAACTTGAATAAAAGAAAAAAATGAAAGAACATGAAAAATAGTGTGGTTCAGTCTGTGTTCCATCAATAAGTAAGTCATCTGCAGCAGATCATCTTACAATATTGCTGTTATTTTGTATACAGTACATTTAACTTTGCATCAACTAATGTAAGTCTTTCCAGGTTTTTCTGATAACATCCTGCTCATCATTTTTTTATAGTAAATTACATTTATATAGTATTTTAAAGAGATTTCCTTACAAAACACCCATGAGGTTGATTATCGCAATAACAATAATAGCTAACATTTATATAGTACCTTATACCTGACAAAGAATTTTCTTCACAATAGCCCAGCAAAGTACCATCATCCTCTTCATCATCATCATCTTACATTGCTCTTGCCTCTGCTTCAAACTTTTTCCACAGTTACTATTGCTAACTATATTTCCCTCCATCCTATTCATTCCTCATGATATTTACTCTATTTTCTATCTTCTTTTACCCTATCCCTCCTAAAAGTGTTTTGTTTCTAACTGCCCCTCCCCTAATCTGCCTTCCCTTCCTTTACCCCTCCTCCTTTATCCACTTCCCTGAAGGGCAAGATATATTACTATAACCAATTGAGTGTGTATGCTATTCCCTCTTTGAGCCAATTCTGATAAGAGTAAGGCTCATTCACTCCCCAACTCCTCCCCCATCGGCTCCTCCACTCAATAAGCTTTTTCTTGCTTCTTTTATGTGAGATACTTTATCCCATTCCATCTCTCCCTTTCCCTTTCTCCCAGTGCAATCCTCTCATCCCTTAATTTTATTTTAAAAATGTCATCATGGGGCAGCTAGGAGACACAGTGAACAAAGCATCTTCCCTGAACCCAGGAGGCCCCAAGCCTAAATCCAGCCCCAGACATAAGCCATTCCACCTTGCCTTCTCACACACACACACACACACACACAAAGGATAAACAAAAAATAAAATGTTTTACAGATATCATCTCTTCATAATCAATTCCCACTTGTGCCCTCTATCTAAATCTATTCCTTTCAGCTGCCCTAATAAGTTCTTATGAGTTACAAGCATCATCTTCCCATGTAGGAATGAATGAAAACAGTTTACCCTTTTAACATCCCTCATGATTTTATTTCCTGTTTACCTTCTTCATGCTTCTCTGGGGTCTTTTACTTGAAAGTCAAATTTTCTATTCAGTTCAGGTCTTTTCTTTTTTTATATTTCTTTTTAAACTTTAAAATAAAAGTATTTTATTATTTTCCAGTTACATGTAGAGATAGTTTTAACATTTGTTTTTATAAGATTTCCAATTTCAAATTTTTCTTCCTCCTTCCCTCCCCGAGACAGCAGGTAACCTGATATAGGTGTATACATATATATATATATATATATATATATATATATATATATATATATATATATATATATATATATATATATAATTAAACACATTTCTGCATTAGTCATGTTATAAGAGAAGAATCAGAGCAAAAAGGAAAAACCTCAAAAAAAGAAAAAACAATAGCACCAAAGACAAAAGAAACAGTATGGCCCAATCAGCATCCATATTCCACAGTTCCTTTTTTTTTTTTCTGGATTTGAAGACCCTTTTCCATCATGAGTCCTTTGGAACTTTCTTGTACCATTGGATTGGTGAGAAGAATCTAGTCTATCACAGTTGATCAACACAAAATGTTTATGATATTGTCTATAATCTTCTTCTGGTTTTGCTCATCCTGCTCATCATCAGTTCATGCAAGTCCTTCCAGGTTTCTCTGAAATCTGCCTGCTCATCATTTCTTACAGCACAAGAGTATTCCATTACATTCATATACCACAACTTGTTCAGCCATTCCCCAGTTGATGGTCAACTCCTCAATTTCCAATTCCATGCCACCACAAAAAGAGCAGCTATAAATATTTTTGTACATGTGGGTCTTTTTCCCTTTTTATGATCTCTTTGGGAAAAAGACCTAATAGTAGTATTGCTAGGTCAAAGGGTATGCACAGCTTTATAGCCCTTTGTGCATAATTCCAAATTGCTTTCCAGAGTGGCTGGATCAGTTCACAGCTCCACCAACAATGCATTAGTGTTCCAATTTTTCCACAGCTTCTCCAACATTTATTGTTTTTCTTTTTTTGTCATATTAGCCAATATGATAGGTGTCAGGTGGTACCTCAGAGTTGTTTTAATTTGCATTTCTCTAATCAAAAGTGATTTAGAGCATTTTTTCATATGGCAATAGATAGCTTTGATTTCTTCATCAGAAAACTGCCTATTCATATCCTTTGACCATTTCTCAATTGGGAATGACTTGGATTCTTAAAAATTTGATTTAGTTCCTGGTATATTTTAGAAATGAGACCTCTATCAGAAGTACTGGCTATAAAAATTGTTTCCCAGCTTTCTGCTTCCCTTCTAATTTTGGCTGCATTGCTTCTCTTTGTAGAAAACCTTTTTAATTTAATGTAATCAAAATCATCCATTTTACATTTCATAATATTCTCTATCTCTTGTTTGGTCATAAAATATCTCCTTTCCAAAGATCTGAAAGGTAGACTATTCCTTCCTCTCCTAAATTAGCTATGGTATCACCTTTTATGTCTAAATCATGTACCCATTTTTACCTTATTTTAGTATAAGGTGTAAGATGTTGGTCTATGCAGTTCAGGTCTTTTCATCATGAATGCCTGAAAGTCCTCTTATTCATTGAAGTCCCATTTCCCACCCCCTGAAAGATTGTCCTCAGTTTTGCTGGGTAAGTGATTCTTTGTCGTAATCCCAATTTCTTTGCCCTCTGGAATATCATATTCCATACCCTCCATTCCTTTTGTGTAGAAGCTGCTGGATCGTGGGTTATCCTGACTGTGGCTCCACAGTACTTGAATTGTTTCTTTGTGGTTGCTTGCAATATTTTCTCCTTGACCTGGGAGCTATGGAATTTAGCTATAGTATTCCTGGAAGCTTTCCTTTTTTGATCTCTTTCAGGAGGTGATTTGGTGGATTCTTTAAACTTCTATTTTACCTTCTGCTTCTAGAATATCATGGCAATTTTTCCTGACAGTTTCTTGGAAAATGATGTCTAAGCTCTTTTTTGCCCATGGTTTTCCATGGTCCAATGCTTTTCAAATTATCTCTCCTAGATCTATTTTCCAGGTCAGCTGTTTTTCCGAGGAGATATTTCACATTGTCCTCTCTTTTTTTCATTTATTTGGATTTGCTTTATTGTGTCTTGATTTCTCATAAAGTCATTAGCTTCCATTTGTTCAGTCCTAATTCTTAGCAATTATTTTCTTCAGAGAACTTTTGTACCTCCCTTTCTGTTTGACCAATTTGTCTTTTGAAACTTGACTTTTTTTCATGACTTTCCTCCATCACTCTCATTTCTCTTTCCATTTTTCCTCTCTTCTTTTATCTTCAAAGTTCTTTTTGAGCACCTCTATGGCTTGAAACCCATTCATATTTTTCTTGGAAGCTTTGGATATAGGAGCTTTGATTTTGTTATCTTCCTCTGAGTGTGTATTTTGAACTTCCTTGTCACCAAAGAAGCTTTCTATGATTCACATTTTTTTGTCTGTTCATTTGCTAGCCTATTTCTTGACTTTTAACTCCTTCTTAAAGTGGGACACTGCTTCCAGGACACACTGTCCCAAGCTTCAGGGAGTCCAAGGTGGTACAATTTAAGGAGAAGCAGGTTCTCCACTAACCTGTACTTTGATTTTGGCTGTAAATAAACCCAGGCCTACTTGCTGTTTAACCAAGAAACAAAATTCTGTTTCACTGTAGTTTCAAGCTCCAGAAAAGCCTGCACCTGACGAATAATTTCTATTTTCAACTAGATAATGAGGAGACATTAGATGGTCAAGAAGACAACATAAGGGATAAGATAGACAGTGTGAGTGCTTCCTGGAGACCCACAGAGTGCCAAAAGACATCCAGCAAGGTCTTGGACACACTGTGGGAAGGATCTATTGGGATGAAATCTCACTTCCTGGTGTCCCTGGAAACTCTCTAGGGCTCCTTAAATTATGGAGGAGGTGCTAGTTAGCACTAGTTGGGGTTTTTTTTCTTATTAGACATCATACACACAATGAAATAACAGGTTTGTATCCCTAATCCCACCTGCCCACACCAAAAAAAAAAAAAAAGTAAATAAACTGTGTGTTCACAAAGTGTGATAACGGGGAAAATGCATATCAATGGGTAAGTTCTGAGGTTTTCCAATGAGTATAATCAAGAAGCACCTCTTCTTGCAACCCTTTGCTCAACAAATGGGCAAGGAGGTTGTTTCTTACACAGGTTTTTACTCTGCCCACATGTCCCACCATCCTTCACCCAAAGCCCTGTAAGGAATTAATTGTGATTTGGGGTTTCCATGACTACATCTTTGCTTCATTATGGTCAGACTGAAAAGATGTAGTCTTGAAAATCCTAAGAGAAGATGGGTGTGTACTTGAAGGGATTATAGAAAAGTGCAAACTAAGTATCTAATCCTCCCCTAGTAGTTCCCCTATGCCCACATGGGCCTGGCCAAATTATAATGGGGACAGCCCAGGGGTTATGTTGAAGCAATTGGAGACTCAGCATGGCTAAGAACGTCCCCTTCCTGTGGGAGAGGCAGGTAGGGGGAAGAGAGAACTCTGGGAGAAAGGAGAAGGAGGGGGGAGCTGGGTGGTTGTTGACTTTCAGACCGAACTGGGGAGACTGCACAGCTGACTCTCATTGAAACTACCAACTCCAGATGGTGAGTTTGTGTTGTGGAAGCAAGGCCAGCTCTTGGAGCTATCTGAGCTGGAAGCAAGTTTGGCGTTTGAGTCAGTCTTTGCTAGAACCAGGGACCTGATTCATTTTCTCTTCCCCTATTCCATTTCTCATTGTCCCTGGCTTTATTAACTTCACCTTTGTTGTAAATTTTGTTCCCATTAATAAAACCTGGTTTGTTTGTGGAAAAGAGGCTGTTAACCTCCTTTCTTATTAGTATGGGAGAAATAACTAAAAAAGGCAGTTTGGAAGGGAGGAAACTTTGGATCTAGAGATCTCTCATTATTTTCTGAATCCCAATATTATAGGGAGATGCCCAATTAACTCTCCCCATATTAAATTTGGCCCTTACAGCCCCAGGATAAGCCTACTCTTCCCTGCAAAAGATTTTCAGAGATTCTTCCTGTTTAGCCTATTGAACCTGTGAGTAGCTAGAAAAAATTACTTTAGAAGGAACTCTTGATTTCACTTTGGTTTTTGTAATCATCACAAGAGACATGTGTGTTAACAATAATCTTTATTTCCAAGGACTATGACTAAATCATCAGATTAGTCACTTGGAGTCTAGCCCATTGATCAGGAGGGCTGAGTAGAAAGAAGTCAACAGATGCTTGATACAAAAGAAAGGAAAGGGAAGCCACTGATCAGATGATCCTTTCATCAAAATCTTGGCATTTTCTAGATGATGATTGAGTATAGAATGATTTCAGAGTAAATCTTAGAATATGCCTCATTTGCCCACAAAAAATCAAGATGATTGTAAGAAGGAAGAAATTTGTGATGAATGACATTTGGGAGTTTAGACAACAACTGTCTGACATCTTTAGGAGCTGAGAGCACATCCTTTTCACCAAACCAAATAGCTGTTGGTACTTCCACATTGCTTGTGTCATAAGGAGGAGGGGTGGGCTAAATGTAAAAGAAAAACAAAGATGTAAGAAATCCAGCATAGGACTGCTCAGAAGCCTTCCTCCCCAGTAAGGTGACAAGATCCCTGTACCTAAATCAAGCAGTGGGAACATCCTCCTTCTGGCTCTACCCTCCTTTCCATCTGCCCTGAGAAGAAGATGAAGGGGAAGCCAGGAAATCAATAGGAAGGGAAGATCATGGAGAATTCCCAGCAAGAGCTTGGAAATGTGTGACTTCTGAATGAGCATGAATACCTCCCCATGAGGTTTGGGTGTGTGGAGAGGAAACATGCCCTTCCTTGGGTAAAAATTTCAATATTTATTTTCCAAAAGCTTACAGATAGCCTTCATTCCCAACCCTTCTGACATTTGGTCAACCTATTATTGTTTGCATAGCAAAATCTGGAATCTTTATCATTTCTCCCTCTCCCTTTATAGTAAGAGTTCTTTTTTTCTTTTTTTTTTTTTTTGTGAGGCAATGAGAGTTAAGTGATTTGCCCAGGGTCACACAACTAGGAAGTGTCAAGTGTTTGAGGCCAGATTTGAACTCAGGTCCTCTTGAATCCAGGGACAGTGTTTTATCCACTGTGCCACCTAACTGCCCCTAGAGTAGGAGTTCTTAATGTAACGATTGGAATGACGCTACCTGCTGGAGACTTACTGTAGAAGAGTTCCACCCATGAAGCGAAGGTCTTTGAGGACAAGACCAGGAGTCTTTTCTTTGGAAAAGGAAGTGACGCAGGTGCTCAGTCTTGCTCTCTTTCCTTTGGACTCTGGTGAAGAACGGAGCTAGAAATGTGCTCTCCCTTTAATAGATAGGAATCTAGGCCTTTCTCTCTCTTTACCAAATTCTTATTCTCCTTAATAAATGCTTAAAAGTTTAACTCTTGCTAAAGCTTATAATTTATTGGCGACCACTCACTAGATATTTTAGACAGACTAGCTAGAATTTTAGCCCTTAACATTAACATGGAGGCCACTGACCCTCAAGGAGTCCATGGATAGATTTCAGGGGTCTCTGTACTTGGACAAGAATAAATTATATCTTTATTTCAAAATCCTTGGTTTTCTTTCTAATCCTATGCATATAAAACCATTTTGGGAGAAAGAAGTTTCATGAGACTGCCAAAGAGTTTTGAGAGGACTGCTCCCTGTCCTCTCAAAGAGGTTGTCCACAAACATATCTCTGACCCCCACAAAAAGGTTCAGGCAGTATCCCAGGCAAGGGTGTTCACTACCTTTTAGCCTAAGCAAATGGATCAGAGCATTCTTTATTCATGCCTTTGTTCAGACTACCCCATAGCTAGAATGCACTCTTTCCTCAGCTCTACCTCCCAGAATCCTGAACTTCCTTCAAGCATCAACTCAGGGGAAAAAAAGATCAACTCAGGGGCCTCTTCCTGATCCTTCCACTCATCAATGCCCCCTCCCTTCTCATGTCATTGGGTACATATTTCTGTTTACAACAAATTCTCCTATTAGAATTTAAGCTCCTTAACAGTGGGAAGTAATACATTTTTGTTGGATTTTTATGAAATAATAAACTTCATCAGTACAAAATGGAGCAGGCATATCTGTGTGACCAAAGGTCTGGGTGTTTGAAGGGTTGTAAGTCAGGGCAATTTGTAAACCAGGAATGTCGATGTAATCTTGCTGAATGGAGCAGCATGGCATCCAGCAGGAGGCAGAGGATACTGTCCTCTGGCCAGGTCAGATCAACTCAGGAGTACTGGGTTTGGTTCTGGGTGCCATATTTAAGCAAGGGCCTTGAGAAGCTGGAAAGGACCCATAGAAGAGTGTCCAGGACAGGAAAGATCTGAGGATCTTATGGAAACTGAACCAGGCAAAATGTGGATGGAATCATGCCTCCCATAGGAGTGAGTACTTCCCCATGGAAGATGTGAGCCCCCTGATACATGAGACACATCCAAAGATTTCTTCTGTTCACCATTTATAGGCCTTTGGGAGGGGGGCAGGGCAATGAGGGTTAAGTGACTTGCCCAGGGTCACGCAGCCAGTAAGTGTCAAGTGTCTGAGGCCAGATTTGAACTCAGGTCCTCCTGAATCCAGTGCCAGTGCTTTATCCACTGTGCCACCTAGCTGCCCCCACAAAGATGTCTCATGAACTAAAGAAAATGCAAGACTATATTAATGAAGATATGGGAACTATCTCTGCCATCACTACAAAACTCTTTGGTAATCTCGCCTTAGAGATCTGGCTCAAAGGAGTCACAAGAGAGGGCCTTGACAGGAATTTCAGAAGGTGGGATGCCCTCCAAGGAAGATGTAGCTTTGTTCACTCCCCAATATTTAGAGTACAAGAAAATGAAAAATCCTATCAAGTCTTCATGTTCCCAATAAACCATCTCACACATGTACCAGTACTGTCTCTGACCAATCTACTCCCTTTGTGTTTCATACAGAAGCCAGCCAGGAGGGCCTGGAAGTGACTTTGTGCCAGGAAAGTGACAGATTCCAGTAGCCTCTTATTGTTCTACAGATTTTGTATAGACACATATGCGTATACCTATGAACATATACATATATAAGTATTCATATATATATATATATATATATATATATATATATATATATATATATATATATATATATATATATATGAATGTATGTATGTGTCTCTATATGTATATTGTCCATTCTGTCTCTCTGTATCCCCTCAACTCAAACCCTGAAGCCAAGTTCCTGGGCAATGTTGCAGAGTCTTATTGTAATCTTACCATTAGAGTGGACCCAGCCCACATAAAACCAGAATGAATTAAGCACAACCTTGGGTTCTACTATGGTGGTTAGAACATATTCTGGGGCTTCCTATGTGACCACTAAACGATGGGGTGATTTGTAATCAAATTGACGGCAGCAGTCAGCCTCCCTGGAGATGTGGGAACCATTTTGCTAATCCATGGTTAGTTTATGGATGTTGCTGCCAGATCTTGTCTCTCAGCTAATCTCCTCAAGGTCCGCTACTTTGGGGGGTAAAAAAAGGGGTAAGAGAGAAGGGTTGTTGACTTTACACAGCTCTGCCTCATTTAAATCCAATTTGCTACAAGTCATGACATCACTTCTCCGCTGTCACGGTCTTTTTCCAGAACAAAGTGCAAACAACAACAAGAGCTTTTGGAGTACTTGGGGACCAGGATTCATAGATCCTATTGGCTATGGTCTTTGGTCTTTGAAGTTCAACAGACAGTCTGGTGGCAATCTCCAGCAATCCAGGGAGGTTTCAGGGAAGAGGACATCAATGGTCTTCCTCTTAAAGGATATATGGCATCCTGGGCTATAGGTTTCTTAGTGCCTAAAGAGATAAGAGTATTGGGTAGAGGCTTCAGTGTTCTCCTCTTACCCTAGCTAGTATTTGGAAATAATCTTACCTGATTATAATATTTCATATTCAGGGCAGAACTCCTCCAGTCATAGGCTTCAAACCTCTTTGAATGAATAGTCTGAGATGAAGATCATAATAGATGGCTAAGCCTATAAGGAACATTAGGTGCAATCTAGGCTGAATTCCTGATATTACAGATACTGTACAGATACCAGCTGGCTTTCCAGAGTACTTGGTGATCCTTACAACATCCCCTGGGGGTAGATACTACAGGTTATATTGTTACTGTTTTGGGGATGAGGACACTGAGTCTCATAAGGGTTAAGTGACTTCCTCATTGGCCAAATAGCTAGTGAGTGCCATGGACGGGATCTGAAGTGAAGTTTTCTAGGCCTAGTGCTCAGCCTACCATGATTGCTGTCTCATAGATTTCCCAGATGCTAAATAACTGTCGTTAAAAACATGTGTCTCCTCCTCTCCCTTGCCTCCCCCGCCCCAACCACAACATTCCCTTTGGAATGGTGGGTTATCCACCTTATCCACCTGGGGCAGCTAAGTGTTGCAGTAGATAAAGCACTGGCCCTGAAGTTGGGCAGGCCTAACTTCAAATCTCACTTCAGATACTTACTGGCTGTGTGACCCTGGGCAAGTCACTTAACTCCAACTGCCTTAAACATCCAGGGCTATCTCCAGTAGTCCTCATATATATCTTGCCACTAGACCCAGATGGCTCCAGAGAAGAAAGTGAGGCTGGTGACTTTGCACAGCCTTTCCTCACTTAAATCCAATTCATGCCATTGGTCATGGTCCTCTTTGAGAACAAAAGACAAACAACAAAACAAGGAGTCTAAGGGAGAGAAGGCACTGAAAGAAGAACTGTGTTCCTCCTTACTCAGTGACCAATCATCTTTGATACAATCCCCCTCTAAAGGGAACCAGCCAAGAGTGAGCAAGGCACATGGCCTTACACCTAGAACCAGAGTCAATGGCCAGATCCATGGGAAGCTTCTCTGGTTAACCCATTTTCCAGATGGAAAATGGGACAGCTTGGTCACAATCCTGAAACCCATCTATTTGGAGTCTATCTCTTCAGTTCCTTAGGTGCTCTATGAGGAAGTGGGACCAAGTTAAGCACCTAGAGCACATGTGTGCTGGAGGCAGCACCAATTAGTGCTAAATAACAGCATTTGGGAGGCAATTTTCTAGGATCTCTCAGGGAGGGGATGATATGAAAAGAGTGGAAAGACTCATGGACACTTTTAGAGGGCAATCAAGTGGACATGAATAACTACGGGGCTATGTGACCAGATTCCAATGTTTGTGAAGGCTTTGTAGAACAAGTGGCACATATAGTGTGCATCCCCAATGCAAGTCCTCTGGAGGGCCCTGTTACTTGAGAATGACTGGTACCTGGAAAAGGCTATCCAAAGAGAGTCCACTTACCACAAAGACCAACAATCTATAATTAAGAATGAAAAAAGATTTTATTGTGATATTATCTTGAAAAACATAACAAATTATGAAAAGAAGTTCTTTTTAATTACATTTTGGTAATTTTTCAGTTATAATTATAACTAATCAATAATTATAATTATATAATATGTGCCAATTCTTAAACTGAGCAAAAATGAATGATGTTGATTTGGGGGAAGGAATGCTATATTTTCTGATAACATTGTAGGATAAAGGGATATGATATCCTTCACATCATATTTGACTTTTTGAAGCAGGACCTTAAAATGAGTCAATAATTGTTGCAACTAAAGCATCCAAGGGTTTCATTAATTTTCCCCAAGACCTTTCTGAATCCTTTGCTGTTCGGATCATTCTTACCTCTGGACAATCACTGAGAGGCTGAGTGAGAAAGGATTAAGCTGGGAAGAATATTTGAGGGAGGATTAAAATGATTGATTTATTGGAAGATATGTTTGTATTATGAAAGCATTTCCTTGTGTACCCAACCTCAGAACAAGCATGACACACAGTGAAGAGTAGGGAACTGCAAAATAGAATCAAGCCTCTGACATGTGGGACATGGTGAGCAGACACAGTGTCTCAGAACCCAGAGAATGTGTCCGTTTGCATTGGTATAAGAAGCTTCCTGATGGAATTCGCTATAGAGGAAATCATAGGTGTGGACCCCACATTCTTACCAAAAGCAAACAAACCTCCAATCTCTGGGCTTGGATAATGTTGCATGTGAAGAGAGAATAGGTTCTTTTGCAACACTTTTCTACCACAAACTGTACCTTCCTTCTGTCCTGCAATTGCCTGAAAGGTACAGAGGATTCTTGAGCTTGTTTTGTTCATTGTTTAATTACCAAAATCTCAGCACAACAGGACACACTGCCTTCAAGGCTCTCCTACAAAAATGCTGCATTTGTTAAGATCCTACAAAATTCCTTAACTGATAAAACCAATTCAATGACCTTTTCATTAACACTTGAGTGAAGAATTCATTAGGGAGTTAGTTCCTGTCACAGAATGTGGCTTGTCATCAGTCCCTATAGACAGTGACATCACTAGGTTCTCTTTTTAAAGAATAACACCATGGTGATGGTCCCAGGCCCCAGAACATTAATTAAAACAGCTTTCAAGGCAGTTGACTACTACCCAGAAATGACCAACCCAACAACCCATCTGAGGGTAACAGGGGTGATTTAGAAAGAATTTCCCAAGGAGCTTGAAATGGGCTCTGGTTCATCATGGAAGGACATGTACATTGGTGCCCAAGGGTCTCCATAACTGGGGATTTGCACTGATAATGATGGATTCCTGAGTATTGTGAAGGAAAGACTCCTGTGAAGGAACAACCCCCTTCAATGGTGTCCAAGACAGTTGGAAACAACTCCTGTGCCTTTGACCTCTTCTAGGTTCTTCTAGTGCTCCATCTTCCTTGGACTTCTGGTGGGATGAGGTGTAGGGAAGTATGGGAGCTAGATTTTATTTAGGACACTAAGTGGTACTTTTCACAATCTAATTGTTCATTGGACATCTTAATGTACTTTTTTTTTGGTGAAGCAATGAGGGTTAAGTGACTTGCCCAGGGTCACACAGCCAGTAAGTTCCAAGTGTCTGAGGCAAGATTTGAACTCAGGTTCTCCTGAATCCAGGACTGGTGCTTTATCCACTGCACCACCTAGCTGCCCCCATAATTCACTTTCATGCTGCATTATGCACTAAGATTTTGGGGACATTGTATATATATGTACTAGTATATGTGTGTGTGTGTATATATATATATATATATATATATATATTTGCATGTGCATATGAATCATACATATTTATATATGTATGTGTATATGTATATACACCTATATGTACACACACATGCATGGATATGCATATGGATTAGTGTGTATGTATCTGTATGAATCTATATGTATATGAATGTACATGCATAATTATTTATAGAAATGATGTCCCATTAATTTTGCATAAATAAGCATCATGAAATGCTATAAGCCTTACATCATCAGTATTTGAAGTAACTCCAAAGAGAGGTACATCGGGGCCTAAGGCAGTGGCATGTTCCCAAGGACAGCCTGAATGTAGGGAGTGATGTAAGTAATCTCACTGAGCCAATGCATGATCAAGGGACCATCAGCTAGCAAAGGCTGGTGCTTAGACAGCCTGAGAGCTACAATGGGAACCCAAGAAATAGTGATATACAGGGGAATTCAGCCTACAGGAAAATCATACTCAGCTAATTGTTTAGAATCAAATTTGAAAAGTTATACTTGTAAGAAATGGCATATGTCTTGAACAGCGGTCCCTGCTGGGGTTTGTGAAAGATAGACATCAATGCAACTCTGCCAAAATAGATATAAAGAATTTTTTTTTCAAAATAAGTTTCCTTTCATGACTCAATACCTTCTGGCAGAACTTGGCTGGAGTATTTCCAGGATGCTGAATTGGTATTGTGTGTTAATGGAGAACCTTCAATCAGGCTGGACCTGGAGAAATCTTTTCCTAATTGCATTGGAGATATGCTAATATTTGTCTGAGAAGAGCCAATATGGTGAAAATAGGGAGGACCTGAGAGGCCATCTAAAGAAGAATGAAAATCTATGTCTGGATAGGTGTCAATGACTCCACAAGCATATATGAAATGCCCCTGATGCAAGTAAAAGGTTTTGAGGAGGTAGAATGGACCAAATTTATCACCTGATTACATATGGGGATGGGGATGGGGACGGGGAGTAAGAATTAAGGATTACTCCTATGGTGAGAGCCTGAGGGACTAGAAGACACTGGGGCCCTTTTCAGCACAAGGTAGATTAGGATTAGGTGGTTCAGGAGAAAAGGTGATATGTTCTGTTTTGAACGTGGTGAGTTTCGCATACCTCCCAGTTGGAGATGTCTAGAAGGCAGCTGGAGACACACAAGGCAGAGATGGAAGATGTATGTTAATTTAGGAGTTATTTGCATAGTGAGAGTACTTAACTGATGAGATCACCAAGATAGACAGGATAGAGGAAAGGGAAAGCCCAGGAACAAGGCTGGGGATATAACAGTGGAAGGGAACAGTAGAAGATTTTGCAAAGCAGACTGAGTAGAAGAATGTGCTGAAATCATCTTCTAACAAAGGATGGGCTGGAAAGTCAGAAGGAGGGAGCTGCTGTGCTGAGACAGGAGTCAAGCCCAACCCCATAGTCACCCTGAAACAGATCCAGTCCCAGGAAGGCCTCACCAGAGAAGGAGACCCACAGAGCCTCTGAATCAGCTGCGGCACCAGTGTCATCTGGAACTAAGCTCACAGTCTGGGGAGAGGGCTGAGCCCTTGGAAGGGGGAATATCACAGGTGTCTATGCAGGTGCTGAGGCAGAACTTGGGTTTTTCACGCCTGCTGGGAACCAGGAGGTAGACTTGAGTAGCAGTGGCCCAGATGGGGGAGGGGCACCAGGAGTTTTGCCATCCAGTTGATTGGCAAGTTGACCTGGGGTTTTCTATGGACCAAGGAACAGGCCAGGTGAGTGAAGAACCTGCCCCTCCCTAAATCATACTACCTGGGAACCCCTGAAGCTTGGGACAGCACAGCCTGGAAACAGTGCCCCACTTTAAGGAGCTAAAAGTCAAGTAAAACAAAGACAAGATGAGCAGACAGAGAAAAGGTGAGGACCATAAAAAATTTCTTTAGTGACAAGGAAGATCAAGGTGTAAGCTCAGAGGAGGATGGCAACATCAGGGCCCCTATATCTAAAGCTTACAAGAAAAATATGAATTGGTTTCAGACCATAGCAATGCTCAAAAAGGACTTTGAAGATAAAGGTAGAGGTAAAGGAAAAAATGGAAAGAGAAATGAGGGTGATGCAGGAAAGACATGAGAAGAAAGTCAACTGTTTGAAAAGCCAAATGGAAAAGGAGATACAAAAGCTCTATGACAAAAATAATTGCCTAAGAATTAGAATTGAATAAATGGAAGCCAGTGACTTTATGAGAAACCAAGACGCAGTAAAACAAATCCAAATGAATAAAAAAATAGAGGGCAATGTGAAAGATCTTCTTGGAAAAATTGCTGACCTGGAAAATAGATCCAGGAGAGATAATTTGAAAATTATTGGTCTACCTGAAAACCATGATCAAGGAAAGAGCTTAGACATTATCTTCTAAAAAACTGTCAGGGAAAATTACCCAGATATTCTAGAAGAAGAAGCTAAAATAGAAATTGAAAGAATCAGGGCAGCTAGGTGGCACAGTGGATAGAGCACTGGCCCTGGATTCAGGAGGACCTGAGTTCAAATCTGGCCTCAGACACTTAACACTCACTAGCTGGGTGACCCTGGGCAAGTCACTTAACCCCAATTGCCTCAAAAAAAAAAGAAAAGAAAAAGAAATGGAGGACAGAAATAGAAAGAATCTAGTGATTATCTCCTGAAAGAAATACTAAAAGGAAAACTCCCAGGAATATTATAGCCAAATTCCAGCTCCCAGGTCAAGGAGAAAATATTGCAAGCTGCCAGAAAGAAAGAATTCAAGTACTGTGGAGCCCCAGTCAGGATAGCACAAGATCTAACAGCTTCTACATTAAAAGACCAGAGGGCATGGAATATGATATTCCAGAAGACAACGGAATTGTGATTACAACCAAGAATGACATATCCAGCAAAACTGAGTATAATCTTTCGGAGGAAAAACTGGGACTCCAGTGAAAAAGAAAACTTTCAGGTATCTTGTGATGAAAATACTTGAAGTGATTGGAAAAATTGACTTTCAAATAAAAGACTCTAGAGAACCATAAAAAGTTGGAGTTAGGTGATATGCCTGGGGTCATGCAGTGGGTGAGTCTCTTGTGTTTGAGGCCAGATTGGGGATGGGGTCCTTCTGGGTCCATGGTGGGTGCTTTGTCCACTGTGTCACCTAGCTGCCCTATGATGACATCTTTAGGGTAAAATTGAGGGGTGAGAGGAATGTGTTGGGGGAGGTGGAAGGGGAGAGGGAGCATGGGATGAAATCCCACATGAAAGAAACAGGAAAGGGCTTATGGAGTGGGGGAAGAGATGGGAGAGGAGCAGGCAGTAAATGAACTTTACATTCATCAGATTAGGCTCAAAATCCTTAATCTCATCAGACTTGCCTCAAGGAGGAATTAACACACACACACCCAATTGGGTGGAGTAATCTATTTAATCTGGGAAGTAAATGAGCCTAATACTCATCAGAATTGTCTCAAAGACCTTAATCTCATCAGAATTGGCTCAATGAGGGAATAATATACACACTCAATTGGGTGGAGTGATCTCTCTAACCTTGCAGGAAAATAGGAGGGGAAGGAGATGCACAGGGAGGGGCAAAAGAAGGAAGGGCAGATTGGTGGAGGGGACAGTCAGAAGCAAATCCCTTTTGAAGAGGGATAGGGTAAAAGAAGATAGATAATAGAGTAAATATAATGGGGAAAGGAATAGGATGGAGGGAAACAGTTAACAATAGTAATTGTGAAAAAGAGAAAATGGGGGAAATTGTACAAAAAATATTTATAGCAACTCTTTGTGGTGGCTAAGAATTGGAAAACAGGGGGCAGCTAGGTGGTGCAGTGGATAAAGCACTGGCCCTGGATTCAGGAGGACCTGAGTTCAAATCTGGCCTCAGACTCTTGACACTAGCTGTGCAACCCTGGGCAAGTCACTTCACCCTCATTGCCCTGCAAAAAAATAAATAAATAAGAATTGGAAATCAAAGGATGTCCATCAATTGGGGAATGACTTCAGAAGCTGTGGCATATGATTGTAATGGAATATTATTGTACTATAAGAAATGACAAGCAGGATGGTTTCAGAAAAACCTGGAAAGACTCATATGAATTTATTTATGGTGAAGCGAGCAGAGCTGGGAGGACATTGTACACAGTGACAGCAGCATTGTTCTATGAGCAATTGTGAATGACTTAACTACTCTCAGCAATACAATGATCCAAGACAATCTCAAGGGACTAATGATGAAGCCTACTATCCACACCCAGAGAAAGAACTGATATTGATTAAACACAGACTAGAAAAAAAAAGAGTACTTGTAGATTGTACATATAAAACCTGGTTGCTGTCTTGTGGAGTGGGGAGGAAAGGGAGGGAGGGAGAAAAATTTGGAACTCTAAATATCTTATGAAAATGAATGTTCAAAACTACCTTTACAACAACAACAACAAAAAAGAAAAAGAAAACTACTTTTACATGTAACTGGAAAAAATAAAATACATATTTGTTGCAAAAAAAACAACAAAAAGACAAAACAAAACAATAAAACAAGATATGGTATATGATGGTGATGGAATTTTATTGTGCTATAAGAAATGATAAGCAGGATGATTTCAGAGCAGCCTGGAAACACTTTTATGAACTGATGTATAGTGAAGTGAATACAATCAAAACTTTTTACATACCTTAGGAAGGGGGGAAGGGAGGGAGGGAAGGAGGGATAGAATTTGGAAGTCAAAACTATAAATATAAATAAATATATACCTTTTTTTAAAAAAAGGAATATATGCTTCATAAGGAAAGCAAAAACAAACATAAACAACATTTCCTCAGACACTTAGAGGAGAGATAAGGTTTCTAGGGAGGCAAAGAGATTAGGTTCACAGTTCCAACATTACATTCGTCCTGACAAGTTCCAAGACCAAACCACTCCTCAACCTCTTCTCCAGGGTTCTGGATTCCCAGGTCTTCCGTCCTGGTCCAATAGCAACATATGGTATAGAACCTTGGATTCTAAGGTTTCCAGAGCTCAAATTTCCAGGTCCTAGACTCCACTCCTTGGACTTAAAACTGAAAAGGATGAAGAAAACAAGAGAAAAACCCCAAACCCATTTTTCAGCATCACAGGGTCTAATGTGAAGCCCTCTCTGTCACATTTGACACTGTTGACTATCCTTTCCTGGATATTCTTCATCTATCATTTGTCATGACATTTTACTTCCTTATTTCTCCTCCTGTCTTTCCAATTAATGATTTTTAGTCCTCTGTGTTCAATCTTTACCCAGGTCAAACCTGCCAAGTGTGTCTCTCGATGCATTATCCTGGGCTCTCTCCTCTACTCCCACTATGCTGTGATTTTTCAGCTCTTATAGGTTCAGTGCTTATCTCCATGCAAATGATTCTCAAATGCTATATTTACAAATCTAGTCTCTCTCCATCCACATCACCAAATATCTTCTAGACATCTCTAAGTTAATATCTCACGGACTCAAACTCAACATATCCAAAACAGAACTCAGTAGATTTTTCCTCCAAATCCTCCAATATTCCCAACTTCTTTATTATTTTCTAGGGTATCTTCAGGATCTCAATCACCTGGCTTGCAACCTGAGTGTCACCTTTGGCTCCTCAATCACACTGACTCCCATATACAATCCATTGCTGCATCTTATTATTTCTATAATTATAACCACTTAGATAGTCCTACTTCTCTTCACTCATTCAGACCCTGCCTTCATGGACTTAGAAGGTGACAGAAATGATTCTTTCTCTCTTGTATTTAATTGCTAATTATTGAAATAGGATTTTCCCCCTTTTTCAACTTCTTCATTCAGAAATCAACCAGTGTGGGAAATCTTGGGGAAAGACTTAACCAGTTGAAGATCTTGTGAGTGGCTAAAATTAGCCTTGGATGCCCCAAATGGGCCACCCCTCCCCCAGCACAACTGCTCTCCTCAGAACTGCCCCAGGCACATAAGCCTTACGTGCCATCACATGGCATGCCTAGCCCAGGCCCCACTCAGCAGGGATGTGCACAAAAAACCTCAGGAATGCCCCAGCTTCCTCTGCCCAGACCCCAGCTCCAGGTACACCCTGGGGGCACCAGCAAATTAGCTTGGTGTGTGGGCAGAGTCAGCCTGAGTTTCAGGAGGACAAAGAAGGGTTATATAGCCTGGGGGGCAGACAGTGAGGAGTGGGACTGAGAGAAGGAGACTGAGAAAGGGGAGCTTTCAGTTAGTAGGGGGAGACCATAGTGAAGCACAGGAGGCAGCTGACAGTGAAAGTGAAGGAGCTAGCAGGGGTAGTGAGAGAGAGTAGTGAAGAAGAGTGGGGTGTGGCTGATGATAAGGAGGAGATAAGAAAGGGAAAGCAGCAAGCAATGAGAAGGGGGCAGTGGTGGCAGTAGCCAGCATACCCTCAGGCAAGAGACACAGGTGGCAGGAGAGAAAGTTAAAAACGTAGTCAGGTCATACTTTACTTTTGTTATCCTTATCTCTAAGTTTGTTCCATATCAATAAACCCTGTATTTGCTTTAATAGAAAAAAAGGCTTTTGCTTATCAGTGAGAGAAGCAGTGAGGGAATTTTTAAATGACCCAGTTATAAATTTTCAGATGCTAACACAGTTATAAGTTTTTCAGATTAGCAGTTATAGTAAATTTTTTTTACAATCTAATCAAAGACAGTAAAAAAAAATTTTTTTTAATCTAAGTTTAGGTGAACAGATGGATTCCTGGTCATTGTATCTAATCAAGCAGGCCTGGGAAAATATGTATTTTCCCTTTTTTCACAGGGGTGATATGGAAATAGATAAATCTTTTTAGCCAAGATTTTTGTTCTCAGTGTCACATATCCCAACATACTCATTGGAATAAGCCCACTTCTCATTATTTTATTCATTTTCTCATTAATTATTAACCAATCAGAATACATTGCCACCCTCAGGATCACAGACCCTTCCAAGGGCATATAAGTGTTGAGTGGGTTCCATATGGAATCTTTGGCATTAGAGAGTATTACTGACCCATTTTATTGGTGATATGCTAGCATAATTAATAAAATAATTACCCAGAAATTATGTCTCTCAAACTCTGCTTTGCTCCCTAAGTAACTTTCCTAAAGTAAAGGCTTTGATCATGTCACCTCCTGGCTCAATGAGGACTTTGTGACTTCCTATCACATTCAAGATCAGATACAAATTCCTCTTTGGGGCATTTAAAGATGTTCAGAACTGGTCTTTTATTACTTTTCTGGTCTTTTTACATGTTACTCTCTCTCCACACACTTTGCAATCCATCTATGCCAGCCTATTTGCTGTTCACCAAATATAATGCTGCATCTACTGGCTCTGCCTTTGTCCTGGCTCCTCCCACCCCATATCTGGCATGCCCCTCCCTACCTCTGGGGCTCCTTTCAAAACCCAGCTCAAATCCCACCTACTATAAGAAATACCTTCCCTAGTGTCTCACCCCAACCCGCAGCTACTAATGACCTCCCCTATCAGATCATCTTGACACTACTCACTATAAATCTATCTTGTATGCTTCTAGTTATTTCTATGTTGTCTAGGCTCATAAGAATATAAGCTCTTTAAAGTCAGGTACTATTTTTGCCTTTCTTTGTATCTCCATTACTTAGCTCCACACTTGGCTAGTAGTAAGCACTTAAATGCTTGTCCACTAAGTGGAAAATCTAAGATAAAATTTAACAGTTATAAATTTAAAGTCTTACAGTTGTGTTGGAAGAAGCAATTACACAAATATAAGGTGGGGAAGATACGGTTAGATGTCTTCCCCAGCGACCCTACTCCATCTCCAATCTCCCAAGAAGCAACAAATGCTGGTTTTTGCTCAGTCACAGAAGAGAAGGGAAAAGGAACCAAAAAATGTGTAAGATAAAGTATTTTGTGTGTTTTCAGAGACAAAACCAACAAGAAGCACTTCACTCAGGGCTAGCAGAAATGGGATATTAAAAACAATATATTTGCAGGGCAGCTAGGTGGCGCAGTGGATAGAGCACCAGCCCTGGAGTCAGGAGAACCTGAGTTCAAATCCAGCCTCAGACATGTAACACTTATTAGCTGTGTGACCCTGGGCAAGTCACTTAACCCCAATTGCCGCATTTAAAAAACAACAACAACAACAATATATTTGGGTCCAGTCTACTTTTCCCAGAGGATATTTAGGGAAGGCAGGTAGATGACACACACAGGTCATCAATGCCCTTATGAGAGGGCTGAGACCACACAGTATCTCAGCTTCAAGGGTCTATACACCTGTAGAGAGCAAGAGATCAAAGATAGAAAGGAAAGTGATGGGAGTACATGCAAAAGGCTGAAACACCAAAAATAAATTTAAAGACAGAAAAGAGATATCAATGAAAGCTCAACATGCAAGTAGATGAACCAATAGGGAGAACCCTAAAAACATAAGGACAAGTGAACAAAACTTCAAAAAGAAAGCAAAATGCTTTAAACAAATACTATAATATTAAGGAATGTAAACTAATATTTTCTGACAAATGACAGAACCCTGTGGCTTCCTCAGAGATCAGGGACCAACCAGAAAACAAATAAACAAACAAATAAATCTAGAAGAAATTTTAAAAGAATTAAAAATCATTTAAAAATGAGAAGGAATTTTGCAGACATTAAAATTCTCAATGCAGAAATTAGAGGTCACAATGAATAATTGAAATACACAATTTGCAGAGTAGGAAAAATGGAATATCTAAAGATGGAAGCCATAAAAATGAAATAACAGTAGAAATGGTACACAAAAATACTGAATCATTGGAAAATTTATCAGATGTGGTAAAATATGAAAGTTTTTAACAGTCGGTTAGGATAACTGAAAGACGCCAGTTTTTCAAGGACCACCCTTTTGGGGAGGAGATGAACAGTCCGCCTGCTGCGCATGTCAGACTGCCTGCCGGGTACAGTGCGCCTGCTGCGCATGTCAGACTGCCTGCCAGGTACAGTGCGCCTGCTGCGCATGTCAGACTGCCTGCGGGGTTTTTTTTTGGGACTTCCGGGGTGGAGAGAAGCAGAGGAGCCTTTTTGGCCTGCTTGGCGGGACTCCTGACGGCGCGGAACAGATTCTCTCTCCAAAGGTGGCCTTGTCGGTTTGGTGAGTTGTTATAAGGAATATAGACTAAGCTTAGACTTAAGACGATTTGTATTGTGTTTCTACTTTCCTATCCTTCTAACCAACATCACCTTGTGACTATCATAACTATAAATAAAAAGGTCTATCTAGAAAACCAAAAGCTGCTTCCATTTACTAGTTTGGGAGATAAATTAAGGGAAAGGTTAAGTAGGGGAGATTTATGATCTAATATCCAATTTTAAATCTCACAGTTTGGCGACCACGAAGGGACCTTAAGGACCCTCCCACCCTCCCTAGTTTGGCCATAAGCCGGCTAATTCGGTGGATTTTCCAAATACCCCCCCCACGGAGTTTCCCTTTGTCTAATCTCCCTTAAAGACTTTAAGCCTCTAAAAGCCTTGTTTTAAAGGAAAAAGCCAGCCCAGTTTAAAATATGATCGAATATGTCATTTTCCCTTTGGTTTTTTCGTTTTTTTGCATTGGAGCATGTTGGGGTACCATACTGTCCAAATTTAGACATCTAGTTTACTCGGTATTCCTTCATTGTGTTATAGGTCTCCTCCTCACTCACACAGCAAAATCTTTTTGGTATAATGGTATGAGTGTAACTGTCTCCACTGAAAATGTGTTTAATATTAGTAGGAATTTTTTGCCTGCAGTTGAAATAAATTGTAATACCATACTCACGATAGTTCACATGACTGTAACTCTCATTATGGGTATTATCATAGTTGTAATATGGAAAGAGATTAAAGGTAAACCACGTGGCGAGGGAGACACTAAGATGGCTCCCTCTGCTGAAGGTAACCCAGCCTCACCACGTGGCGAGGGAGACGCTAAGATAGCTCCCCCTACTGGAGGTAACCCAGTTACAGAAACGGATATTGGCCAGTCTTTAGAATCAAATCAGCTGAAACTACTTCCCTTGCAGGAAGATATAGAATTTAATAAAAAGGGAGTATCAGTTCAGGTTAGAAAATATCACCCCTTTACAGCAACTGACTTGAGCTCATGGAAAACAATCTTCCCTAGTTTTGAGAAACATCCAAATGGTGTAGTTTCACAGTTAAGGACTATATTTAATATATATCAACCCACTTGGGCTGATGTTACTTGCCTTATGGAAACTTTACTGTCCCCAACTGAGATGACAGATATTATCTCGGCAGGAAATGCCCTTGTTGCGAAGGGTAAGGCCGATGAGGAATGGCCTCTAAAGGATCCAGAGTGGAATTATAATAATGACAGGGATTTCCAAAGATTAAAGGATGCTAGGGAAACACTTCTGAAGGGAATGGAATTATGCTCTAGAAAACCCGAAAACTGGACGAAATTTATGAGCACATTTCAGGAGGCTAATGAAAGACCAAGCAGATTTTACGATAGGCTTTGTGAGACCGCCAGGCAATACACCAGATTAGATCCAATTGATTCAAAAGATTCTTATATTATTCTCAACATGTTTATTTGTAATTCACTGCCAGAAGTACGCAAATATTTTCTGACCCAATGTCCAGATTGGAGGAGCTTAACAGCTGATAGACTTAAGGAACTTGCAAATTATGTCTTTGACTCACGTGAGACAGGTCCAGATCACCCCAAACAGAGCATTCTGGCACCGGTGATTCCTAGTCAGCCATGTGAACACCAGAACAAGGGCACTAAGGTGTGTTGTTCCTGTCAGCCATGTAAACACCGGAACAAGGACACTAAGGTGTGTTGTTCCTGTCAGCCATGTGAACACCGGAACAAGGACACTAAGGTGTGTTGTTACTGTCATAAGGAGGGGCATGAATTGAGAGAATGTAGGACTTGGAGAAGAAATTCTAATTCTAATTACAGGCGAAATCAAAATAGGAATAGATCTTTTTGGAGGAATACAGAAAGGCAGTACCAGAATAATGGTGACCAAGGTCCCTCTCAGAGGAGGGCACAGGATTGACGGGGTCTTGGGGAGGAATGGAACATAGATAATGAAAGCCATATATTCCCAGATCCAGATTTTTTGAATGCCCTTGTACCAGTCCATTCACCTCCCCAGAGTAAAGAACCACATGTCACCCTAAAAGTGGGGGAGACTTATTATGATTGTCTGCTAGACACAGGAGCCTCTAAATCAGTATTAGTAAGCAAACCAGATGCTGGGTGTAGACCTGTAGGATTTTTAAATGTAGTAGGAGTCTCAGGAAAGAGCCAGAGAGTGGCAAAATTGAATCCTCGCATGGTATCTATGGGGCCCTTAACAGTAGAACATTCATTTTTACTCATGCCTGATGCCCCTGTAAATTTATTAGGTCGTGATCTCCTTTGTAAGCTTAGAGCAACCATATCTTGTGCTCCAGATGGGGGTGTCTCCCTACAATTGCCAGAGGATACTGTTCATTTATTACCAATTTTACTTACAGAAGCTCAAGGATCAGCAGGGGAGGTATCCAAAATCCCCTCTGACATTCCTGAGTCTTTATGGGCCTCATCCCCTAATGAGGTGGGGCTCCTTAAGTCTGCCATGCCTGTTACCTTTAAAGTTAAGGGGGGGCCACCCCCCTCCATTCCACAGTATCCATTGTCTAGGGAAGCAATAGAAGGGATCACCCCTATAATTGAGGCTTTGAAAAGCCAGGGTATTATTATTCCATGTCATCACTCTCCATGCAATACTCCCATTTTGCCAGTTAAAAAACCCAAGCCTGGGCCAGATGGTAAACCTGTTTATCGCTTTGTGCAAGATCTTAGAGTGATTAATAATTATGTTATTCCTAGACATTCCATAGTTCCAAACCCGGCTATGATAATTTCCTCAATTCCCTATGAATCTACATGTTTCACAGTGGTAGACCTTTGCTCTGCCTTTTTCTCCATACCAGTACATGAGGACTTCCAATATTTATTTGCTTTTACCTGGAAAAATAGACAGTGGACCTGGACTAGACTCCCACAGGGATTTGTAGACAGTCCCACATTATTTTCCCAAATTTTACAGCAGGATCTGGCCTCTATTACCTTTAAAAGCTCCACACTAGTACAATATGTAGATGACTTACTTTTGGCCTCTCCTAATGCTGAAATTTGTCAGGAAGATAGCCGTCACTTACTGCTGGAGCTGCACAAGAGAGGACGCAAGGTTTCCAAGACAAAGGTACAATGGTGTTTGCCCCAGGTAGAATATTTAGGATTTATTTTGGCTGCTGGAACTCGCTCTGTCTCTTCTAAGCGAGTCCAGGCCATTCAACAACTCTCTGCCCCCACTACTAAGAGGCAATTAAGAGCCATTCTGGGAGCAGCTGGGTACTGTAGACAATGGATACCCTCTTTTGGTGAAATTACTAAACCCCTCATAGCTCTTACAAAAAGTTCTGTTCCAGACATTTTACAGTTGGATCCCCAGCATCTCTCAGCCATAAAAGAATTAAAACGGGCCTTGTTATCAGCACCTGCCCTAGGACTGCCAGATTATAGTAAGCCTTTCACTCTCTTTGTGCATGAACAAAGGGGGGTGGCTTCTGGAGTCCTGACTCAGTCACTGGGGCCTAACCAGCGTCCTATAGCCTACTATTCAATTCAGCTGGACCCTGTAGCGGCTGGAGTGCCACCTTGCCTCAGAGCAGTGGCGGCCACAGCGCTTTTGGTAGAAAAAGCCTCTGATTTGGTCCTAGGTAACCCTCTAACTGTGCAATGCCCTCACGAAGTGGAGGCTCTCTTACTACGTCACAGGACACAAGCCTTTTCAGATCAAAGGCTGGCTAAGTATGAAATAACCCTGTTAGGTAATGAGAATATCACTTTAAAACGCTGCACAGTTCTTAATCCAGCAACACTACTCCCTAATTTACCATTCTCGGGGGAACCGGTGCATGACTGTGCTTCTTTAGTTGATATGGCTGAAAAACCCCGTGATGATCTTTTTGATACACCTTTAGAAAATCCTGATCTTGTCCTCTATACAGATGGTTCCTCATTTATGAGAGAGGGAACCCGTTTTACTGGAGCTGCTGTAGTTTCTGATTATGACACCCTCTGGGCAGCTTCTCTGCCTTGCCATTTTAGTGCACAGGCTGCTGAACTTGTGGCTCTTACACAGGCCTGTAATATAGCTAAAGATAAGAGTGCCACCATTTTTACTGACTCGAAATATGGCTTTGGCATATGCCACTTTATTGGTATGATTTGGCGTCAACGAGGCTTTCTAACATCCTCGGGCAAGGCTATTGCCAATGGGGACCTTATCAAGGACCTCTTAGATGCCCTAAAACTGCCTTCTTCCCTAGCCGTTGTACATTGCCCTGCCCACACAGGGAATAGTGACCCTGTTTCAAAGGGAAATGCACGAGCCGATTCTGCAGCCAAGCTTGCTGCATTAGAAGCTCCTGAACATGTATTTAACCTTTCACCTTCTGAGGATATTCCTTCCAACCTAGCCTATGACGATTCTGAAGTAGAAAAGTGGAAAAAGAAATTTAAGGCGAAACAGATCAATGGCATCTGGGTGTCTCCGGAAGGTAAGCCATTTCTTCCCCGGAAATTCTACCACCAGGTATGCCTCTCTGTTCACAGAAAAGGCCATTTTGGTACACAAGGCATTGTAGACTCTATTAAGAGAACCTGGATAGCACCAGGTGTGACTAATACAGCATCTCGAATCTGCTCGGGCTGCTCCACATGTCAGTCTTATAATCAGTATGCTTTTAAGGCCAAAGCTTATGGAGGGCGTCCTCTAGCATATACACCTTTTGAGCACTTACAAATTGATTATATTACTATGCCAAAAGCAGGACATTATAAATTTTGCCTTGTTATAGTTGATCAGCTCACTCGGTGGGTGGAGGCCTTTCCCAGCCCCCGAGCCACAGCTGCCTTTGTTGCCAAAATTCTTCTTAAAGAGATAGTACCTCGTTTTGGCCCACCAGCCCGCATCGATTCTGACAAAGGCACACATTTCACTGATTCGATTTTATCCCAAATCTACTCTTTCTTGGGAGTGACTCCAAAATTCCACACGCCCTACCATCCACAAAGTTCAGGCCAAGTCGAACGTATGAATAAAGAGCTTAAGAGTATGATTGGCAAATTATGTACTGAAACCCATTTGAAATGGCCTGATGTTCTACCATTGGCATTATTCTATCTACGAAGTAGACCAAGAGGAGAACTTCATATATCTCCTTATGAAATGCTTTTTGGTCACCCTCCTATCCAAGCTAAAACTTTTTCCCCAGTTTATACATCACTGGTGGGAGGTGATACTTCTGTTGCCTCCTATATACAGGAATTACAGACCAGGCTACGTGAACTCCATGAGGCAGGAGCTGTGGTCCAGGCAGGACCATTAGACTTTTCATTGCATAACTTCAACCCAGGAGATAAAATATATGTAAAGAATTTTCAGAGAACCAGTGGAACTCAACCTGCCTGGGAAGGACCTTTTCAGGTATTATTGACAACTCCTACTGCCATTAAAATTGGTGAAAAAGACTCATGGATTCATTGCTCTCATATAAAGCCTGCACCATTCATAGGTGAAGAGATTTCAGATAGACCTGAGGTAGACGCTAAAGAGGCAAAATGCAAGACATTTGAATTCTATACTAGCCAGTTTCACTAACCTTGAAGCCAAGAACAGATAACTTAAAGATCATAGGCCTCCAAAAAGAACATGACAAATTTAAAGGGGAAAAAGAAAACTTGAATACCATAATTCAAGAAACAATATAAGAAAACATTTAAATAGAACTTTTGAAAACAGATGACAAATAATTAATCAGTAACATCTATATACTGACAATCAAAAATGTGAATAGGACTTATGGTTCAAAATCCAAGGCACATAGAGGCTAAATTATCAATTTCATTGACAAACAAAAATTGTGCAAGCAGTCAAGAAAAAAGATCTTCAAGTATAAAGGAAATGCAATTCACGTATCACAGGAATATTTTGTAGCTACAATAAATAAAAGAAGGTAATGTGAATTTGTGAAATTTAAAAGAATAATTTGATGAGACCAGGAAATGTTTAGCTTTAAGGCTCAGGAGGACACAATAGCTGACTCTACACATTTCAAAAGCTGATAGGAGGAAGACAAATTACCCTCAGACTCTTCTACCCAAGGGAGTAGAAATAGAAATAACAGGTGGGAGTTGCAAGGAAGAAAATGTAAGCTAGATATCAGGAAAACTGGGATGAAAATTAAAGATAGCATAACTTCAAATGTCTTAACTTTGGAGACACTTGATTCTCCCTCCCTGGAGAGAGTAAAAACGAATTACTTATGAGGTATAGTTTAGTGGAATTTTTATGGGGATGTGGTTTGGACTGTACAGCCACCTTGAAGTTTCTTCCAACTCTGATATCCTCTACCCCCTTTAACAATTAGAATGACACCACCTGCTGGAGAGTTACTGTAGGAAAGCTCTGCCATGAGGAGAAGGCATCTCGGGGCAAGCCATGCAGTCAGGTCCTTGGCATCAAGAAGTGACGTTTGCTCGTGGGTACTGTCTATCAAACCTACCAGCCAATTAGCTTGGAGCTGTGTGTGGGGGGGGGATGTTCCCAGTTTCTCTACTCATATGTCCACCACTCATCATCTTTCACTTGGACTATTACCATAATGTCCTACTCAGTCTCCCTGCCTCACGTCTGTCCCCAGTCTAATCCATTCTCTATACAACTTACAAGTGAATTTCCTAGGAGGCTTCTGGGAGAAAGGAGGAAGTATTGGGTCCTTTTTGTTCCTAACCTCACCATGGTGGGTTGGATGATGGGGTCTCTTAGAAATAGTTAGATTTTGACCTTTCTCTCTGATCCTAATGCTCTTTAATAAATACTTAAACACTTAAATACTCTTGCTATAGCTTATAATTTATTGGCGACCACTCATTAGATATTTTAGACAGACTAGCTAGGATTTTAGCTCCTTACACCCCCCCCAAAAAAAATGCCTCATGGTTAGAGAAACTAAGTTTACCAAAAAGGTAAGAAAATACAATAAAACTTTAAGCCACATTATTATATAAGTAAAAGTTTGTGGTTTTATTACACCCAGTATATCTTCTTTAGGGAAGTATCTTTGCTGCCTATTGAGAGACGATGTTTTACAAAATTAATATTCGACTTTTTCCTTAACTACACAATCCCAGAAATTAAGAATTTAAGGAGGCAGAAAAAAAAAACTTTTGAAATGTAATCAACCCAATTCTAGCCAAACTAATAAATACAAAAATTGATTTTATAAATTCAATTGAAAGTTGAGGATGTCTTCCCTAATAAAGAATTGCATTTTTAAAATACCTGTATTATCCTGATTCTGGAACAACTGAATTACAAAATTCAGAAAGTCTCCCTTGTTGTTTTCTAGGAATCTTCCCTCTGTCTCAGGTCAATGATTGTGCTCAATTCTTTCTCTTTCCTTATTTATATTTATCTTTTCTATAACTATGCAATATAAATCATCTACATTCCCAGAGAGTTCCAATGTATGTTCAATTCCTAAAAAGAGGAAATCAGAAATCACGTATTGCATAAGTACTTAGATCATAATAGATGGAGGCAGCTAGGAGGATAGAGCACCAGCCCTGGATTCAGGAGGACCTGAGTTCAAATCTGGCCTCAGACACTTAACACTTACTAGCTGTGTGACCCTGGGCAATTCACTTAACCCTCATTGCCCTGCAAAAAAAAAAAAATCACAGTAGATGATTTAATAAGTTCAGTTCCAATACCCCTTCATCTAAAGCAGAGGCCATTAAATTGTTTTGTGTTATGGACTCCTTTGGCAGTCTGGTAAAACAATGGATGCTTTCATAGATGTTTTTAAATAAAAAAAAGACATATTACAAAGGAAATATGATGTAGAATTCAATAATATGTAATAGCGATATTAAAAAATTGTTTTTAAGAAAAGAAGTTTATAGTTCCCAGATTCAGAACTCCCCCTTAAATAGGCAACTTGTCCATTGCTTACATACCTGGGCTAACTAATCTTGTGCATTCTGACATTGGAGGTTCCATATACTGTTACACAGCACAGTCTCTCCCAGCACCCTTTCCTCATCTTCACTATTAGGTTCTCTCTACCTGTACTTTCTCTTGTTTTCTGGCATTATCTTATCTAAAACACCTGTAGGGAAAAGACTAGATTTGACTCTGCCCCCTCCATCCCACACAAACATTCTTCAGACCCTTCATAATAGCACATTAATACTTCATACATTTAAAAGGGAATTCACTAGTAAGGAATATAGGGGAACTTAAAATTTTGAGGTGAGAAGGTAAGATGAGAGCAAAAATGAAATAGAACACAAAATGGTTAATGGTAATACAGCTCACAAGGATTCTTATTGTTTAATATTCGTCCTAAGTATGGAAGAAATACACCAACTTTTTTAGCTAGGCTATAGCCCGTCCCCTTCACATATACATAATTTAGAAAGTACCGTTGTCTTGCATAGGTTAGACTAACTCATCACTGTGATCTTTTAAAACTCACTGATTAGGGCAAGGAGAAAATATTGCAAGCTGCTAAAAAGAAAAAAATTCAAGTACTGTGGAGCTCCAGTCAGGATAGCACAAGATCTAGCAGCTTCTACATTAAAGGACTGGAGGGCATGGAATATGATATTCCAGAGGGCAAAGGATTTGGGATTACAACCAAGAATCACCTACCCAGAAAAACTGATCATACTCTTTCAGAGGAAAAAAGGGGACTTTAATGAAAAAGGGGACTTTAATGAAAAAGAGGACTTTCAGGTATTTGTGATGAAAAGACCTAAACTGAATGGTAAATTTGAATTTCAAATATAAGACCCTAGAGAACCATAAAAAATTGGAATTGGGGAACATACCTGGGGTCATGCTGTGGGTGACTGTCTTGTATCTGAGGCCAGGTTTTGGCTGGGATCCCCCTGCATCCAGGGTGGATGCTTTGTCCACTGTGTCACCTAGCTGCCCCATGATCACACCTTTAGGGTTAAATTGAGGGGTGAGGGGAATGCAATGGTGGAGGGGGAAGATGAGAGGTGAAATCCTACATGAAAGAAACGGGAAACGGCTTATGGAGTGGGGGAACAGATGGGGGAGGAGCAGGGCAGTAAATGAACTTTACACTCATCAGAAAAGGTTCAAAGACCTTAAACTCATTAGAGTTGCCTCAAGGAGGGATTAACATACACATACCCAATTATAAGGAGTAATCTATTTAATCTGGGCAGTAAATGAGCCTAACACTCATCAGAATTGGCTCAAAGACCTCAGTCTCAACAGAATTGGCTCAAGGAGGGAATAACATACACACTCAATTGGGTGGAGTAATCTATCTAACCCTGCAGGAAAATAGATGGGGAAGGGGATAAATAGAGAGGGGCAAAAGAAGGAAGGGCAGATTGGGGGAGGGGACAGGCAGAAGCAAATCCCTTTTGAAGAGGTATAGGTTGAAAGAAGATGGATAATACAATAAATATTATGGGGAAGGGAATAGGATGTAAGGGAAACAGTTAACAATAGTAATCATGAAAAAGAAAATTATTTATAGCAACTCTTTGTGGTGGCTAAGAATTGAGAATCAAGGGAATGTCCGTCAATTGAGGAATGACTGAAGAAGCTTTGGTATATGATTGTAGTGGAATGGTATTGTGCTATGGGAAATGACAAACAGGAAGATGCCAGAAAAACCTGGAAAGACTCATGAACTGATGTATACTGAAGTGAGCAGAACTAGGAGGACATTGTGTATAGTGACAGCAGTATTATTCAATGAGCAATTGTGAATGACTTAACTACTCTCAGTAATGCAATGATCCAAGAGAATCCCAAGGGACTAATGATCAAGCATACTATCCACCCCCATAGAAGGAACTGATAAAAAGAGCACTTGTGGATTGTACATATATAACCTGGTTGCTGTCTTGTGGAGGGGGGAGGAAAGGGAGGGAGGGAGGGAGAAAAATTTGGAACTCTAAATCTTGTGAAAATGAATATTGAAAACTGCCCTTACATGTAACTGGAAAAATAAAATAAAATAAATGTTTGTTGTAAGAAAATAAAAAAAAAACTCACTGATTATATAATTCTTTTATAGTCTCCTGATCAGGCTTAGATAAGATATCTGTTAACAAATTTATTTCTAGTACCATTATCATGAATATTGTAAAGATAATGAAGTCATTTGTTTTAATCTTGCTCATTTTTCCTACTTTACATCTCAAATTCCTTTCACATTATCCATCATTCTATTCAGATTTATTCCAGTTTCCTATGAAGAGGACCTCCTAATCTAGTCACTCATTCAACTAGCACCCTTGATCCTATTTCATCCTGTGTCATCCAACAAAATTCCTCCACAATCATTCTTTTTCTCTCTAACCTTCAATTTCTCCTTATCTACTGGTTCTTTACCTGCTATGTATGAATACGCCCCATACCTATGCCCCCTAACTTGACCCTACTATCTTCTTAAGTCACCCTCCTGTATCACTCCTTCCATTCATATCCCAAATCCTAGAAAATATTGTTTATATTCCTTGCTCCCATATCCTTTCTCCTCACTCTTTACTCACCCTTTTGTAATGTGGCTTCAGACTTCATTATCCAACTGAAATTGTTTTCTCTCCATGATTACTAGTGATCTCCTTGTTGTTAATTTTTATTCTTTATCCTTCTTGATTTCTCTATATCATGTGATATGCTTGACCACTCCCTCCTCCTGGAAACATTCTCCTCTCTGTGTTTTCCTGACACTACTCTCTCAGTTCTACTCTTTCCTGCTCCTCCTCAGTCTCCTTTGTTGAATAATCATCCATATATAGCCACCTAAATGTGAGTGTATGCCAAGGCTCTGTCATGGACCCTCTCTTCTTATTTGGTAACTTCAATAGCTCTTATGAGTTTAGTTATTATCTCTAAACTGGAACAACAGATGCAGCACTAGTGTCTCTTGGAGGACTTCAATCCTTCAATCACTACTTCAAACTCAACATATCTAAAACAGAAACATTTATTTTTTCCTTAAAATCCTCTTCCTGACTCCCCTAATTATTTTGAAGGAACCACCAGGTTTCCAGTCATCTCATTGTGTAGCTTCAAAATCATCTTAGATTCCTCACTCTCCTTTACCCCACTTATCAAGCAAATCAGTTGCCAAGTCTTGTTGATTCAACCTCAGTAACATCTCTCATATCTATTCCTGTTTCTCTACTCATATGTCCACCACTCATCATCTTTCACTTGGACTATTACTGTAACGTCCTACTCAGTCTCCCTGCCTCACATCTGAACCCAGTCTAATCCATTCTCTATACAACTTACAAGTGAATTTCCTAAAGCAGAAGTCTGACAATGTCTCTCTCCTAAGCCTAATTATGACATTAATTCTGGCTTTTACCCTAATTGTGACTCCCCTTCTCAGTAAACTCCAGTAGCTCCCGATTACCTCTTGGATCAAATACAAAATCTTCCCTTTGGCATTTAAATTGATTCACAGCTTGGTTATGACCTACTTTTCTAAATTTATTATGTATTATTTTCATCCTTGTACTCCATTGTGCAGTTAAACAAACCTTCTCTACTCCTTACATGTACCTTTCTATCTCCCATCTCTATGCCTTTGTATTAACCACCACCACCACCACCCATGCCTGGAATGCACCCTTTCCTTAACTCTGACACATATAGTTCCTATTTTTCTTCAAAGAACTGAACATCCACTTTGTACATGAAGCCTTTCCCAATCTTTCCCAGCTGCTAGTACCTCTCCCACAGACACCAGTTTAAATTTATTGAGGGTTGGAAGCATCTCATTTTTATCTTGGTACATATAGCACCTAACAAAATACTTGGCACATACAAGGTAAGACAGCTTTGTGGTACAGTAGATAGAATGCTAAAATTTGAAGGTGTTCAGATCCTGCTTCAGGGACTTAGGACAAAGACTCTGGGCAAATTTATTAACCTCTGCCTGTCTCAGTTTCCTCATCTGTAATATATAAGAATAAGGTTAGTACCTACCTCTCTAGGTTTTGTGAAGAATAAATGAGATTTCATGTAAATAGCTTTGTAATGTTTACTGTCCTTTTGATGATAATATGTTTTTGATAAATATTTGCTAAATAACTGACTGAAGAACATACAGTGAATTTATTTTTGCTGCAAAATGAAGAGATTTTGTGAAATGAGAAAACAAACCTCTCTCCCTTATATTGAATAAATGATCATACTCAGTAAATGTGTCAGACAGTTTTGCTGAATTTTTAAAAAACTTGTATCTTTTAAAATTTCTTATCATAAGAGATGGCTCACAAGATAGGGGAGGGAAGAGGGATACATTTATTTTTATTTATTTATTTTTTTTAGTGAGGCAATTGGGGTTAAGTGACTTGCCCAGGGTCACACAGCTAGTAAGTGCTAAGTGTCTGAGGCTGGATTTGAACTCAGGTACTCCTGACTCCAGGGCCGGTGTTCTATCCACTGTGCCATCTAGCTGCCCCCAAGAGGGATACATTTAAAAAGGAAGATAATATAATAAAAGGCATAAACAATTTTGTTTTTAAAAAACTAAAAAGAATTTGAAAAGGATGGAATTTTAGGAGAGAAAGATGGATGCGTAAAGGGAAGAGGAAGACATAATTCTTTTCATTCAGAGAGGGAGGGACTATAACAAGGATCAACAATATATTTTATTATATTATATATAATACAAAACACTATATTTAATAAATCTGATAGATCTCATTAGAAAAACAACTGATCTGGAGAACAGATTGAGGACAGACAGTATAAGAATTGTTGGGCTACCTGAAAGTTATAATCAAATAAAGAATCCTGATACACTATTACAAGAAATTATTAAGGAAAATTGTCCTGAAGATCTAGAACAAGGAGGTAAAGTAGAAATAGAAAAAATTCACCATTCACCGTCTGAATGAAATTGTAGGAGGAAAACACAGAAATTTCATAGCCAAGTTTCATAACTCCCAGTTAAGGAGAAAATATTACAAGCAACAAGAAAAAAACTATTTTAATACAGCAAAGATACAATCAGGATTTCACAAGATCTAGCAACTTTTACTCTAAAAAATCATAGTTCTTAGAACATTATATTTCAAAGAGCAAAAGAGCTAGGGTTGCAACCAACAATAACTCATCCACCAAGCTTGAGTATAATCCTGAATGAAAAAAAAAACAATGGTGATTTGCCAAATGGAAAGACTTTCAGGTATATGTGATCAGAATAACATCAGTTTTCAAAGGAAAATTTGATATAAATGTCCAGAAGAAATAAAAGGAAAACATTAAATATGAAGTATAAGGGGACTCACTGAGGTCACACTTTTTGCTTCTTATATATGAAAATGTTATTAGGATTCTTAAAACTTTCATCATTACTAGGACAGTTTGAAAGAAGGGTTGGGACTGATTGATGAATGATGGCATGATTATAAAAAAAGCAAAGTTGAGTAAGAAAATATAAAAAGGAGCAATTATCTCATTAAATGGGGTGTGAAAGGAAGAACTGATAGAGAGGAAGCAGATGGGGTAGAGGGCTACATCCTGAGGATCTGCAGTGAGTATAATAAAAAAGCACCTCTTCTTTTAACCCTTTGACCAACAAATTGGCAAGACTGTCTGACTACAATGGGCTTCCCTGCCCATATGAGCTGAGGAAGTTGTTTCTTACATACTTTTGTACTCTTCCCATATGTCCCATCATCCTTCACCCAATACCTCTGAATAAACTTTCTCTTTCCTACAAAAGAATTTCAGGGGTTCTGCGGCCCATTAAAACTGTGAGTAGATGGAAAAATTATTTTAGAGGAACTCTTGAATTCACAATGGTTGTGTTTTTTAAATCACCACAAGAGACAAGGATGTTAACAATAATCTTTATTTCCAATGTCTATGACTAAATCATCAAATTAATCATGTGGAATCTAGCCCATTATTGGGAGGAGAGAGTAGAAAGAGATCAAGAAATTCTTGACCCAAGAGAAAGGAAAGCTATCAATCAGATGATCCTTTCATCAAAACCCTCTTGGAATTTTCTAGATGGTGATTGAGTATAGCAATGATTTCAGAGTAAATTCGAGAATATGCCTCATTTGCCCACAAAAAATCAAGATGATTATAATAAGAAATAAATTTGTGATGAATGATATTTGGCAGTTTAGACAACATCTGTCTGACATCTTTAGGGTCTGAGACCACATCCTTTCCAGCAAATCAAATAGCGGTTTGTACTTCCGCTTTTCTTAGGTCATAAGGAGGAGGGATGGGCTAAATGAAAAGGAAGAACAAAGATGTAATGAATCTATCACAGGACTGTTCAGTAGCCTCCCTAGTGAGGTGACAAGATCCCTGCACCCAAACAAAAATTTCAAAATTCATTTTCCAAAAGCTGACAGCTTACATTCCCAAGCCTTCTGGCATTTGGTCAGCCTGTTGTTTGCATAACAAAAGTTGGAATCTTTGTCCTTTCCCCCTCTCTCTTTAGAGTTGGGTCCAGAGCTGCCTCTGCTGCTGCCTTAGTTCACAACATAATTTCTTGGAAAGCTCTCTCTTGAGCTCACACACAGCATGAAATAAACAATTTCCTTGATCTTGGATCTTAAAGAGCAAACTGACTGCTTTGCTAGAGTAGTACTGCAGAACCTAAGGGCCTTGGACACTCTGACAGCTGCCTTCCTCAATGAGGATAGTTATTTCCATGTAAATTGTTCCCAGTGTAACAATTGGAATGATGCCACCTGCTGTAGGAAAGCTCCACCATGAGGAGAAGGCCTCTGAGGGCAAGGCCATGCAGCTTTTCTTTGGCATCAGGAAGTGACGTTTGCTTGTGGGAGGAAGAAGGGGCAAGGCTGGCTCTCTGCTCTCTTTTGTCAGGATGCTGGTAGAGAGTGAGATAGGAATGCTCTCTCCCTTTAATAGATAGATGAATCTAGGTCTTTCTCTCTCTCTTTACCAAGTTCTTATTCCCCTTAATAAAAGTCTAACTCTTGCTAAAGCTTCTAATTTATTGGCGACCACTCATTAGATATTTTAGACAGTATAGCTAGAATTTTAGCCCCTTACACCAGCAAATGGTTGATAATGTCTACCACCTATGCCAGCAAGCAGCTAGGTTAACAGCATAGGGGGTGGCAGCATATGACTTTTTCTCCTTTCTTCCTGGGGTGCTTGGATGCTTCCAGAGCATTTGTTCCCTTTTGTTTGGTGCCATAATTATCCTGAGTCTCATCTTCTTTGTGCTACTTGCTGTCCACAGAGTCAGCTTTTTGGTATCCATATTATCTACTACTATCTCTGCTAAAACTATGTTTCAAACAGTAGTCCATTGGTCTGCAGGGGTCAGCAAGGCTGACTCTTTGACCAGAAGGAGGGATTGTTGTACAAAATTTAATAATATGCAGCAATGACTATTTGGATTTGTTGGAACTTCCTTACTTTCCAGAGGAACTGCATAAAAACCTGACCTAACATATCAAAGAAATGCTTTGAAGGTGACAAAGATTGAACCTGGCAGGCTGGGCAAAGAGTCAGATTCCTAAGGACCATAAAAGCACATTCTGAGAGACTTCTGAGATATTTGGGAATTCATGAAACCTCCACAGCAATCTTTTTTTTTTTTTTTGGGTGAGGCAATTGGGGTTAAGTGACTTGCCCAAGGTCACACAGCTAGTAAGTGTTAAGTGTCTGAGGCTGGATTTGAATTCAGGTCCTCCTGACTCCAGGGCCGGTGCTCTGTTCACTGCACCACCTAGCTGCTCCCCTCCACAGCAATCTTATCTGTGGAAAACTCTCATGCCCTAAACCCATTAAGGAATTTATGAAACTTCCTGAGACACTTTTTATCTACAAAGGATTCCCAGAGACTTTCTGATTTCTGTTTACAAATCAGGAAGTAGGGAGTTAAGCAAAATCAGACCTAACAAATATATCAATAAAGACATAAAGCTTTATTATTCTGGACTGCATAACTTTACTAATAATTACCTTTGCTTAAAGGTTTAAATGTACTCACTCCCCGAAGTTTAGATGAGTTTCTCCTCTTTTAGGGAAAAGTACCACATGCATGCATGTTTTTGCTAATCAGAAGAATAAATTGGTGTTTGTCTTATTTGAACTTTGTCTCACTCTGGTTTCCTAAGAGTCATTAGCCCTTGACTCTGTTAATTGTTGGGAAATAGTTCACATCTTATTTGACAATTTATATATGTGTGAGTATTGTACATACACACATGCAATCTCTCTGTCTCTCTCTCTGTGTCTCTTTGTCTCTCACTGTCTCTCGCTCTGTGTCTCTCTCTGTCTCTGTCTGTCTCTCTACAATAGAGTGAGAGCTCCTTGAAGGTAGGGGCATCCTTTGTACCTCCAGCATTTAGCACAGTGCCTGGCCATTATAGTAAACATTCAAATGCTTCTTGATTGATTGATTGATTGATTGATTGATTTTGCCAGAGTGTACTCAGTGAGAGAGCTCTTCATCCTGGAAGGGATTGGCTCCCAAAATGTTTGAGGTGATATCTTTTGGAGCAAAGTTTAAGTCATGGACACATGTCAATGCATTGGTCTATAGCCTAACAAAACCCAAACTGGATGTTACCAGCCAGAGATGGATTGCCCTCTACAACCATGAAGCTATTTACTGGAAATAATTTTGCTTTTGTATCCCAAGTGCCTGGCATACTATCCAGGCCTTTTTTTTTTAACACCACCTTTGATTTCATCAGAAGTTCTTGTGATGAAACATTTTTTTACCCAAGAAAGTCTGTGCACTCTCTGCCATTTTTCATTTTAAGAATTTAAGGGACTTAGGTAGGGTATGTGATTGAAACCCCGGTCTTCCTGGCTCTGTTCACCATGCCAAAACGAAAAGATTTATCAGTGGATTAAAAGACAGTATAGCTCTAAATAATTAGATGTAACATGATGCACTATGTAGACAGTGAGTGACTATCATGTTTTTTAACAGCAAAGTAGGTTCAAAGTAGGGCCTGGGGATTGTCTCATTTCAATCACTGTTTGTGCCTAGGATACTTGGTGGGTAAGAAACCTCATAAAACTGCACTGTCCAACTGCTTGGCCAAACATATCTTGGGATTTACAGGCAAGATTTCTTTTTTAAGGACATTGTCTTAAACCCAAATCACTCTCCTTCTCATTGATTGGCCAACAAGAGGTACCAGACCAAACCTCATTTGGTGATTGTTTGGCCTCTTGATGTCTCAAAGTGAGTATAAACAGAAATTGTTTCTGTTTTGGCCAGAAATCCTGAGGGTCTTTTCCCCCACCCCCAGGTTCATTCATTCATTTATTCATTCACTCATTCATTCACTCATTCCTTTATGGTTTTTTTTTTACTAAATAAAAGATACCATTGTTTGCCTCATTTTTACCTAGCCTTAATCACTGAATGGGTGTTACCTCAGGCAAACTGAGAACTGAGAAAGACCTTAGCTTAAAAAGGCCAAAGTTTCCTACTGCTTCCACTGCCGTTTTCAGTCCTCCTGACCTATATCTTACCATTGGACCCAGATGGCTCCAGAGAAGAGAGTGAAGCTGGTGACTTTACACAGCCCTGCCTCACTTAAATCCAATTCACTGCAAGCCATGACTTGACCTCCCCAACCTCCTGATCCTCTTCCAGAATGAAGAACAAACAACAACAGTTCTTGCAGTACTTGGGGACCAGGATTCACATGTTTCATTGGCTATGATCTTTGAGATTCCACAGGTGGTCTGTTGGCAATCTCAACCAATCTAGGGAGATATCAGGAAAGAGGACATCAGTGGTCCTCCTCTTAAAAGACACATGGCAGCCTGGGCTATGGGGTCCATAGTGCATACTTCTCTAAGAGCTAGAGTAGAGGTTTCAGTGTTCTCCTCTTACCCAAGCTAATATTTGGAAATAATCTTACCTGATTATAATATTTCATATTCAGGTCAAGACTCTCCCAGTCATAGGCTTCGAATGTCTTTGTACGTACACTCTAAAAAGAAGGCCATAATAGATGACTAGGCATAGATCTCTGAAGCTATAAGTAACCTTGGGCACAATCTAGTCTGAACTCCTGATATTATAGATAATAATACCAGCTGGTTTTCCAGAGTACTTGATGATCCTCACAACATCCCTTGGAGGTAAGTACTATGCAGGTCATATTGTTACTATTTTGGGGATGAGGACACTGAGTCTCATAAGGGTTAATTGACTTTCTCATTGGCCAAATAGCTAGTCAGTACCAGGGACAGGATCTGAAGTAAAGTCTTCTTGACACTAGACCTAGTTAGAATTCTGTCTGTCACAATTGCTGTCCCATAGATTTCCCAGATACTAAATGATTGTCACTAAAAACCTATGTCTCTCCTCTTCTCCCATCCTCCTACCCCAACCATTGCAGCTACATATATGACAGTGGAACATTCTGCTTGCAATATCCACCTGGCTAGAAGTCTAAGGGAAAGAATGCATTGAAAGCACTGTTTTCCTAATTCAATCATGAGTCATCTTTGTAAAAACCCCCAGTTAAAGGGACCAGCAAAGAGTTAGCAAGGCACATGGCCTTCCACCCAGAGCCAGAGTGAATGTCCAAATGCATGGAAAATTTCCCTGGTTAACTCTCTGCTATCGATGAAAAATGTGACAGCTTGGTCAGTGTCCTGAAACCCTTGGATTTGGATTTTATCTCCTCAGTTCATTAGGTGCTCTATGAGAAAGTGGGACAAAGCTAAGTAAATAGAGGACATGTGTGCTGGAGGCAATACAAATTAGTGCTAAATAAAAGTATTTGAGAGGCAATTTTCTAGGATCTCTCAGGGAGAGGATGATATGAAAAGAATGGAAAGACTCATGGATACTTTTAGGGGGAAATTAAGTGGACATGAATAATTACTGGGCTATGTGACTGGATTCTTATTTTGTGAAGATTTTGGAGAATGAGCCACACACATAGTGTGTATCTTTAGTGCAAGTCCTCTGGAGGTGCATGCCACTTGAGAATGACTAATACCTGGGAAAGGCCATCCAAAGGGAGTCCACTTACCACAAAGACCAACAATCCATAATGGAGAATGAAAAAAGATTTGATTGGGACTGTATCTTGAAAAAATATAATAAAATTATGAAAAGAAGTTATTTTATATTATTTTAGTAAAATTTGTTATAATTTTATTAATTAACAATTATAATGATATAATATGCCAATTCTTAGACTGAGCAAAACTAAATGGTCTTGATTGGGGGGGAGGGGATGCTATATTTTCTGACAACATTGTAGGGTACAAGGATATGACATCCTTCACATCATATTTGACTTTTTGCAGCAGGACCTTAAAATAAGTGACTAATTGTTGCAAATAAAGCATCCAAGGGCTCCATTAATTTTCCCCAAGACCTTTCCAAATCCTGTATTGTTCAGATCATTCTCACCTGCTGACAGTCACTGAGAGGCTGAGTGAGAAAGACTCTAGAGTTAAGCCTGGTAGAATGTTTGAGGAAGGACTATTTTGGTTGATTCACTGGGGGATATGTTTGTCTTATGGAATTGTTTCCTTCTCTAAGCAGCCTTGAATAGAACAAACAGGGCACAGCAATGAAAGGCAAAGAACAGGAAAAGAGAATCAAGCCGCTCTGACATGTGAGACTTGGTGACCAGACACAGTGTCTCAGAGTCCAGAAAATGTATTGATATGCATTGGTATAGGAAGTTTCCTGACTGGGAGTTCACTATAGGGGAAATCATAGGTGTGGACCCCATATTCCCCTAACAAAAGCAAACAGCCTCCTAACTCGGCTTGTATAATGTTTCACGTGAAGAGAGAACAGGTTCTTTTTGCAACACTTTTCTACCACAAACAGCATTCTTTTTCTTTCCTACAATTGCCTGGGAGGTTCAGAGAATCCTTGACCCTGTGTTGTTCATTGTTTAATTACCAAAAGCTTGACATGGTAGAACACTTCCCTAAAATCTCTCCTCCAACAATGATACATTTGTTAAGATCCTACAAAATTTCTCAACTGATAAAACGAGTGAAAAACTTCAGTTCATTGACCCTTAACACTCAGTGAAGAGCTCAGGGGGGAGTTGACCCCTCTCATAGAGGATGGCTTGTCACTGGTTGCTATAGACAGTGAAGTCACCCAGGTTCTTTTATTGGAGAATAAGATCATGTTGATGGCCTCAGGCCCTAGAACGTTAATTACAGTGGCTTCTTGAGGAAGTAGACCACTAGCCAGAAGGGATCAACCTGAAATTGCATCTAGGAATAAAAGGGGTGATTTAGGAAGAATTTCCCATAACGACTGAAATGCCCTCTAATTCAACATAGAAGGACATGAACATTGGTGCCCAAGGGTCCCCATGCCTGAAGATTTTTATTATTGGCTACTGAATATTGTGAAGGAAAGACTTCTGTAAAGAGACTTCCCACTTTAGCGGTGTCCAAGACAGGTGGAAACAATTCCTGACCATTTGACCTCTTCTGGGCTCTTTTAGAGCTCCCTAATCATCAAACCTTCTACTGGAATGAGAGAGTGAGGAAGGTAGTGGGGAAGCATGGGAGCTAGATTATATTTAGAACACTGAGGGGTGCTTTTCACAATCTAATTGTGCTTCTGACATCTTAATGCAATTTCAGTCTTTATTATCTTTAAATGGCACTAAGAATTTGGGGACACTATATGTATTTGCACTCATATATATGTATATATGTATATATATTTGCATGTGCATATGAATCATGCATAATTATTTGTGTATATGTATATGCATATATATACACACACATGCATGGGTATATATGAATTAATGGGTATATATGTACCTATATGTATATGGATTTATGTACATAATTATTTATACCAATGATGCCCCAATCATTCTGCATAACTAAGCATCATGAAATGCTATAAGCCTTACATCATCAGTATTTGAAGTAGCTCCAAAGAGAGGTACATCGGGGCCTAAGGCAGTGGCAACATGTTCCCAAGGACAGCCTGAATGTAGGGAGTGATGGAGACACACAAAGCAGAGATGGAAGATGTATGTTAATTTAGGAGTCATTTGCATAGTGAGAGTACTGTGTGGGATAAGTATGAATTTGAGTCAGATTAAACTCTGAGAATGGAGTCTGAAAGATACCCAGCCCCCTCCCCCAGTATAGTTAGTCTCTTGTTTTGCCTAAAAGTTAATTGCTTGTTAAAATCTCACTGTCTCCTTTAAGTTTTATTGATGAGATAATGGATTTGAGTCAGATTAAACTCTGGGGATGGGGTCTGGAAGATATCCAACCCCCCCCCCCCCCAGTAAATTCTATTACTTGTCACTTCTACCAATTAGCACTATTTATTTTACTTCTGCTTAGTTTCCACGTGTCAGCTACACCTTAGTTTATGGCCTGTAATAAAAATCGTGGCTCTAACCAGTCTGCCTACCTCCTCTCACATGTCAGAATCCCAGTCCCTGTCATGGATTAATTGCAGTCAGATAAGGGGGTGATTTCTTCCTCCCCCTTTCCTTGACATTCTTCAGACTTGTTACCCCTTCCCCTTTCCCCCTTTGTTCTTGGAGCACGTATATATGTCTCCATACATGGATCATGAGCTAAGCACATACCCTGGGTGAGACAGAATTGGATGTTGGATTGTGAGCTCACTCTGTGCATAGGAAGGTTCCCCCACACACACCTCAAAATTACTATAAAAACCTAAAAGTTTGGGCCTATCATTGCAGACTCAAATTTGTAATTGAGTTTGCCTGTTCTTGCAAGAAACACAACTGGCCTCCTGACTGAGCAAGAAAGATGGGGAACTTTTACCAAAGGATTTCCGTTCAAATGTAAAAAGTCTCAAAGAACACCTAGAGTGGTACCCACCCAATTTTTTTCTCATTTCCCTAAATCTATTGGATATTTCTTTGTCCACATTTCATGGATTATCTGCATGAAGATCTCCTCCTGCTTTTCACCAAGCATGATTAGAATATACAATAATCAAAAGACAATACAAAAAATGAATAGGATACACCAAGTAAGACCTGTGGCATATGCCCAATGTCATGTGATCTACAGCTAAAAAAAAAAAAAGATATCTGTATTTGGGATCCTAAGTCCTAGAAATTAGAAGGGACCTTAAACATCACTGAGTCCAAGCCATACCCCACACGAAACCCAACTACACCAGAACAGTCAAGGGACAGCCTCTGTCCCAATGAGAGGAAACTCAAGACCTGTTAAAGCATCTCATTTCCTATCTAAATAGCTCCAGATGTTAGGGTGGTTTTTTTTTGTTTCTGACTCTTGGTAACATCCACTTATACTAAAATCTGACCTCTGATGCCTGGAATGACCAGTTCAATCCCCTCTTCTATAAGGCAATCATTGAAATACTAGAAGCCAGGTACCATATTTCCTCTATTCTGTCTCTTTACCAGAGATAGAATAGATCTAAGATTATGTAACATTTGGAATGATGCCACCTGTTGGGGAGTTACTATAGGAAAGCTCTGCCATGAGGAGAAGGTGTCTGAGGGCAAGCCATGTGGTCAGGTCCTTAGAATCAGGAAGTGATGTTTGCTCATAGGTAGTGTCAATCAAGGCTACCAGCCAAATAGCTTGAAGATTTGTGTGCAAATGGATGGGATGTTCTCAGCTTCACAGGAGGCAGGGGTCTCTTTTTGTGCCTGACCTCACCGTGGCAGGTTGGATGCTAGGGTCTCTTAGAAATAGTTAGATTTTTACCTTTCTCTCTAATCCTAATGCTCTTTAATAAAGACTTAAACACTTAAATATTCTTGCTAAAGTTTATAATTTATTGGTGACCACTCATTAGATTTTAGATAGTATAGCGAGAATTTTAGCCCATTACAATCACTAATTGTATCAAGTGACATTTACATGGCAAGGTCTTTGATCCCAGTCCAGCCTTCCTTAATGCACATTTTTCATTCCTGCCCAGGCTTCATTCCTGATTTTCCTTCCCAACTTTCTCTCCCATATGCCAAAAACCTCTTCACACTGGAGCTCACCTTACCCCTGGACTTTACACACTTCCTGGGTACCACACCCTTTTCTGACTGAGTGTCCCTTTTCAACATCTGCCTGGAATGTGGCATCTAAAATGGAGCATGATATTCAGAAAGAGGCCTGACCTTATTTCTCTGAACTTTTATTTGAATCTATAGTTTTCTCCCCTGTCCATTAAAGAGAGCAGTCCCATGCATCAGTCTCCTTTTTCACCAGCCAGTAGAGAATCAAATGCTCCTCTCCTTTACCTTCAACATGCAGGAAGAGTTCTTGACGTGTAATAATTGATTTCATTTCAAAATAAATTTTTTTTTGACCTGAGTTTCTCCATGTGAATGAAGACAAGAGCTCCAGGGTGTAGGAGTGATACAAATTGGAGATTGTAACCCAACACATATTGTACCTGAATGAGGGCCATTTATTTTTCCATGTGGAATTCTGCTAATTTTAAGTATGTAACCATCTTGATTTAGAGCTTCATACTCTTCACTGGGATAGCCCCAGTAGGAAATCATCTGGCTCTATAGGAAGAAAAAGAATGTCCTTTGTTATCTCTATGATATTGAAATTCCATTTGGCACAACAGGTAACAAACAAACAGTAATTACACATTCCATTTTGCTAGTGAATAGACTCCAAAAGATTGGAGAGATCAATAGTCACATGGTCAATTTGGAAATATTTTTGCTAATAGTGAGAACAACTCACAACATTCATTCATGCTTCTGGGTTCCCAGGTTGGACTTGTATAAAAAAATAATAGTTGATCCCAATGACATGGAGGAAATATGCCACAGCTAAGAGCCACTTCATTTTGTACCTGCCTGAAATGGGGACATCATTAGGGTGGTTTTTATCAGAGCAAGTTTTCTCAAGTTAGTTGTACAGGTTTGTTTGTTTTTTAATAAACAGTATAATTAAAGGAATTTGAGTTCCAAATTCTATACCTCCCTCCCTCTCCTCCACTCTTCCCTCCCTGAAGTGGTAGGCAATCAGATATAAATTATACATGTAGAATTATGTAAAACATTTCCTTCTTAGTAATTTTGTATTAAGAAGACTGGAATAAAAGAAAAAATGAAAGTGAAAAACAGCATGATTCAATCTGTATTCAATCAATATTAGTTCTTTCTGTGGAGGTGCATAGTATGCTTCATCATAACTTCTTCATAGAATAACACTCCTGTTACTATGTACAACATTCTCCTGGTTCTGTTCAATTCACTATACATCAGTTCATGGAAGTCTTTCTAGGTTGTTTTTTGTAGGGGTTTTTTTGTTATTGTTTTTTCCTGAAATCATCCTGCTTGTCATTTCTTATAGGACAATAATATTTCACTAAAAGCATTTGGACAGCTTGTTCAGCCATTCCCCAATCGATGGACATCCTTTGTCAAAAAGTCAAGTAAAAGAAATGCAAGATGAGCATACAGAGAAGGGTTAGGACAATAGAAAGTTTCTTTAGTGACAAGGAAGACCAAGGTGCCCCCTCAGAGGAAGATGGCAATGTCAGGGCCCCTATATCTAAAGCTTCCAAGAAAAATATGAATTGGTCTCAGGCCATAGAAACACTCAAAAAGGACTCTGAAGATAAAGTTAGAGAGGTAGAGGAAAAATTGGAAAGAGAAATGAGGGTGATACAGGAAAAAACATGAGAAAAAATTCAACAGATTGAAAAGCCAAATTGGCCAAATGGAAAAGGAGGTACAAAAGCTCTCTGATGAAAATAATTGCCTAAGAATTAGGATTCAACAAATGGAAGCTAGTGACTTTATAAGAAACTAAGACACAATAAAGAAAATCCAAATGAATAAAAAAAAAAAATAGAGGGCAACATGCAATGTCTCCTTGCAAAAACTGCTGACCTGGAAAATAGGTCCAGGAGAGATAATTTGAAAATTATTGGTCTACCTGAAAAACCGCGATCAAGGAAAGAGCTTAGACATTATCTTCCAAGAAATTGTCAGGGAAAATTGCCCTGATATTCTAGAAGCAGAAGCTAAAATAGAAATTGAAAGAATCCACTGATCACCTCCTGAAAGTGATCCCAAAAGGAAAACTCCTAGTAATATTATAGCCAAATTCCAGAGCTCTCAGGTCAAGGAGAAAATATTGCAAGCTGCCAAAAAGAAAGCATTCAAGTACTGTGGAGCCCCAGTCAGGATAGCACAAGATCTAGCAGCTTCTACATTAAAGGACAAGAGAGAATGGAATATGATATTCCAGAGGGCAAAGGAATTGAGATTACAACCAAGAATCACATATCCAGCAAAACTTAGTATAATCATTCAGAGGAAAAAAATGGCACTTCGATGAAAAACAGGACATTCAGGTATTGTTCTATGAGTAATTATGAATGACTTAACTATTCTCGGCAATACAATGATCCAAGAAAATCCCAAGGGACTAATGATGAAGCATACTATCAACCCCCATAGAAAGAACTGAAAAAAAGAGCACTTGTGGATTGTACATATATAACCTATATCAGATTGGTTAATGTCTTGTGGAGGGGGGGGAGGAAAGGAAGGGAGGGAGAAAAATTTGGAACTCTAAATCTAATGAAAATGAATGTTGAAACATACCCTTATATGTAAATGGAAAAAAGAAAATAAATGTTTGTTGCACCGGAAAAAAAAGAATCACATATCCATCAAAACTGATGATAATTGTTCAGAGCAAAAAAATGGGACTTCAATGAAAAAGAGGTCTTTCAGGTATTTGTGATGAGAAGACCTGAACTGAATGGCAAATTTGACTTTCCAATACAAGACCCTAGAGAACCGTAAAAAACTGAATTTGGGGGACATACCTGGGGTCATGCTGTGGGTGACTATCTTGTGTCTAAGGCCAGGTTTTAGGTGGGATCCCCCTGGGTCCAGGGTGGATGCTTTGCCCACTGTGTCACCTAGCTGCCCCATGAAGACATCTTTAGGGTAAAATTGAGGGTTGAGGGGAATGCACTGGGGGAGGGGGAAGGGCAGAGGTAGCATGGGGTGACATCTCATATGAAAGAAACAGGAAAGGGCTTATGGAGTGGGGGAGGAGATGGAGGAGGAGCAGGGCAGTAAATAAATTTTACACTTATCAGAATAGGCTCAAAGACCTTAATTTTATCAGAGTTGCCTCAAGGAGGGATTAACCCACACACACCCAATTGGGTGGAGTAATCTATTTAAGATGGGCAGTAAATGAGCCTAACACTCCTAAGAATTGGCTCAAAATTGCCTCTCAATTTCATCAGAATTGGCTCAAGGAGGGACTAACATACACTACTCAATTGGGTGGAGTAATCTCTCTAACCCTACAGGAAAATAGGAGGGGAAGGGGGTAAAAACAGAGGGTCAAAAGAAGGAAGGGCACATTGGGGGAGGGGACAAACAGAAGCAAATCCCTTTTGAAGAGGGATAGGGTGAAAGAAGATATATAATAGAGTAAATATCAAGGGGAAGGGAATAGGATGGAGAGAAACAGTTAACAATAGTAATTGTGGAAAATAGAAAAGGGGGAAAAATTGTACAAAACAAATATTTATAGCAACTCTTTGTGGTGGCTAAGAATTGAGAATCAAGGGAATGTCCATCAATTGAGGAATGACTGAAGAAGCTGTGGTATATGATTGTAGTGGAATGGTATGGTGCTATAGGAAATGACAAACAGGATGATCCTAGAAAGACTCATATGAACTGATGTATAGTGAAATGAGCAGAGCTGGGAGGATATTGTGCATAGTGACAGCAGTCTTGTTCAATGAGCAATTGTGAATGGCTTAACTACTCTCAGCAATACAATGATCCAAGACAATCCCAAGGGACTAATGATCAAGCATACTATCCACCCCCATAGAAAAAACTGAAAAAAAGAGCACTTGTGAATTGTACATATATAACCGATATCAGATTGGTTGATATATTGTGGAGAGGGGAGGAAAGGGAGGGAGGGAGAAAAATTTGGAACTCTAAATCTTATGAAAATGAATGTTGGAAACTACCCTTACAAGCAGGTGTCAAGTGTCTGAGGCCGGATTTGAATTCACCTCCTCCTGAATCCAGAACCAATGCCTCGTCCACTGCGCCACCTAGCTGCCCCTTGGAATTCAAAGTTTTAGAAACAAATGTTAAAAATTGTTTTTACATGTAATTGTAGGGGGAAAAATACTAAACAATTTAAAAAAAAAAAAAGCAACGCAGCTGCCATCAATAAGGCCAAGTCTCTGTGCTTCAACTGTGGGAATTGAGTGAACCACATTGACTCCATCTTATGACTCACTTCTGGAGCCAGCTCAGCTCCTTTTCTTTTCAGTTAAGGGTCTAATACAATTTCTGTCTTGTAAGAAAAATTTATTGCAATGTTTGAACCAAGCATGATGTGGCTGAGAACATGGACCAACCCTAATGATTGCCTAGAGCCTCTTAACTAAGGACCTAGGTCATGCTAACCAGAAATCCAGTCAGATCCAGACTGATGCAAGGAGTTTTCTCACAATTATACATTTCAAGCAACCCATATATTCTATCTGAAAACAGGTTCGGTGATGGTAAATCAGTTACTGTTTTCATGTTCCTTTGATTGAATACTGACACTTTTGGGGGGTGGGACAACTCTTTCTCTGAGGTCAGGGAACATACCTTTTTGCTATAACTCTCACAATTCAGAAAGATACTAATATTTCCTCCTGTTAGAAATCAGATTACCTAATTTTGTTTCCTAGTTAATTGTTTTCTTTTAATTAATTGGTCTTATTTGATAAATTGTTTTTAATATATAAAAATCTATCTTCTTCTGTATTCAGGGTCCAGTGCAAAGCTGAGGAAACCAATTCATTATGCAATTGGCATTCACTGTGGAAAAACTGATATGCTTAGAACCTCAAATCTTTTTTTCCTCAGTTATTTCATTTTTCACCTGCCACACAATGAGCTGCAGCCTAGGAGACTGAAAGAACTATTTATAATTTTTGCAAGAGCACAGAGAAATGGGGCTGTGTTGTCGGAAGATTACAGAAGGGCATATGTCCCAATGTTGGGAAGAAGGGGAGGGAGCAGAGCCTATAAACAATAAACCTGTGAGTTTGACTTTGATTCCTGGTAAAATCCTGGAGAGTGCTATTAAAAGAATAGCTAATGAATACCCAGAAAGGGAAGCAATGATCACAAAAGGTGAGAATGGGTCCTGTCAGCCTACCCTCATTTATTTGTTTGACAAAGTTATTACACTAATAAAAACAGGTGAGAGCTATAGGTATCATTTATGCAGTTTTCAGCAAAGTCTCTCGAGATGTTCTGTTGGAAATGATACAGAAATATGGATCAGACAAACATATAGCAAGGTTTTTCTGTGAATGGTTGATCCCAAAGGATAGTCATTGATAAGTCATTGTCCACTTGGATGGAATGAGCAGAAAGCAGTTTGTCTAATTGAAACACAAACTCGATATGAGTCAACACTATGTTATAGCTGTTTAAAAAGTGAATTCAATCTTGAACTGCTCAATGGGAGACATAGCATCAAACACAAATGATGTCAGAGTAGTGGTCTGCTTTACCCTAGTAAGATGTCAGTGGAGTCTGCATGAATTAGGGTAAGACAGATCATGAAAGAACATGTAGAGAAAGGCTATGAGGATATGAAGGGTCTCATCATCATGCCATAAAAAGACTTAATACAAATATAAAACCTTAAGTGATGGGGATTAGACTTTTGTATTACTCCCCTCCATACACCCTACAATTCTGTCATAGGAAGGGGTCGGATTGTAAAGAGATTGAAATGCTAAGCAAGAGGCTCTATTTTGTCCTAGAGGTAACAGGAACCTGCTGGAGTTGATCAGCAATGTCTTCCTAGAGGACTAAATGAGGGAAATTCTAGGAAGCTCAAATCACCAGAGTCACTCTGCCAAAGCAAGACCCCCAGAAATGACTGAAAGTTCCTTTCTTGCCAGCAAGGGAAGATTATCAACCTGCTGCTAATTTCTTAGGAGTCCCCTCCAACCCCACCTCCCCAGAATGAATCAGTCCCTTTGTTCTTTAACTCTTTTCTCAAATTCCCATGGCTGCTTGACCCAAATAAGAACTCAAGTAAAACTCATTAGATTTTATTTTCTTAAGGTGCTGCCTCCTTCCAAGGGAACCCTCCATAAATCTGGCTTGCTTAATTTTTTCTGCCTTGGTACACTTCATGCACCCTTCTAAGGAACTGTGGTATTCCAAACCTTACTAAACTTTTATCAAGATACTTGGCAATAAGGGTGGGATAGAGCAGTCAATAAGGAAACTTCCTTTAAAAGGGGTTGCTTGTTTCCTGTGCTTTCTGCTGTGCTGACTACCTAAACTGAAATTATGAGGAGCCACCCGCAGTAAGCTTGTAAGGCCAGCCAATGGTATGTTCAGGAAAATCCAAAAGCTGGTCCTTCTGAGATTACAACCGATAGGCCATTTTTGTAGATGAATTAGATGGAGGATACCCTCTCCACTCCTGCCTGAATTTAATTTCTGAGTGGGTGGCCTCTTTGATCACAAGATTTCCCAGATTCAGGGATGAGACAAAAGCCAGTCTCCATCATGTCTTCAAGGACTTGAAAATGCTGTCTGGTCCAGACTCCATATGGCCTCCCCAAAGAAATTAAGGCTTACTTGTGAAGGTAAAATTGACAGGCCTTGGCAACAGCTGTGATATGGGAAATGAGAGCTAGGAAGGTGTCCTAAGTTGTGAGCCTGAGGGCCTAGAAGTATGTTGGTACCTTCTGTAGTAATAGGAAAATTAGTTTTAATAAGAAGAGCTGGGGCAGCGAGGTGGCGCAGTGGATAGAGCACCAGCCCTGGATTCAGGAGGACCTGAGGTCAAATCTGGCCTCAGACACTTGACACTTACTAGCTGTGTGGCCCTGGGCAAGTCACTTAACCCTCATTGCCCCCCACACACAAAAAAGAAAGTTAATACAATCACTTAAATATGGTTCCCTAATTCAAAACTTTTTCCTAAGAGATCTCCATTTTACCCTGAGTAAGAAAAAAAAATCAAAAACCTTGGAAGGCTGGGCATGGTGACCTAGAGGCCTGATCAGGTAGAAGCTATGCCTAGAGGAACCCCTTGCTAGACCCCAGGGCATTTCCATAATATAAGGTCTGGTCCTTCCCATCCCCTAGTACCTAAATAACTGGTAGCTTAGGAGGCTAAAGAGACTGTACTCCCAACCTTAGGAGGGAGTTCTATCAGCCTAACGTGTGGGGCCAAGGAATCCATTGATTTAATGTATAGCATTGCCCCCAATAGACTTGAAGGAACCAAATGGCCCTTGGCCAACTTATATCCTATTACGATTACCTTTATTTCTGCCAAAGAACAAGCCTGGCTTAGTGCAGCTGGCCCAGCTCGTAATGGTTAAGAGGGCCTTCAAGGTCACCAAAGCCTGAGGAAGGGCCTTTGAGAGAAAAAGATTTTCTTTGTGATTAACCAAGAAAGTTTTGGACTTTCCTTAACACTAAAGACCTGCAAACTGGGATCATCCATATATATTTCCTCTAGTCTCTAAGCCTTTGATTTCCACTCACACTTAAAATTAGCCTTTCCTTCATGTTATGGAAACTGGATCAACCCCAATATAAGAATAAGGCTTGTTCTTTTTTTTTAATTCTGGTTTGGTCTGGCTTAACTACAGGTGGTGTGGGAGAACAGGTTACTAACACATACACAGAACTTACAGTAGAAATTGCCATGAGATATATGACAAATTGCATCATCACTTTAATCATTTGTTGAGGCTACCTTGAGCCAGACAGCTAGGCTAACCTCCTATATGCCACAGCTTGGACCACAGTCTCAGACTCAGGCCAGAGATGGATTACAATCTTACCTCCAGCCCAAATTTTTCTCCTTACTTCTAGTATTACCAGCCCTATCCCCCATTTAGATTGTAACTCCCGCTATACTACTACCCATGTATAAACTGGAGGAGGTGAGAGAAAAATGCATGTGCCCTGAAGAGTATCTCATCCTGCTTCTGGATCAATACAATGGGAAAAATCAGTAGACACATAGACTCCCTAATGAAAAGGATATCACTGCAGAGATCAAAGACATCTGAATAATGGGATCTTGGCTTTATTTTACCTCTCTTTCTGTCTATCTATCTATCTTTATACATACCAACCTATAATCTATTATTAGATTTTTTAATTTCTCATAATGGCATGAGGTTAATTAGGCAGGTGATGCAAAAAGTGATGGAACAAAGATAAAAATTATTTTTAAAAATTAATATGACAGCAATTGTCTTCTCAATTAACAACTAAGATTCTGAATTCCCTTAGACATGTTTTTGAGAACTTTCATTGTTTGATTTGATTATTGACAAAGCTATTTTAAAGTTGTGTTAAGCTCAATTTTGTAGGAAATTTTCTTGGCTGATTGCCAGCATCCACACCTCAACCCCTGAAAAGACTTCCATTCCACGACTACACCTAAAGGACATCTGAGAAAAGACTTTCAGAGACTTCAAATGAACAGTTTTGTTTTGTTGTTGTTGCTGTTGTTCTTTTCTCTTTTCTCTTTCTGTTATAATATACACCATCTGTAACATGTACTCTCTGCAGAGGCCCTCCCTTTGTAAGACCAATGTCAAAGCATCGGTTCATGAGGACAAAAAATCACCCCTCTGGACAAAACTTTCCTCTCTCCCTTTTCTATATTGTTATTAACATATTGTTAGTTAGCATAGGTTATTATATTCTGTTATTTTTGACTGTTTCATCAAGGAAACGTCCCGTTTCTTGAGGAAACAAAATGGGGACTGTAACAATTGGAATGACACCACCTGCTGGAGACTTACTGTAGAAAAGTTCCACCATGAAAGTGAAGGTCTTTGAGGGCAAGACCAAAAGTCTTTTCTTTAGCGTCAGGAAGCAACATTTACTTTTGGGAGGAAGAAGGAGGGAGCCTGGTGCTCTGACTCGGGCTCTCTTCCTGGGGACTCTGGTGGAGAAGGGAGCTAGAAATGCGCTCTTTCTTTAATAAATAGGAATCTAGGCCTTTTCTTCTCTCTTTACCAAATTCTTATTTTCCTTAATAAATGCTTAAAAGTCTAACTCTTACTAAAGCTTATAATTTATTGGCGACCACTCATTAGATATTTTAGCCAGTTTAGATAGAATTTTAGCCCTTAACAGAACATACAGTAAGACTATACTGGTAGGGGACTTCAACCTTCTCATCTCAGAAATAGATAACTCTAACCACAAAATAAATAAGAAATTAAGGAGGTGAATAGAATTTTAGAAAAGTTAGATATGATAATACTCTGGGAAAAAATGAATGGGGATAGAAAGGAATATGCCTTTTTCTCAGTGGTATATAGCACCTACACAAAAATTGACCATATATTAGAGCATAAAAATCTCACAATCAAATGTAGAAAAGCAGAAATATTAAATGCCTCCTTTTCAGATCATAATACAATAAAAATTACATGTAATAATGGGCAGTGGAAAGATAGACTAAAAATTAATTGAAAAAAAATAAATTAATCCTAAAGAATGAGTCAAAAAACAAATCAGGGACAGCTAGATGGTGTAGTGGATAGAGCACTGGCCCAGAAGTCAGGAGGAACTGAGTTCAAATTCGGCCTCAGACACTTAACACTTACTGGCTGTATGACCCTGGGCAAGTCACTTAGCCCCAATTGCCTCACCAAAACAAAACAAAACAAAAAACAAAAAACCCCAACAAATCATAAAAATAATATTTCATTAAAAATAATAAACATAATGGAACAACATACTAAAATTTATGAGATGCAGCCAAAGCAGTTCTTAGGGAAAATTTTATATCTTTGAATGCTTACATAAATAAAATAGAGAAATAGCAGATATTGGCCATGCAATTAGAAAAGCTAGAAAAAGAACAAATTAAAAATCCCCAATTAAATGCCAAATTAGAAATCCTAACAATCAAAGTAGAGATTAATAAAATTAAAAGTAAGGAAACCATTGAAATGATAAATAAAACCAAGAGCTGGTTCTATGAAAAAAAAAATCAAATAGATAAACCTTTGGTTAATTTGATTTTCAAAAGAAATAAGAAAGACACGTAATGCAAGGGGAACTTACCCTTGAGCCTCCAAATCAGCTGCAGCACTAGTGTCTTCTGCAACTAAGCTTACTGTCAGGTGAGAGGGCTAAATGGCTGACCAGGGGGGAAAGTGCAGGGGTGTCTGTGGGACCTAAGGAGGAATTCAGCTATTGCACTCCAGCAGGAAACCAGAAAGAAATCCTGAGTGAAGGGAGGCCCAGGTGGGGGAGGGGCACAGGCTTGTCAAAGCTAAGCACTCTGCTGATTGGTTAACTAGCAAATTGGCTTGAGGTTTCCTTCAGACCAGAGAACAGGTCAGGTGAGAGAAAAACCTGCCCTCCCTCAAAACAAAAAACCTGGGACCCTCAGAAGCTTTGGACAGTGTAGCTTGGAAGTAGGGCTCCACAGTCAAGTAAAAAAAAATGGCAAGATGAGCAAGCAAAAAAGTTGAGAACAATAGAAAGTTTCGTTAGAGACAAGGAAAATCGAGGTACAGCCTCAAAAGATGATAACAACCTCAGGGCCCCTACATCCAAAGCTTCCAAGAAAAATATGAATTGGCCTTAGGACATGGAAGGGCTCAAAAGGGACTTTGAAGAGAAAGTAGGAGAGATATAAGGAAGATTTAGAGAGGTGGAAGAAAGAATGGAAAGAGAGATGAGAGCCATGCAGGAGACTTATGAGAAAAAAAGTCAACAACTTGAAAAACCAAAAATTTAAAAAGCTGTCTGATAAAAATTATTTCCTAAGAATTAGGAGTGAATAAATGGAAGCTATTGACTTTGTAAGAAACCAAGACACAGTAAAGCAAATCCAAATGAATAAAAAAAATAGAGGGCAATATGCAATATCTTCTTGGAAAAACAACTGACTTGGAAAATAGATCCAGGAGAGATCATTTGAAAATTATTGGATTACCTGAAAACCATGACCAAAATAAGAGTTTAGAGAGCATCTTCCAAGTGATTGTGAGGGAAAATTGCTCTGATATTCTAGAAGCAGAAAGCAAAATAGAAATTGAAAGAATCCACTGATCACCTGAAAGAGATCCCAAAAGGAAAACCTCCAGGAATATTATAGCCAAATTCCAGAACTCCCTGGTCAAGGAAAAAATATTGTAAGCAGCTAGAAAAAAGGAATTCAAATACTGTGGAGCTCCGATAAGACTAAAACAAGATCTAACAGCATCTACATTAAAGGACTGGAGAGAATGGAATATGATATTCCAGAAGGCAAAGGAACTGGGACTTGTGAAAATTAGAATGGCACCCCCTGCTGGAGAGATAATGCAGGGAAGCTCTGCCATGAGGAGAAAGCATGGGATAAAGACACCATGTGACTTTAGCATCCGGAAGTTGCCCAGCATCCAGAATTTACATCTATAGAACCGCTTGTTAGGTGTGTCAGTCAGGGTTACCAGCCAATTAGCTTGGAGCTCTGTGTGTGGACAGCCCTGTTTCCTGTTTTGCAGGAAGTTTGGGGAAGAAGCCCCTGAAGAGGGGTTTCTTTTTGGGGTTGGAGACTTCGGTTTGGGAGGAAGGGAAGCAGATTAGGGAGAGAACTGGCAAATCTAATTTTTTATCCAAGTATTTCTCTTTACTGACCCCTAATATATTTAATAAATACTTAAAAGTCTACACTCATGCTAAAGCTTCTAATTTGGGGTGACCACTCATTAGATTTTAGACATCATAGCTAGAATTTTAGCCCCTTACAGACTACAGCCAAGAATCACATACCCAGCAAAACTGTGTATAATCTTTCAGAGGAAAAAATGGGACTTCAATGAAAATGGGGACTTTCAGCCATTTGTGGTGAAAAGACCTGAACTGAATAGAAAATTTGACTTTCAAATACAAGACCCTGGAGAAACATTAAAAGGTAAACAGGAAAAAGAAATCATGAAGGATATTAAAAGATTAAACTTTTTACATTCCTACATGGGAAGATAATACTTTGAACTCATAAGAACTTTCTCAGTAAGGAATTCACAGAGGATATGAAGGGATGATATCTGTAAAGCATGTATGTTTTGTTCTTTGTGGGGTAAACAGGGTGGGGTGTCTTATGTTTGGGGCCAGATTTTGGCTTGGGACCTCCTGGGTCCAGGGCTGGTGCTTTGTCCACTGTGCCACCTAGCTAACCCATGATGACATCTTTAAAATAGAGTTGAGGGGTAGGAGGAATAGACTAGTGGAGGGGGAAGGGGAGAGGTGGACTGGGAGAGGTAGTTCACATTAAGGAAACAAGAAAAAAGTTTATGGAGAGGAGGGGAAGAGGGGGAAGGAGTGGGGGAGTGAGGGAACCTTACTATCATCAGAATTGGCTCAAAGAGGGAATAACATATATACTCAAGTGGGTATAGTATTATATTTTTGCCCTGAGGGAAAGTGGGAGGGGGGAGATAGAGTGGGGGAGAAAAGGGGAAGGAGGGAAGGGCAGATTGGAGGAGAGAGCAGTAAAAAGCAAAACTCTTTCAAGGAAGGTGATGATGTTCGACATAACTGCACAAGTATGACATTGAATTGCTTTATTTCATAGGGAGGGTTGAGGAGGAAGGGAAGAAGAAAAATTGAGAACACAGAATTAGCCCAAAGACCTTAATCTCATCAGAGTGGGCTCAAAGAGGGAATAACATTCACACCCAATTGGGAGGAGTAATCTATTTAACCCTACAGGAAAGTAGGAGGGGAAGAGGATAAGGAGGGAAGGGTGAAAGAAAGGAGGGCAGAGCAGGGGAGGGGGGCATTCAGAAGTAAAACACTTTTGAGGAGGAATAGGGTAAAAGATGATAGAAAATAGAGTAAATATCATGGGAAGGGAATAGGATAAAGAAAAATAGTTATGATGATTGACTATAATAGCAAAATGTATGATACATACTTTGCTGGGATATTGTGAAGAAAATTCTTTGTCAAGTTTAAGGTACTATTTAAAAGGTATGATGAACAGGATGCTACCAGAAAAGCCTGGAAAGACCTACATGAACTGAAGCAGAGTGAAATGTACTGTATACAAAATAACAGCAATAGTGTAAGATGATCTGCTGGGAAGCATGTGGTTATTTTCAGCAAGGCAATGATCCAATTTAACCCTGAAGGACTTTTGAAAATTGCAATCCATCTACAGAGAAAGAACTGATGGTATCTGAAAACAGATTGAAACACAGTTTTTAAATTTATTTTTCTTTGACAATTCCTTAATCTGAAGCTATGTTTTTTAAAATATTTTCTCTCACAACCTAACTAATGTGGGGATGTTTTCCATGACTACTCATATATAACTTATATTGAAATGCTTGAATTCTTGGGGGTGGGGAGTGGGAAGGCATGGAGGAAGAGAAGTTGGAACACAAAGTTTTAAAAATTGATGTCAAATTTTGTTTTTACATATATCTTGGAAAACGAAATTCTAAACAAAAAAAAGAAGAAAACCAAATTACCAGTATCAAAAATTAAAAGGATAAATTTACCACAAATGAAGAGGAAATTAAAACATGAATTAGATGTTATTTTGTCCAACTATATGCCAATAAATCTGACAATATAAGTGAAATGGATGAATATTCACAAAAACAAAAATTTTCCAGATTAACAGAAGAAGAAATAAAATACTTAACCCCATTTTAGAAAAAGAAATTGAACAAGCTATCAATTGAACTCTCTAAGAAAAAACATCTCTGGGACCAGATACATTCACAAGTGAATTCTTCCAAATATTTAAAGAACAATTCATTCCAATACTATATAAACTATTTGGAGAAAAACATCAAAGAAGGAGTCCTACCAAATTCCTTTTTTGTGACACAGATATGATGCTGATACCTAAACCAGGAAGAGGCAAAACAGAGAAAGAAAATTATAGACAAATTTCCCTAATGACTACTGATGCAACAATTTAAAATATAATAATATGGAAGAGATTCCAGCAATCTATCACTAGTATGATATACCATGATGCAGTGGGATTTATGCTAGGAATACAGGGTTAATTCAACATTAGGAAAACTATCAACATAATTGACTATATCAGTAACAAAACTAACAAAAGTCATATGATTATCTCAATAGATGGACAAAAAGCTTTTGACAAAATATAGCACCAATTGCTATAAAAACACTATAGGGGGGCAGCTAGATGGCGAAGTAGATAGAGCACCAGCCCTGGAGTCAGGAGTACCTGAGTTCAAATCCGGCCTCAGACACTTGATACTTACTAGCTGTGTGACCCTGGGCAAGTCACTTAACCCCAATTGCCTCACTTAAAAAAAATAGTTGATATTTAATAAAGTTAATAATTTAAAAAAACACTATAGGAATAAATTGAGCTTTCCTTAAAATGGTGAACAGCATCTATCTAAAACAATCAATAAGCATTATACATAATAAGTATAAGCTAAAAGCCTTCCCAATAAGATCAGAGGTGAAACAAAGATTCCTGTTATCACCACTATTATTCGATATTGTACTAGAAATGTTAGCTATAGCAATAAGAATAGAAAAGGAAATTGAAGGAATTAGAATAGATGAGGAAACAAAACCATCCCTCTTTGCAGATGATATGATGGTATACTTAGAGAATCCTCAAGAATCAAAATAATTAGCAACTTTAGCAATGTCACAGGATATAAAATATACTCACATCAATCATCAGATTTCTATATATTACCAACTAATCCAGCAGCATAAGATAGATAAATTCCATTTAAAATAATTGTAAACATTATAAAATAGTTGGGAATCTACATGCCAAGACAAACCCAAGAACTACATGAATACAATTACAAAACATTTTTTACACAAATAAGGTCAGATCTAAACAATTGAAAAATATCAATTATTCTGTAATAAAAATGACAGTTCTACCTAAATTAATTTATTTATTAAGTGCCCTAACAATCAAACTACAAAAAATTATTTTGTAAGGCCAGAAAGAACAATAACAAAATTTATCTGGAAGAACAAAACAACAAGAATATCAAGGGAATTCATGAGGAAAAATGCAAAAGAAGGTGGTCTAGCCATAGCAGATCCAAAACTCTATTATAAAGTGGCAATTGTCAAAATTATTTAGTACTGACTAAGAAATAGAGTGGAGGGTCAGTGGAATAAATTAGGTTTACATAGTCATAAATAACTATAATAATCTACTGTTTGATAAACCCAAAGACTCCAGCTTCTGAGATAAGAACTCACTATTTGACAAAATCTTGTAGGAAAACTAAAAAATAGTATGGCAGAAACTAGGTATAGAACAATATCTTGTACTGTTTACCAAGATAAGGTCAAAATGGGCACATGATTTACATATAAGGGTAATACCATAAGCAAGTTAGAAGAGAAAGGAATAGTTTACCTGTCAGATCTATGGAGAAAGAAAGAATTTATGGCCAAACAGGAGATAGAAAGCATTATGAAATGCAAAGTGGATGGTTTTGATTACATTAAATTTAAAAGTTTTTTGCATAAACAAAACCAATACAACTAAGATTAGAAGGAAAGCAGAAATGGGGTAGCTAGGTGGTGCAGTGGATAAAGCACCGGCCCTGGATTCAGGAGGACCTGAGTTCAAATCTGGCCTCAGACACTTGATACTTATTAGCTGTGTAACCTGGTCACTTAACCCTCATTGCCCCCACAGGGAAAAAAAAAGAAGAAGGAAAGCAGGAAGCTAGGAAACATTTTTTACAACCAGTGTTTCTGATAAAGGACTCGTTTTTCAAATAGAGAATGGAGTAAAATTCATAAGAATATGTCATTCCCCAATTCATAAATTGTCAAAGGATATGAAAAAGGAAATTTTCAGCTAAAGAAATCAAAGCTATCTATGGTCATATGAAAAAATGCTCTAAATCACTACTGATTAAAGAAATGCAAATTAAAACAAATCTGAGGCACCGCCTCATACCTATCAGATTAGCTAATATGACAGAAAAGGAAAATTATAAATGTTGGAGAAGATGTGGGAAATTGGGATGTTAATGCATTGTTGGTGGAATGGTGAACTGATTCAACCACTTTGGAGAGCAATTTGGAACTATGCCCAAACTGTGCATATACTTTGATCCAGCAATACCACTAATAGGTCGGTATCCCGAAGAGATCATAAGGACCTACATGTACAAAAAAATTTATAGCAGTTCTTTTTGTGGTGGCAAAGAATTGGAAATTGAGGGGATGCCCATCAATTGGGGAATGGTTGAACAAGTTGTGGTATATGAATGCAATGGAATACTATGAAATGCTGAGCAGGCAGATTTCAGAAAAACCTAGAAATACTTCTATGAACTGATGCTGAGTGAAGTGAGCCGAATCAGGAGAACATTATACACAGTAACAGCAATATTGTGTGATGATCACTTAGGATTTTTTAAATTTAAATTTAATTTATTTTTTTAAATAATAATAAACATTTTATGTAAAGTTTTGAGTTCCAAATTCTATCCCTTCTTCCCTCCCTCCACTCCCACATTCCTGAGGTGATAAGCAATCAGATATGGGTTATACATGTGCAATTAATGTAAAACATTACCATATTAGTTATTTTGTATAAGAAAACTTGAATAAAAAAATGAAAGAGTGAGAAATAGCATGCTTCATTCTGTGTTCAATCAATGTCAGTTCTTTCTTTGGAGGTGAATAGTATGCTTCATCATAGTTCTTTGGGATTGTATTGGATCATTGTATTACTGAGAATACTTGTCATTCACAGTTGTTCATCAAACAATGTTGCTGTCACTGTGCACAACATTCTCCTGGTTCTGTTCACTTCACTATACATCAGTTCATATTCCAAAGCCTTTCTGAAATTTTCCTAGTCATCATTCATTATAGCACAATAATATTCCATCACAATCATACACCACAGCTTGTTTAACCATCCCCCAATTGATGGGCATTCCTTTGATTTCCAATTCTTAACCACTACAAAAAATAGCTGCCATAACTCTTTTTGTACAAATAAGTCTTTTTTCTCTTTGGGATATAAACCTAGAAGTGGCATTGCTGGATCAAAGGGTATACACAATAATCAACAATGATTAATACCTCTTCTCAGCAATACAATGATCTAAGACAATTCCAAAAGACTCATGATGGAAAATAACATCTACATTGAGAAGAAGAACTGACAGTCTGAATGCAGGTTGAAGTATACTATTTTCACTTTCTTTGTTTTTTTATCCCCTTTTGTTCTGTTTCTTCTTTCAGAATATGATTAATGTGGAAATAGGTTTTACATGATTGTACATGTATAACCTATATCAGGTTGTTTACCATCTTGGGGAGGCAGTGAGCGGAGGGAAGGAGACAAATTTGGAACTCAAAATCTTATAAAAATAAATATTGAAAATGGTTTTTACATGTACTTAGAAAAATAAAATTGTATATATGTATGTGTATGTATGTCTGTATATATATATATATATGTATGTATATATGTATATATGTGTATATGTGTGTGTGTGTATAATTTTTTTTTTTTTAGTGAGGCAATTGGGGTTAAGTGACTTGCCCAGGGTCACATAGCTAGTAAGTGTTAAGTGTCTGAGGCCGGATTTGAACTCAGGTACTCCTGACTCCAGGGCCGGTGCTTTATTCACTGCGCCACCTAGCCACCCCTATGTATATAATTTTAAAAGGAAGAAGCACAGGGAAAGTTGAAATCCCAAGTTACCCTGGTAAGGTAAAGCCAACATAATAGCCACTTTCCCATCAGAGTGGGAATTTCAAATACCAATTAGCTGCCAATTTCCCAGTAGGCTTTCACACACACACACACACACACACACACACACACACACACACACGAATGAGAATGCTAACCCTTACCTGAATCTCCAGCTCCAGGTTTCTGTGCTTCCCCTAATGCCTGGTCCTGCTCAACCCAGATAAGAACCCTATTAAATTCTACCAGGCTTTACTGGTTTTGAATATCCAATTATACCTGAGGTCTTAGTAGGGTGCTCCTTTCCATCTGACTTCCCTAAGAATCTGATCTATTCTCTCTCGCTGCAATTTCTTATCTTTTTAAATTTAATTTTATTTACTTTTGTTACATTTGAAGTTCCAAACTGTCTCCCTCCCTCTTTCCCCACCCTACACTACAGACAGCCACCATTTGACATGGATATCTGTGTGTGTGTGTGTGTGTGTGTGTGTGTGTGTGTGTGTATGAAAAACCGTACTATGAAAAAAAAGAAAGGAAGGAAGGAAGGAAGGAAGGAAGGAAGGAAGGAAGGAAGGAAGGAAGGAAGGAAGGAAGGAAGGAAGGAAGGAAGGAAGGAAGGAAGGAAGGAAGGAAGGAAGGAAGATCATACTATGCATACTTCTATTTATCAGTTCTTTCTCTGGAGGTGGAGAGCAACTTCCTTCACAGGTATTTTGCAGTTGATTTGAATATTTACAATGCTCAGATTAGTTTAATTGTTCAGTTACTCTTTGAACAATATTGCTGTTACTCGATACAACATTCTTTTGGTTCTGCTCATTTTGATCTTCATTATTTCATTCAAGTCTTTCCATTTTTTTCTAAAAATCAGCCTTCTCATCATTTCTTATAGCACAGCCATATTCCATCATAATAGTATACCACTTGTTCAGTCATTCCCCAATTGATGGGCATCCCGTTAATAACTGCAATTTATTGAGAACCCACTAATCCCCACCTAACCCCCCATTCCCAGGCCAATAAATTGCCTGGGGCTAACCAATCTTGGTCAATTCCAGACTTCTGACTGTCTCATGGATCTCCCCCAAACAAACTATCTCCTCCCAAAGATTCCCCAGCATACTCCCTGGACTTTGGGTTATTATGTAAAAGGATCCGATTTACATTAAGTAGTTTCTATTTAGAGTTAAATAGTTTCTATACTTAACCAAAGGGCAATCTCATAACTCCCTTTGTTCTGTTACCCTATATAAACCCTGTCCTCAGTCCCCATCTTTGGGTATTCCTAGCATCTTGCTCTACAGTAATCCTAGTTATATATAGCTCCTCTGCCCTGATTAAAGACCTTATTTCTCCCATATTGATTTTTTCATTAAATTTCAGGTTAACATATGGGGGTTCTTTCCAGGATTTGAAGACTCCATGTCTAGCTAGTCACCATTTTTTACCTCCAAATGCTTGGAGTCAGCAGGAATCTTTTTGTGTGTTCCAGTATGGACTCAAATTCAGAGGCCTGGTCTGGGTGAGGGTCTCTCAAATTCAGAACTTGGGTTCTTTTTGCTTGAGTTCCTAAAAACTTTTTGATCAGGATCTTGTTATGTCCATAGATGACTTGGTAACTTGGGTCTTTCTGACAGATCCCCCCAAAAAGGGGATGGCTACAGTTTGCTTTTATGGACCATATTTGGCCACTCCAACAGGTCCCAAAAGGACAGCTGCCAGGTTCTGTTTTCAAATCATGTACTACATGATTGCAAGTACTTGGAAAATTAGCAGAATTTAAGAGTGACCCACTACACGGATGGCCACAATGAGGTCTCCTTTTTGAGTCTAGTTTTGATTCTGCCAGGCCCAAAATTGTGGGACGATTTTGTTCCTTTTTTTCTTTCTATGGCATTCTTGAATCAACTAAGCAAGAATCTGAATCTGAACCCTCCTCCCTTCCAAAAATAAAAAAAGGAGGAAAATAGGATTTTTGATTAGGATTTTTGTCCCTCAGAAAAAGGTTTCTAATATTTTGTTTGTTTGTTTGTTTTGGGGGCAATGAGGGTTAAGCGCCTTGCCCTGGGTCACACAGCTAGTAAGTGTCAAACATCTGAGACTGAATTTGAACTGAGGTCATCCTGAATCCAGGACCTGTGCTTTATCCACTGTGCCACCTAGCTGCCCCTCTAATTTTTTTTTTTAAGAAAAAAAAGAGACCAATTGACCTGGCTCAAATTAATTGGTCTTTGAGGATATAGAGAGAACTTAATTTGTGCATGCTAAATTATCTTAAGAATCTTTACCATTATGGTTTGTTGTTTTTATGTCCATACTTGTAGAGTGCTATTTGTGTTAAAATATTCTCTGTGTGTGTGTGTGTGTGTGTGTGTATGTGTGTGTGTGTGTGACTTCCTATTCAAGCTAAATCCCTTAATCTTGCATTCAGCAATCCTCTGCCACTCAAAGCAGAATTGTCAGAAAGGTAATTAAAGGCAGTTAAAGAATGACTATAGCTTGATTTTTATTTACCCATTTTTAAGAAATTTGTTAAAACTTTAATTGGGAATTGATCTCCAATATTAGATATTTTAAATCCAGGTATTATGAACCCCCAAATTAAGGTTAATCAGGTTCTATTTAAATTTGTGGAACTACCTGGCTTCTCAGTCACCAGTGTTTATCACCATGTAAAAATAAATTTGTTGATAATAATAATCTCATATTGAAATGCTAGTAGATGGGCCTTTGATAAATGAGAATTTTACCATTTGGGTAATTGGTAAATTGGTTCCAGTGTAATTCAATTTATTCATCTTATTTTAAGTGAAATATGTCATAATAAGATGTGTGGGCTTTTAAAGTCGGGGTTTATTTTGAGATTTGCATTAAAACAATGTTTAGGGGCAGCTGGGTGGTGCAGTGGATAAAGCACTGGCCCTGGAGTCAGGAGTACCTGAGTTCAAATCCGGCCTCAAACACTTGACACTTACTAGCTGTGTGACCCTGGGCAAGTCACTTAACCCCCATTGCAAAAAAAACAAAACCAAAAACAAAAACAAACCAAAACAAAACAAAAAAAACTGTTTAAAAATTTGGATCTGGAAATTTGTTAATTGCATGGTCTTAAAACAAGTTAGTTTACCAATCTATAATATTAATATTTTATAATTATAGAGTATTCTTTGGGGCTATAAATTGTTACAGATACAACTGTTAAAAGAATGTCAAATACTTGAAACTGTTTATTAATTCAGCATTATTGTGAATTCACAAAGACGTGATCTCAAAGTCAGGTACACCTGGGTTCAAGTTTCCCCTTTGGGATACTACCAATCTATGTATAATGAATGTATGATTCTGGGAAAAATCACTTGGTTTCTAGGTGTTAATAGCAAGAACAAATTTTAAAACTCTGAAAACTCTCTTCAAATTCCGGGCCCGCGATTGGCAACATGGCTAAATGCACCAAGAAGGTCAGAATTGTTGGTAAATATGGAACACGTTATGGTGCATCCCTCAGAAAAATGGTGAAGAAAATTGAAATTAGCCAGCATGCCAAGTATACCTGCTCCTTCTGTGGCAAGACCAAAATGAAGAGACGGGCTGTGGGTATCTTGCATTGTGGATCCTGTCTGAAAACAGTAGCTGGTGGTGCATGGACCTACAATACCACCTCTGCAGTTACAGTCAAATCCACCATCAGAACACTGAAGGAATTGAAGGACCAGCAAAATCTTCTCCCCATCAAATATCTGTAGCCCATAGTCCAACAGTAAATGGGTTAATTTATGGAATAAAAAAAAAAATCACTTTGGTTTAAAAAAAAAAACTCTGAAAACTGAGGTTTCCCTAATATTCCAGAGAAACTTGTTTCATTTAGCAGTAGTGCTGCTTCATAGTTTTTCTCAATAACTCTGTTAAGCAGTTACTATTGAAATTATTACACATTAATAATGGTGTGGTAGTTAAAAACAACTTTGTTAAACTTTTAATGTTTTTTTCTTTAAGCTTCAGGTATTTCAAGTTTTCATACCCCTAGCAATTCAAATATTATGATGGCTTTGTATGTATAAGAACTTTTAATTGATAGATGCTTGAGTAAGTTTTATTTCAAAATAGAATATTCAACAGGAATTTGTTTTACTATCCGATGTTTTTATTAAAACATTTATGCTGTTTTAAATTTTTTCCTTCCCTTAATATTCTATTTCATTGTCAGGATTACAAACTTCCATAGCATTCATCTACTTTTTAAATGTTGTCCTAATTATTAATGGTATTTTAGGCAAACTAAATTTTCATACCAAGTGTGACTTATCAGAGCCAACCTTATAATGACATACTGTCTTTTTTCCCCTGAAAGGTATGATTATTGTTACAATTAATTTCTAATGAAAATGTAAAAAGATGCGCCTCCCCACCTTCTAGGCAGTGACTTTCACAGCATATACAGAACTAAGATTTAGTTCTTTCCCCATAGTGATATCCAGCTCTCCCACTTTCTGAAAAGCATCCTACTTTCCCCTATACCTTCATAGTTCCTGCCTTTACCTGCTCTTCACTCCTGGAAGAAGTCCCATCCCATTAACTCTTCTGATATTGGAAAGGTACTTAGTGCCTCTCCAATCTAGATTCCATTGGACCTTCTAAACCTCTTCCTTGAGTCTCACAGTATTTCCTTTCCAGAGGCAATTGAGGGCATTAGGCTCATTAAGGAGACCATCCGAAATCAGCCAACAGTCTGTCCTGCAGGATTAGAGATCTCTCTACTATCCAAACCTAATGTAACTATCTCCAGGTGTAGAGCTCTCAACCCAGCCACTTTTCTCCCTGACAAAGAATGAGAACCGACCACTCAGGATCATGATTGTATTAAAATTACTAACTTGATTTTAACCGCACCCTGCCACCAAGAAGATCTCCAAGAAACTGGGATAGAAAACCCAGAGTGGGGAGAGAATTAGCTAAGGTTTACTTATAAATTCAACAACAGTTTAGGCTTTTAAGCCTTTATTAAATCATATTAGGGGTTAGCAAAGAAAGAGAAAGAGAGTCGCCTTCACCTAGCTATCTAAGAGAGTGAATTTCTGAAAGTTAGGAAACCTGGCTACCTTCCTCCTTCTTCTGCCACCACGAGCTCCTTTCCAAACCAAAGAGACAGTTTCTCAGTCCGTTCGAGTGGAAGCTTCCTGCAGGACTAGAAGAGGGGTAGTCCCCCCCCCCCCACATAGCTCCAAGCTACTTGGCTGGTAGCATTGATTGACATGACTTACAGGCAGTTCTATGAATAGAGACAACTTCCAAATGACAGGCAACTTCCACGATGCTAGTCACATGCTTCTCATCAGGGGGCTGTGCCCTGGTTCTCACAATGTCTTTCTCAGCAGGGGGTGTCACCCTGGTTCTCACACTTCCTGTCTCAAATGACACTGGGCATGCTATCTCCACCACAGAAGAGGTCATTGACCCCTTCCAGTTGACCCTTTTCCTCAGCACAACAGGCTGAATTTGAAGCCCTGACTCAAGCTTGTGAGTTAGCAAAAGGAAAACTTGTGAATATTTATACAGATATCAGGTATGTGTTTGGGGTGGCACATGATTTGGGGATGTTCTGGAAATATAAAGGATTCCTGATGTCCTCTGGCAGTCCCACAGAAGTCAAAAGATTGCTTGACTCCCTTTTGCTACTAGCAGCAGTGACTTATTAAAATGTCAGGACACTCTCATAAAGATTCTCTCCATGCCTGGGCTAATGCCCTTGCTGATCTGCATGCCAAGTTGGCTGCTCAGAAAAGCCCAATCCCTATGTCTTTAACATCTGCCCACGCTGGTCCCAAGTACCACTGACCCCAGCAGAGCTTGCTGTAGTCCAAGAGACCATGTTCTATCCCATACGAGGCAGGCTAAGACTAGAAGGGTGCAGAAAGGATAAGAACTCTGGGCTCTGGCATAGGCCAAATGGACACCCAGTCCTCCCCAACTCCTTCTATCAACCTATGATGGAACGCCTGCACTCTTTATAAGTCACTGGAGTCCTGACAAACTGCTTCGTTTAGGCTACAAATATCGTTGGGGAAAATTGAGATGAGCTGCACATGACATTTATCTATAATGTGAGATCTGTCCTAAGTGTATGGTAAGCAAGCCCCTAAAAGCTCCCCCTGGGAAATTCCTTCACCCCTTTTCAAATCTGGCAAATTGATTTATTCAGCTGCCACCCTCCTCCAGTTATAAGTTTGTATTAGTCATGGTTTACATGCTCTCCCATTGGGCAGAAGCTTTCCCTTTCCCTACTGCCACAGCTGTAGCCAAGTACTTATGAGAAAGGACTTTTCCCACCTGGCCTGTACTTCAACACTTAGACAGTGTTTACCATCCCCAGTCTTTGGGTAGGATAGAACTTATCAATGGAATCATTAATGTTCAGTTGGCAAGTTTGGGTGATTTGGGTCTGCCATGGCCAAAAGCCCTTTCCCTACTAATTCTGAACCTCAAGGCAACTCCTTTTGTCAGTGGGCATTATTTTTCCCTCCAGGGACTCCCTCACCACCAAGGCCTCCCTTTTCTGTTCTATTGTAAAAGATTCCTGCAAACTCTTCATCACCTTAACCATCTTGTCTCTTGGTCATTTTCTAGAGGCTCAACCTTAAATCCATCTACCTTACAGTTGGCACCTGGAGACTGGGTCTTTTAGAAAAAGCACCTACACAAGGATTCCCTACAGCCCAGATGGAAAGGTCCCTACCAAGTCATGCTGACCAACCCCTCTGCTGCAAAATTGAAAGGAATTGACAGCTGGATACACTTTTCACATCTGAAAAATGGCTACAACTCCTGAATGGACAGCCAGACACTACCAGCTATACCAAATGTCATCTGACCAGGAAAAAGAAGTAGATGACAGCAAGGTAAGACCACTTTCCCAAGATGCCAGAGGTGACTTGAGAATCCTGTTTTTCATGCCCCCACACTACTTTTTGGTCATCAAAGAATTCCAGAATTTGTCTTGATCGATCAAGAGGGGGGAATGATAACCAGAATTTACTGAGAACTGACTGATCTCCACCTACTTCCCATTCCCTGGCCAATGACCAATCTTTGTCAATTCCAGACTCTTAACTGTCTCATGGATCTCCCCCAAACAAATCATCCCCTCCCAATGATTCCCCTGCATACTCCCTGGACTTTGGGTTATTATGTAAAAGAATCCATTTACATTAAGTAGTTTCTATTTAGAGTTAAGTAGTTTCTATACTTAACTCAAGGGCAGTCTCATAGCTCCCTTTGTTCTGTTACCCCCACATAAATCTTGTCCTCAATCCCCATCTTTGGGTATTCCTAGCATCTTGCAGTACTCCTAGTTTTAGCTCCTCTGACCTGATTAAAGACCTTATTTCTCCCATATTGATTGTTTCATTAATTTTCAGGTTAACACCCTCAATTTCCAGTTCTTTGCCACCACACACAAAAAAAGCTGCTATAAATATCTTTGAACATATAGGTTAATTTCCTTTTTCTCTGATCATTTTGGAAGGAGATCTAATAGTGGTATCGCTGGGTCAAAGGATATGCACAGTTTTATAATTGTTTGGGCATAATTACAGATTATTCTTCAAAATGTTTGGATCAGTTCGCAGTTCTACCAATAGCAATATTAATGTCCCAATATTTAAAAATCAACTTTAAGATACCATCTCACATCTATCAGATTGGCTAATGTGATAAAAGGGGAAAATGGCAAATATTGGAGGGGATTGCACCTTCTTATTGTGGGTATATCCCTCTCAATTAAGCTGGTCACTTACTTTACTTGTTTCTATTTTGTCCTCTATGTCATTTCCTCTTAATGAATCTCAATCTTATTAAACCTGTATAAAAACAATGACATGGTCAGGCCTTTTAACATTTAAAAATCATTTTGGCAGCTGAGTAGTCTGGGAAGAGGCTTGAGGCAGGGAAACCAAACTGGAAACTATTTCAATAGTCCAGGTGAGAAGTGACAGTCCTGAATAAAGCGAGTGGCTATGTAAGTCAAGAGAAGGGGGTATGTGCTAGAGATGTGTGTAGATAGGAAAGAAAAAGATTTGGCAACTGATGAGAATGTGGAGTAGGTGAGAGTGAGAAGCTGAGGATGACCCTAAGGCTATCAGCCTGGAGGACCAGAAGAATGGTGATACTCTCATCAATAACAGAATTTTGGAAAATGGGTGAGATCTTACATCATCCCTTTTCCTTCTTCATAGAAGGCTCTAATATGCCCATTACATTTGTCAAGCAATCTGGAACCATGCTTGAGTTTTACAAATAGATTTTTTTAGCCAGGTTTTAAGGCATTAGGATTACACAATTAAAAAGGCCATGCTCCCAGTTTTTAAAGAACCATATCCTTAGCTTTTCAGCATTTATCATTAATTATCTGTCCATAGATACAATGCAAATCCCTGACTGGTAACAGTTGCACCATATACCTACTTTCGTTAATTCCACAGGAGCCAAGATGGTAGATAAAATGTTACATAAGGGTTCAGGCAGTAAAAAGTTGCACCTCTAAAGAGATGGGTTTTCCAACAAGCCACATAGAAGAGAGAGGTGAGTTCAGCACCCTCCCAAAATAAAGACACAAATGGGTCCATCTCTTGTAGGAAGTTTCAGGAAGGTACATGGACAGAATGAGCTGAAGAGACATAATGCAAGAGACACCAAAATGTTTTTGTTTTGTTTGTTTTTAAGATAGATAAGGATAGACTATATTTGGGCTGAATTCCATAAGATGAATCAATGCAAATTTGGACACAGACTCAAAAAATTCAACCTTACTAAAGAACAAAATGGAGGTAATTTGGTGGGATAGGCATTTGTGTGGCCATATGTCTTGAGGATTTAGTGGATTCTCAGCTCAGTCTAACTCCACAGTGCTACTTGAAAGGACTCAAGATGGGCTGTTCAGGAGCACCAAGAGCAGCATCATTGGGCAGCTAGGTGGCGCAGTAGATAAAGCACCGGCTCTGGATTCAGGAAGACCTGAGTTCAAATCCAGGCTCAGACACTTGACACTTACTAGCTGTGTGACCCTGGGCAAGTCACTTAACTCCAATTGCCCTGCGGGGAAAAAAAAAGAGCAGCATCATGTCAAGAGCCCAGGGGCCAATGATCCTCCCACAATCCATTTGGGTCAAGCCATGATTCATGGACCATGTTTAAGTGGGCTGGAGAGTGCCTCCGAAGGGCACATAGCCAGATTAGTAAAAGGCCTGGGGCCTGAGCTGGTCACAGATCAGGTGAAGGAACTGTGATTGTGTAACTTAAAAAAGGAAAGGCTAAGGAAACCAATGATTTTGTTTTCATGGATTCAAATGATCTGCTAGAAGGAATGATTCCATTTTCTCTGCTTAGTCCTGGAGGACTGAGCTAGGAGCACTGGGGAGAAGTTCTGTTTAACCTATAGAAGACAATGGGAGACATCCCAAAGTATGGTGAGCTGCTTCTATCCTTCACTTGAGGAGCTAAGTGATTAGCTCTTTGTGAGTCTAAAGAGGGGGGCATCATTGGACAAAGACAGCTTGGAAGAGACCCCTCTGGGTCTGCTTCTGAGATACAGACTTGGTGCTTGGCATTACTACTTCACATGGAAGGGAATGCAATGTAGAGTGTAAGGAACAGAAAAAGGGCCAGTCTGGCTGGAGTTGGATTGGGTCAGAGCTTGTCTTGTCTTCTGTCGCCTCATCTACAGAGACAAAGCCCTCACCCCAATTCCTCTCCTCTTCTTTTTTATTTCTATACCTCTAGAGAATATCTCACTATTAGGAGATGAGATGTCCTCAGCTCATCACTTTCCCTTATAATAACAGTTATTCTACCTTATCATTGCTTGTGAGCTCAGCTTCCCACAGTCCCCTACCATACTCACATGGTCCTGTAATTTCACTGATCTGGAAATTCCCTCCCAAGAGATACCTGCCCATCCTAAGTACTCTTTCCCATGTCCTCTTATTAATTCACCCTGGGTTCCATCTGATGTGCTGGACCTTCCTCCCTCTCAGCTGACATTGTGAGGGTACCACTGGAACATTCTGGTTGGCTGTGTGTCATCCCTTAATCTTACCATGTGATCAAATCATCTTCTATTAATATCACACATTACCTTGATGATATCCTTTAATTCTTGCTCAGTGTTCCTACTTGGCTCTCTATTGCCACACCCACCATGGGTCTCTCCATTGATCTCTGCATGACACTGATTTTTCGTTTTCTAGAGACAGCAGTGTACCATGTCTCCCTACCACATGGCAACAATGGTCGAATATTAGTACTGAAAGGCTGGGCTATTTTTCCCCATGGGAAGCAGAACATCAGTAAAGAGCTCTGCTGTTTCCTGAAAATCCACTCTCCTCTTGCTTAAATCTGGTCCCAGATCACTTACCATTGTAGGTCCATCTGTCCTACATATGCCTGTTGCTGTTGGACAAGGGTGTCTGTCCAAAACCATGCTGAAATCTATCAATTGACATTCTTTATTTACTTGGTCTTCCTGTTGTGTGAACCAGCAGACAAAAATCTTTTAGGGAATTCTAAATCTCTTCCAGGAAGAAGTGCCATGTTTTGAGTTTGATGCCATTGGAAATGTGTGGTCTACAAAGAGGATCTTCTGGAGGATCTCAGCATCCCAAGGGTATCCTGCCTCAGCCTGATCTGTCTCCTTGTTTTGTAGATATATGGACTTCGGTACATATATGGACAGGTATTTATTAAACATTTATTGTGTGCCAGTGTGGTAAAAAAACGGAAGTTTGAGCTGAATCATTTGAGAGTTGAGCGCAGGCTACTGAAGCGGCTTTTAAAGGACCTCCCTTTTGGGGTGGAGTCCTCGACGAACTTCTGGCACGCCAGCTTAAAACTGAGGGTGGAACAGAGTCTCTCTGGCTTTTCAGCTTAGCTGTGGTGGCCCATGTGTTCTGGTGTTCGGTGCTGGTTCTCAGCCTGGCGGGCAGTTTGGGATTTGGTAAGTTTTATAAAGGAATATAGACTAAGCTTAGATCTAAGATTATTCATTTGTATTTCTACTTAACTATTTCCCTAATTGGTATCACCTTTTGTTGTCTAATTAATTCCCAAACAATAAAAACTAATCACTCACTGATTAAAGCTCAGAGGCTTCTTTTTCTTAGTGGTCTGGGAGATATATAAGGGAAAGGTTAAAGGGGGAGTTTAATGCTCGTATATCCAATTTTAAATCTCACACTAGTCAACATGCTCAGTGCTAAGATGCCAAAACAATCAAACAAAATGATCTATATTATCAAGTTCCTTACATTCCAATATAAAGGACAGCTAGAAAGTGTGCATGTGGTAGGGGGAAGAGGGCCTTGCTTGGGGGAAGTTCAGAAATGAGTTCAGTTGAGAGTAAAGTGAGTGGGGTTAGAGCCCCTAACGGTGGCTCCATCGTGGTGTCTCCTGTCCAAGGACTCAGCAATCACGTGAGCAGGGTTGATGTACAGGGCTATCATGAACATTACAACTTTTAAGGAATCTTGAATGATTTTGATGCAGGTGGGTGGGAGACACTTTTAAAAGAGACTACAAGACAGACTTTTGTTCTATTAAATAATGTGGTTTTGTTTAAAAATCAACAAATAATAAGCAAAAGGGGACCTTCAATTCCATTTATATTTCATTTAAATGTGATATAGAAAAAAATACTTCATTATTAATTAACAGGTATGTAAGCCTTGTTTCCTACTGATAAAGCTTCATCAAGGATGCCCTCAATTCATGTAAAGATGGTACTCACCAAGATTTTGTATAAATGGGAGAGCCCTCTCCCCTTTTTTGTATTGATGAGACATAAAATTATTTCCATACCTTTGGTATATTTCTCTGCTTCAGACACATCTGTGTTGGTCCTGCACTGCCTTCTCAATTATAGTGACTACAGTAAGATTTCCTGTCTAGGCCCTTGGTCCAATCCGGCTACCTTCTCTATCCTTGGTATCATTTCTGCCTCCTTCTCAAGTACATCTGGCTATAACATTTGGGTTCAAGGATGGTGATTTTCCTATTTTCTAACATTCTTTTTTTTTCCTTTTTTTTTTTGTGAGGCAATTGGGGCTAAGTGACTTGCCCAGGCTCCCACAGCTAGTAAGTATTAAGTGTCTGAGGCCAGATTTGAACTCAGGTCCTCCTGACTCCAGGGCCAGTGCTCTATCCACTTTGCCACCTAGCTGCCCCAGTTTTCCTATTTTCAAGTCAGGAAGGTTTCTTATCATGATTTTAACAAATCTTTTCCATTTTCTTTTTGTATGTAGTTCTTCCATTTTGATTCTTAAATGCCCATGGATGATTTTGCCTTTTGGCTATCTTGCAGGTTTTCTTTCAACATTTTAAAAAAGTTTTTAATTGATGAATTTTGTTTGTTTGATTTTTGAAACAACCCTATAATTTATTCTGGGATTTCTCTGCTTCTCCCTCCCAGAGAGTCATCCCATATAAAACAATATTTGTAAGGAAAGAAATAAAGAGCAGAAACAATCCAGCAAAATTGATCAATACACAAAGTCTCGAAGTGTGTGTAGTGTTCCACACTCATATATTTCTTGACTCTGCAAAAGGATGGGGGGTGGGGTGTCTTTTCCCATCTATTCTTTGGAACTATGCTTATTTTTTATAATTTTTCAAGAATAGCTTTTGATTTTTTTGTGATTGTTCTTCCTATTTCCATTACTGTAACTATTGTATATATTCTTTTCTTGACTTTATTTCCTTCACTCCGAGTCAGTTGATGAATCTCTACATGCTTCTTTCTGTATCCATCATATTCTTCATTTATTATATTCTGTTATATTCATGTACCACCATTTGTTTAGTCATTCTCCACTTGATAGGCATTTACTTTGTTTCCAATTCTTTGCTATCACAAAAAGTACTGCTATAAATATGGATACTGTGATGTTTAAAATCTAAATGTATGGTTGCCTTAAATTAGAAGCTTTAGCACCAGTCTTTGGGCATTAAGCACTTATTAAAGCATACTAGGTATTAATAGAAAGAGAACACAGGGGGCAGCTAGATGGCACAGTGGTTAAAGCACCGGCCCTGGATTCAGGAGTACCTGAGTTCAAATCCAGCCTCAGATATTTGACACTTACTAGCTGTGTGACCCTGGTCAAGTCACTTAACCCCAATTGCCTCACCAAAAAAAACAAAAACAAAAAACAAATAAAAAGAGAAAACATGGAGTTCAGAAAGTTAAGAAAAGGCCTATCTAGCCTAGAGTTCCAACCTGGTCTGGTTCTTCCTCAAGTCCTCCACCATGAGCCTGCTTCAACCATGAACTCCTTGAGCAAACTGAGTGTGGAAGATTTTTATAAGTCCGGAGGAGAGGCAGTCCTTTCACACTGCTTCAAGCTGATTGGTTAGCATTATCCCAAATCATTGGTTCACTGAACTTGAATGTGGTCTCCTGTTGAGTTGAAAGTCCTTAGCTTCTGAGAACAATACCTTCTTAAGGGCCAGCCAGACAATCTAATTAACTTTAAGTAGGTTAATCAGCAAAGTCAATCACTCTCACTTAATTAAATCAGTTTAGATTAATCTCCAGGTGGGGCCTTTTAGTATCTGCCAAATCCCATTATTTTCTCACAATACACATACACACACACACATAATATGTATACATCATTCATATATGTGTAATATTATATATACATCATTCGTATATGTATATTATATATGTTTATAGGTATAATTGCTTTATTAAATTAATAATGTATAATATATAAATATATATATTTTTATAAAAATATATAAATATGTATAATTGCTTTATTAAGTTTTTTTCTGTTTAGAATTTTATTTTCCAAATTACATGTAAAAACAAATTTTGACATCAGTTTTTTAAAGATTTCTGTTCCAACTTCTCTTCCTCCCTCCCTTACCACCCCCTACCCCCAAGAACTCAAGCAATTCAATATAAGTTATACATGAGTAGTCATGGAAAACATCTCTACATTAGCTAGGCTGTAAGAGAAAACAGATAAAACCCCAAACTTCAGATTAAGGAGTAGTCAAAAAAATGTATTTCAATCTGTTTTCAGATACCATCAGTTCTTTCTCTGTAGATGGATGATCATTATTGACCTATATTGATCATTGCCTTGCTGAAAATAACCACATGCTTCCCAGCAGATCATCTTACACTATTGCTATTATTTTGTATACAGTACATGTCATTCTGCTTCAGTTCATGTAGGTCTTTCCAGGTTTTTCTGATAGCATCCTGTTCATCATAACTTTTATATAGTACCTTAAACTTGACAAAGAATTTTCTTCACAATATCCCAGCAGAACAGGTACCATACATTTTTCCATTATAGTCAATCATCATAACTATTTCCCTCCATCCTATTCCCTTCCCATGATATTTACTCTATTTTCTATTTTCTTTTACCCTATTCCTCCTCAAAAGTGTTTTACTTCTGACTGTCCCCTCCCTGCTCTGCACTCCCTTCTTTCACCCTTCACTCCTTATATTCTTCCCCTCCTACTTTCCTGTAGGGTTAAATAGATTATTCCTCCCAGTTGGGTGTTGTATGTTATTCCCTCCTTGAGCCCACTCTGTGAGATTAAGGTCTTTAAGCTAATTCTGTGTTCTAAATTTTTCTTCCTCCCTTCCTCCTCAACCCTCCCTATGAAATCAAATAATTCAATATAAATCATACATGTGCAGTTATGCAGAACATCTTTACCTTCCTTGAAAGTGTTTTGTTTTTTACTGCTTCCTCCCCCAATCTGCCCTTCCCTCCTTCCCCTCTTCTCTGACCCCTCTCCCCCCCCCACTTTCCCTCAGGGCAAAAATATATTACTATACCCACTTGAGTATGTATGTTATTCCCTCTTTGGGCCAATTCTGATGATGGTAAGGTTCCCTCACTCCCCCACTCTTTCCCCCTCTTCCCCTCCCCTCCATAAACTTTTTTCTTGTTTCCTTTATGTGAGCCACCTCTCCCCTTCCCCCTCCCCCAGTGCATTCCTCCTACTCCTCAACCCTATTTTTAAAAGGTCATCATGGATTACTTAGGTGGCACAGTGGACAAAGCACCAGCCCTGGATCCAGGAGGTCCCAAGCCCAAATCTGGCCCCAGACATAAGTCACCCCACCCTGATTGCCCCACAAAGAACAAGAAAAACAAAAAATGAATGCTTTACAGATAGCATCCCTTCATATTCAGTTCGGCCCTGTGTCCTCTGTCTTAGTGCATTTCTTTCAGCTGCCCTGATGCTGAGAAAGTTCTTATGAGTTCAGAGTGTTATCTTCCCATGTAGGCATGTAAACAGTTTAATCTTTTAATATCCCTCATGATTTCTCTTTCCTGTTTACTTTTTGTGCTTCTCCAGGGTCTTGTATTTGAAAGTTTGAGGGAGGGCAGGTTTTTCTTTTGCCTGGCCTGTTCTCTGGTCCAAAGATAATCTCAAGCCAATTTACTAATTAACCAACTAGCAAAGCTTTTTGTGCTATGGATCTTAGCTTTGATGAGCTTGCACCCCTCCCCCACCTGGGCCTCCCGATGCTCAAGATTTCTTCCTGGTTCCCTGCTGGGGTGGGACAGCTGATTATCTCTTTGGGTTCTGCAGACACCCCTGTATTTTTCACACATACACACACACACACACACACACACACACACACACACACACACACACACTGGCCAGTCATTCAGCCCTCTCATCTGACAGTAAGTTTAGTTCCAGAAGACACCAGTGCTGCAGCTGATTCAGAGGTTTGGGGGTAAGTCCCTCTGGAGCCATGTGCCTGGGGTCTGTGTCAGTGCTATTGTGGAGTTGGACTCTGTTTGAGGCCCTGAATGGCCCCCTTTAATCTGTTTTTGGCTGGAAAATAATCTCAGCCCATCTTTTGGGGGCTTTTGCTGCTCCAGGGGTTCTTTTACTGCTGTTTTGGGGGTAATTGTGTCAGGAGCTCTGCGTGTTTAATGTCTTTCCTCTGCTATCTTGGCTCCACCCCAATCTCCTATTAAGTTCTATAAAATAAATCCTTGATCGTTTAATTGAAAAAGCATTAAAATATGCATCAACTTTGATAGAATTGTCATTTTTATTATATTGGCATGGCCCAGCCATGAGTACTGAATATTCCTCCAGCTATTCAAGTTATTGTCTCTTTAAGAACTTGGTAATTGAATCTATACAAGTATTTTGTGTGCTTTGATAGACTGATACCCATATATTTTATGTATTTTGTAGTTATTGAGCATAGGATTTCCTTTTCTATTATTTCTATTATTGCCTCTTTGCTGAAGTTATTTTTTCAGTACCTTTACTGATCCCCTGGAATTTTCTAACTAAATCACTATACCATCAGGAAATAGGAAAAAAAATTATCTCCTCCTTACCTATATGTATGCCTTTGATTTATTTCTTTTATCCTATTGCTAATATTAGCATTCACAGAACTATAGTAATTAATAATACGTTGAATTGGCTTACCTGAATTAATTCCACATTTATTGGGAATGTTTCTAATGTATTTCTTTTCTTTCTTCCTTTCTTTCTTTCTTTCTTTCTTTCTTTCTTTCTTTCTTTCTTTCTTTCTTTCTTTCTTTCTTTCTTTCTTTCTTTCTTTGCAGGGCAATGAGAGTTAGGTGACTTTCCCAGGGTTACACAGCTAGTAAGTGTCATCTAATGTATTTCTATTGCATATCATGCTTGTTTGGGGTTTTAGATACTTGTATTATATGATATAAAAATATGATATAAAAAGGTTTCACTGTGTCCATAGGGATTTTTAAAAAGCATCAATGGTAATGTAGTTTGTTAAAGGCTTTTAAAATACATATTGAAATAATCATGTTTTATATGGACTTTTAAAAATATGATTAATTATATAGATTGTTTTCCTAATGTTGAACATTAGTTAATTAATTCATGCATTTCTGGTATAAATCCAACTTGGCCATGATAGGAAAATTCTTGAATGAATTGTTATAGGTACTTTGACAAGATGTTCTCAACCAATCAATCACCACATATCCATTAAGAACCTACCATATGCCAGGCACTATACTAGGCACTGGGGGAGCAAATAAAAATATGAAACCATCCCTTCTGACAAGAAGCCTACTGTAATGGAGAAGACAAGAAATACATACATATATAATACATATGTAAATGTACATAGAGTATATATAAAGTGAGTAACTATTAAATATATACAAAGTGGTTGAATCCAAAGTAGTGTAGATAGAAGGGCACTAACAGCTGAGGGGGGAGGAAGAATGGCTTCATGCATTAGACGCTGCTTCTGTTGCATCTTAAAGGAAAAGAAACTGTATGAAGCATGTGAGATGGTCAGTGCAAAGCCACAGAGATGAAAGATGAAGCATCATGTGTAGGACCAGAAGAAAAGACCACTTTGGCTTGATGAAATCTGGGAAAGGGAGTAATGTCCAGTGAGGTTAGAAAAATAGGGCACAAAGGGTTTTAAATGCTTAGCAGCAGAGTTTGTGTTTTATCCTAAAGTCAATGGGAAGCTAATGGGATTGATTTAGTCAGATCAGGTATTAATGCCAAAGTTTTGCCTACAGTTCTCTTGCACATAAAGTATATTCCACACCAGCCTCAAGCATTCATTTATGCTGTTTGGTTCTTTGGGAGAATTATACTTTGTGGGTGAGTATGATGGGCTATATATGACAATTTACAACAAATCTTATTAATTAAAATACGATAGAAGATTCTGGAGGAGGACTGTGAGCAATCTTTCCTGATAAAACAGTGAAAATCAGTGTGGGAATATATGTCCATACGTATGTATGGACACAGTGTACATGTGTGTATACTGAAAACTTGGCATAAGAACCAATTAAGCCACATCGTTCCAAGAACATTTATAGATGGAAGTGGCCAGAGTACAATAAATAAGTGGAATGCGGAATCAACTTGTCAGCATTTCTATATTGAGCTATTGTTATCACCAGTCACAGTGGAACTACTACATCTAGGCTATAATACCTTAGTCTCCTAAGCACTGGATAATTTAGGATGAGGAAGTTGCAACATGCAATTAGAACAGTCAAGCTAGAATTTGGGGGAAATTCTCTGAGAAAGGAAAACAATCTTGGAAACACTGAGGGGTCCTTTTACATACTATCTCAAGAAGAAGATGCCAAAAGAATTGCAGCCCTAGCTTCAATAGCCTCTCCTACAGAGACTATAGCTACTGTTACTATGTCTTTAAGAAGCAATAGAAATATGAGGTGGTGTAGCTATCTCTCTGGAGACACTGTGTCTTATCATGGTTGAATAAAGACTAAGTGAGATATAGAAAAAAAAAGAGAATAAAGAGGACTCCTGAGAGAACTGTCTTAACTTTTATCTTGCAAAGAAATGTTCCTGGTAATTCTTGGAAAACTTTAGTTGTTATCCTGAGAAAGCTGAATGGTGGGATTATATTCCAAAACCGAAAAGTCACCAGTTAAAGAGACAATTATAAGGGACCTTGGCTGTGATTTTTTTCCTCTCATAGCTAAAACATTATAAATAATTATTTATGTTTTTATTAATTTTATTTTTACACTTAATAAATTGCCTAGAGAGTAACAATATTTATTTAAGTCTAGGTAATTAGTTTTAATAGAGATATGGGTGGGGGCAGCTAGGTGGTGCAGTGGATAAAGCAACGCCCCTGGATTCAAGAGGACCTGAATTCAAATTTGATCTCAGACACTTGACACATACTAGCTGTGTGACCCTGGACAAGTAACTTAACCCTCATTACCCCACCAAAAACCAAAAAACCAAATAAACAAAATAGAGATATGAGCACCTGCTCATAGGAAAACAGGTTTTATCCAATTTATTCCAAAAGCAATATTTAATGAGTCAATTTAACTAAAGAGAGACTCTGACATTTTAAAATTGAATGTGGAAATATCAGAACATATCCAGCACTTAGCAGAGTACTTGGTACATAATAGATATTTAATAAATATTTATTAATTGATAAATCTTGGATTACTTTAGAACTCAGGATGATGACAATGAAAAAGGTAATAAGTCAAGTAACAGACTGACATATGATCTCCCATGTAGTCTACAAAAGTATAATTGACTCTAATTCTCCTTCTACAAAATTGGGGAAAAAACATAAATGGATATCAATAAAAACCATCCTGAAATCCTACTTTCTTATCTTTGCAACATCATCTTTTAATGTTTTACTTCAAAAAGAATTTTACTGATATATTTTATTTTCACATCACCTACATTTCCTAATAATTCTTTCACTTTCTCTCCTATAGAGTTGTGTTCTATAACAAAGACTAAAAAGAGGGCTAAAAACAAACAGTTCAGCAAATATAATAAGCACATCAAACAAGTGAGACTGTATTTAGTATTCTACAACCACAATCTCCCATCTCTTCCAAAAAAAAAAGGGGTAAGTATATTCTCCTCTCTGTTCTTTGGGGCCAAGTTTATAATGTCAAAGCATTCAGTTTCAACTCTTTTGTGCTGTGAATGAGAGGAAGGGATGACTTTCTGAAATGATTCATAGTAAGTGCTTATTTTTTATTGTTGAATTCAGAATGATGTAAGGACAGTTATAGAACTTTCAGTGCAGATAAGCAACTGCAATCCTGTTTTGCTCTTAGCTTTATACACTAGATTGAAGACTCCTGCTGGAGAAGACCAAACTAGAGTAAGAGATTACTGATTTGGAGAGGTTCTGATGACTTAGCATTTCCCTCTATAAGAGGAAACTGTTAGCAGCCCATGGCTGATGGCTTTGAGTTAAACATTTGCATGCTGAACTAATGTGTAAGTGCAAAAGAAAAAATTACATGAGTGAGCCCATGAAAATAGCAATTGAAATTTTTTTAATGCTACCCCATTGTTTCTTTCCACCTTGGAAGGAAAGAAATTTGACCTGGTGTTCCTGAATATATTAGATTAGATGAGCCATTTGGGGCTCAAATTTTACCCAACCATGTATGTGTAAGAGGAATCTTGATCCTCCTATGCATATGTAACAAATTATCCTTAGTGCAGAAGTGGCAAATAAAATAAGTTCAGAGACACGTTATTGTGCTACTCTTCTCCCTCTATTCTTCTTTCTCCTTCACCTTAAATAAGTTGGGGGAGGGCAGGCAGGGAACCAAAGCATTTGTTAAGAGCTTACCACATATTGCCCAGTACTTGGCTAAGCAGCAGGGATATAAATATAAGCAACTAACACAGTTCTTTCTCTCAGGGAGATTGCATTCTAATAAGGGAAGACAACACATAAAGGGCAGCTAAAATTGGAAAGGGAGGAGTGGTGAATGCATGTGCTATGGCATGGTTTGGAAATGGCTGAGGATATGTTTGGTGGCCTGGCTTTAGGCAAGGAAAAGTAAAAACTAATCCATCAAGGCCCAAGTTTTGGCTGGAAGCAAAAAAGGGACCGAGTAGCAACAGGGGGTTTGTATAATAGATGTTTATTGTATCCTATCATACCATGCATGCCTAGAGAGTGACAATGTAGCCTGGTCCCAGAAAGCTCAGGGGCAGGCTCATCCATCACAGTCCAGGGCACAAGGGGAGAGTCTTGAGTTTTCATGGGAGATGGATGAAAAACAGAACATCTAACTCATAGTTTAGAAATCGCCCGTTATTATCATCTTGGTTTTCTGCCTTATTGTAGATCTTATTCTCCTGTTTTTGGTGAATAATGTGGATAAGCATTGTCCTTCTCATCATATATTTGACAGAATTCAAATGGAAATGGTTTCCTATCTTACTATTATTCATTTATGTGTGTGGATAAAATGATCGCTTTTTCTAGTGATACAAGGGTTGGGATGTAAATTCCTCTTCTGTAGACCCAGAAAAGACACTCTTGGGACAACTCCAGTATCAAAGAGGATGCCAGGGTAGGTGTATATTTCATCCTGTTCACACATGGTTTTGATGTCTGTAAGATTTGGAGTTATTCATTCCATGGAATTTGGAGATGCATGAATGGTTCAGTAAAAAGGCTTTTGAAGACACTGTTCTTAGATTTCTGCCAGTTGGTATTAATCCCAAGCATTAATGATGACAGCTTTGTCTGTGATGATGTTCTGCTTCTAGGACAGATTATTGAATTGCCAAGGATATTTTCAGGTCTCTATTTGAAGTATGAGGATTTGCCCTCTGTTAGCTAATGAAGGAGGACAAAGTTATGCTGTGCATATGCATGCTGTCCATGCCACTCAGTGATTTTCCAAGGGCAAGAACAGTGGGACGAGAATAGCTCTGGGATCAGAGGACCTGGGTTCAAAACCTGATCAAAGTTGTTATATGATCCAAAAGACATTTTTATCTCACTGGAAAGAGATGAGGGATCTATGTAGTTTATTTTTCACTGGTGTCATATCCTTCAAAGTCATCCATATAATCAAGTGATTAATCAGTTGTTCTGGCCCCTTCTTTAATCTGGAAGCTATACTTTGCTCTATTTGGGAGGAATTATAATAGATTTAAGGAGAAACATATCCATAGTGGGTTTTTTGTTGTTTGTTTGTTTTGGTTTTGGTTTTTTGCGGGGCAATGGGGGTTAAGTGACTTGCCCAGGGTCACACAGCTAGTGTCAAGTGTCTGAAGCTGGATTTGAACTCAGGTACTCCTGAATCCAGGGCCAGTGCTTTATCCACTGCACCACCTAGCTGCCCATATAGTGGTTTTAAATTGCCTCCTGGGGAAAATGTTCTTTCATATAAATTTTGCTTGATGCTATTGTGTTGGTGGCATTTTAAAAATAGGTAACAGCCTCCCATGTAGACACAAGATTATATCATGTTCTCACTGTACTTGAGTTGATTTTATATAGATGAAGTATATGAATAAGTCAAGAGTGCAGAGCTGAGTCAAAGGCTTTGCAATAATCAATGAAGGTTTCAGACATTGGACACTTACTAGCTGTGTGCCCCTGGGTAAGTCACTTAACCCTCATTGCCCCGCAAAAAAACAAAACAAAAACAAAAACAGAAACAATAATAATCAATGAAGGGAATATATATGTGCATGTTTGTATGTCTGTAGATCTCTATGTACATACATGTATACTGGATCATTCTGTAATTACCAAATAGATCATCAGTTGCTCTTGAGGCCTCTTTTTCCCCCTCCCAAGTTATAGAACAACAACAAAATATCTCATTTTGTCTTTATAACAACCAAAGTCTGTCAACAAATATTTCACAAGTCTTTTCTCTGTGTCAGGCACTGTGCTAAGTGTTGGGGATACAAATAAAAGTAGAAAGACAGTCCCTATCCTCGAAAAACTTCCATTCTAATGGGGGAAGTAAAAAGTTGGGGCATGGGCGGGGCAGGGAGACAGAGATGACCAGGCACCTGGTATGACCAAAGTCCAGAGGTGAGGCCATTACCCCTTTGCTTCATTGTTTTGTTCTTTGTGCTGCTTTGACTCCTTGTATGGTCTTAACCTTTTAACTCTTCAGTCCAACTGTGCACTGATGTCATCTAGAATTTGTGAGGTCCTTTTATTTTCCAGATTCTTTCCTGCAGGTTTGTTGCATCCTTTAATTGGTCCCACTTCAAGCTTACATGACTTCCAGTTCAGCATTCTCCATTCAAACCGATGGGCCAGATTCACTGGTCTCTATGACATCCAATCTGCTACCTCTGCCCTCTCTGCCTGGGGTGCCTGCTCTCTTGGTCTATCTCCACCTCTCCTAATTCTTCATTTTCTTACAGTCTTGACTCATACACCACTTCCTGGAGGGGACTTTCCTGACCCTCCTAGTTATCCATGCTCTTGACCACTTGGGGTCACTGGGGAGATACTAATTTGCTCACATGCTGTCCCCGTCCAGTGCCATGTAAGCTCTTTAAAGGCAAAGGGCTGTTTCCGGTTTTGCCTTTGTATTCTTGGGGTTTATCCCTGTACTCTGGAAGACAAGGGAAGTCAACAGTTATTTATTAAGCACCTACAATATGCCAGGCACTGGGCTAAGCTCTGGAGGGTACAAAAAAAAGGCAAAAGACGGTCTCTGCCCTCATGAAGCTCCCAATCTAATGGGGAAGACATGTCAATACCACATATGAACAAGGTACAGATGGTATTGGTGAGCAAGAACCTCACAAAGAAGGTGCTGGTGTTAAAGGGGCCAGCAAAGATTTCTTGTAGAAGGTGGGGCTTTAGCTGAGAACACAAAAGATGATCAATAAATGCTTGTTGTATTGACATAGACTGAGGATAGATAACACCAGAAGTCCCAAAGTAGAACTTGACCATGTTTGGGGTAGCTCCCATTGTCTTCAGGGCCAATTTCTATCCTCAACCCCACACTTAGGAGATTCCAATGTCAGCCCTGCCCCTTTGGGGAAATAAAAATGACTATTAAAAAACAGGGTGGAGACCATGACTTAAGCTGACAATCTTTCTTCTACTCTTAGAATTTTAGGAGTCTTCTCCTACTCTCTCTACACACCTTGAGATTATTTCAAACCTATTAAGATGAATCAACAAAACATACTAGGTCTAAAATATTATAGGAGAGAAAAGTGGTCCAAGATCCTTTGGTATAAAAAAAAATAAATCATTTTAATAGGATTACAAGAGATGCTTAAAGCACCCTCTCACAGCATCTTATGGTGGTTTTTTGATCATATCAATGATTTCGTAATAAATTTCCCATGGTGCATCCATTCCCCAAATGAAATCCAAATGATTAAAGTATGGAATCGTCTTGTGATAAATGAGGTTCACGATTTGAGACAGTAAGTTTTTAACATCTTCGGGGTTTGCCACCAAGTCATTCCCACCATTCCAGGCTGCGGTGGGCACTTGCATATCTGCCACATTGTATAATGGAGGAGTGCTCTGAATCAAAAGGAGGAGAAACAAGAGATTTCATAGGAATCCACGCATCAGAAACCTCTTTTCATTAAATGATAAAATGAGCCTGTTTTAAATGGGTTCTAGACTGAGTTATCTCTCTCTTTAAAAATAATTTTTATTGGGAGAAAGGTATGAAGGCACAGAAATTAACATTCTTTTGAAATAAAACTGAAAATGAGACTGCTATACAAAGGGAGCTTTGATAGTCTGTCCTAATCCCAAATGTACAGCAGGGAGATGTTCTCTCCTCCCCCCGCTCAGTACTTTGGTCCTTTACCTGGTTAAAGTGCATTCTATTCAAGTCTGGATTTCCCCAGTCAAAAGCTCTAAAATCACCCGAGTCATAATTCTGAAATGAAATAAAGCAGATTGTCAGGGGCCCAGGGGAGCAGAGAGTGCCTGGCAACCACAAGGGAGAAGCTCACACTGCAGAGGATCATCCCTGACACATCTCTTCTTCTCAACCTTACAAAGCTGTCCTTGTAGACTTGGATTTTCACAAACTGATTTTTATCCAACAACAAAAGGACGTCCAACCTCCTTAGGTCCAGGTGTTCACATTGTTGATGTTTTATTCATTCTATTGAGCTCCCTCATCCAACCCCCTCATTCAGAGGGGTCACACACAGAGTAAGACAGGGAGTGAGGAGCCGCTGGGTCTGGAGTCAGGAAGAGCTGAGTTCAAAACCATCCTCAGACACTGACCACCGTGTGACCCTGGACAAGTCACTTATTCCCTATTTGTCTCAGTTTCCTCATCTGTAAAACAGGCATAGCAATAGTACCGCCCTCCTGGCTTTAGATGTGGAGCCAATGAGGATCAGATGTGATCATTGCAAAACTCTTAGCAGAGAACGCAGCGTGGAACAGCCATGCGGTCACATGGCTGACGAGATCTCGATGGGAACAGCCCTTGGGGCCACCCTTTGCAATCTGTGGAACTGGAAGGGCCTTGGTTTGCACTCAGGGAAGGGGTAAGTTAGGACTCGGGGGCTGAAGGGCACTCCCTCTAATCCCTGGTCACAGTAAAGGAGAAAAGGCCTCCTGAGGATCTGATAGAATCAACCATCCCCATGGCTTCCTTTGGATTAGGACCAAAGAGAAACCACTGGGTTGAATCTAAATGAGGCGGATCTCAAGGGTGCCAGAAGGCACAAGAGGTCCTAGGACTTTCCTACCTCTAGGGGTTTGCAGTGCCAGCTTTGAGCTGTTTATGAGGATAATGAAATGGATGCTTGCCACCAAGATGAAGGTTAGGGTACAAAGCAGCTAGCCAGTGCCACTTGGCATGGCTAGGCAGAGCCTGCCAAAGGTGTATCACTTTCCTAGTTAAAGGAGCTGCTTACAGAGAACAAATGCTGGACCTAGGCCCAGGCAAACCCACTGAGTCAGTGCCCTTCCGAGGCTGGATCAAGATAAGGAGCTGGGTGAAGGGCAGAGCAGGCCTGTGTCCTCTCCAGAGATGGGCGGACACATTCCTCAGGGAGTCAGCAAGAAGAGAGCTCAGTATCAATGAAGGGGGTGTTAAAAGGTGCTGGAAGAACCCTACCTGGACCCAGTGTATCATGTTCTGAACTGAAGTACCCGCCGGATTTTGTGACAAATACACATCCAAGCGACTCTGCAGGGGAAAAATGTTTTCACATTTAATTCCATTTCAAGTTGTGAAACATTTTGGTGATGTTTAAGCTAGATTATTTCTAAGAAACAAGGATATTTTTTAGGGGAAAAAAGTGATCTAATATCTCAGCATATCAAACGAGGCCCTGAATACAACATCTTTCCAGGTAACTCCCAAACAAGGACACCGAGTCATGAGTATAAGAGGTGACTGTGTGGATGACTGAAAATTAGCTCACAAAACTGGCAAAGATGGATGACAAAAAGATGGAGAGAGTCAGCACTGAAAGGGTTATTGAAAGATGAGCACAGTATGAGGCTGCTGGAATGGCTGTGAATCAGTCTAACGATTCTTGAGAGCAACTGGAAATTACATGAAGAAAATGATGACAACCTTCATCTCCTTTGTCTTTGAGGTACAAATCAAGCACTCGGGTCACCCATCCATTAAGACACTTGTAAAGCACCTACTGTGCAGCAGGGACTGGGCTAGGTGTTGAGGTAACCAAGACAAAGATATGTCCTGCCCTCAGAGAGCTTAGATTTCTATAGAGACAACAGGTACACGCTGAGGGATATATTTGGTGATCCCAAGGCCATTTGGGGGACAGGCAGTGGGTGTGAGGGAGGCTTCATCCAAATCGTAGCTAGTGCCTGAGCAGTTTAAAAAGAAACTTGGGCACCTCAGAGGCAGAGATGAGGAGGGAGAATTGCTTAGGCCTGGGGTGACACACCATGGAAGGACTCAGAGGAGAGATTGGAATTTTGGGCAAAGAACAAGAAAGCCCATCTGGCTGGATGACAGGATTGGGGAAGCAAAGTTAAGTTGTATAACACAGATTCAGCTATTGAGTTATAAAGATTTAAAAATCTTAGTGCTACATTTGAAGAAGAAATGAACACTCAAAGGCATATACATTTATTGCAGAAAGGAAGGGTAGCACTGCCTCAAAACAATGCTAAAAAAATATTTTAATCGAACTTCTATTGAGATCACAGAATCTCAGTTGAGAGTGACCTTAGAAGTCATCTAGTCTGACATCCCCAATGTTGCTTGACATCCAGCATTGCTTACATTGTCACTGCATTGTACTGACATCCATCACTGCAATTCAATTGGAGGGGTGGAGCCAAGAGGGAGGAGGAAAGGCTGTGACTCCCACAAGTTCCAGTTAAACCCGTCCATTCACTCCCAAATAATGCAGTAAAAAAATAAAACCAGAGTAGCCTAATGCACATAAGAGCAGAGTGAGACTATTTTTCAGCAAAAGAGGGCAATTATGATCACCGACTGATCAGGCATGAACAGCTCAGTGGGCGGTCTGGACCCAACCAGGAACAGTGTCCTTCAGAGTCTTCAGCACCAGCAGCAGCTTCTTCTGAGGCTCGGATTGCGGACTGGTGAGGGGGTTCAGTGATAGGTTGGGGTGAAGCGGAGGCAGTCTCTGCTGGAGTTGGGGCAAAGCACCCTGGGTCTGAACCGGTGGGCTGAATCGAGTGGCGGTGGCCCAGTGAGGGAGGGGGCACAGGCACGCCAAGCTTTTGACCATAGAGAATCAGAGTTCAATCCGACTTCTGTTTCCAGGTCAAAGAGAAAGCAGCTGTGGTTACTCACACATCAGGCAGGCCGAGAAGAAGCCCAATCACCCCCTCGGCCATTTGCCTTTCTGTAACCTTCACCCATTATTTCTAATTGTGTCCTATGAAGGAAACAGAACAAGCCCAGCTCTAAGACCTCCCTAACTCTTCTCTTTTTCAGGCTAAATAACTCCCGTTTTACTGCAACTGATCCCAAAAGACATGAGTCCTGGGGGATCCTTCCTCCTGCTGGCTGCCCTCCAAGATCCTCACAGATTAGGAATAACCTTCCAAAATGTGGTGACCTGAACTAAACACCCGGGTAAAGGTAGGAAACGATTGTAAACCTGTATTAGATGGCTTGGGAGGGTAATATGGGGAGAGATTCATTTGAAAGCTGATTGGTTGGGTCAAAGCAAAATGCAGTTTTTCAAAGGAAATCCATAAAGAAAGCACTTTGACTTCTCATCTCCATCATCCTACTCACCATATTTAAATTTGTGAAATCAAATCCACACAGCATAAACAGAAAGCTGCGGCAAACAGAGTCCAAATACTGCATACTACAAAGTTTTGTGCCAACGAATCGGTTAAATAAGGTATTACGCATAAATTCTCGTTTGCCATAAATGACCTGTAAAATTAATTAAAATGACCTACATTTAGAAAATCATAATTAGACAGGAAAATCCCTAGTTGTATCTTTACCACATTTGCAGCTAAGCGGATTATCTCAAAGTTAGTTAAGTGGCTTGGCCAGGGTCAAACAGCAAATAAGTGTTTAAAGCAAAATTAAATTTCGGCTCTTTCTAACTCCAAGCTGCCCTGCCAATCAACAATGTCTTGTTGATCATTGGTGACCGTCCTTGGCATGAAAACACTTCAGCTTTTGGATATTGTAATTATTCAAGCAAAAAGAATAGCATACCCTGAGCAATGTCTTTAAAGCATGTGCCACTTTTATCAGAGGACTTTTGGTATACTGAATGGTGATAACTGGAGCTAACGCAAAGAAGACTTTGATTCTCTCAGCCAGCCTTGGCAAGGTGGAAAATGCTATGAAAGCTGAAAGAGAATCAGAAAGAGATTAGTGCGAAGTCACCCAACAGAACATCATGGAAGAGTGGCTCTGGGAGAGCTAGCCTCACACCTGCTTTTCCTCCTCTTCTACTGGACAGATGTCCACTGTCAGGGCTCCTTATTCCTCCTAGCTTGGGCTTTTGGGTCTGCTATGGTCAGAGCAATCTGACATCCAAGGATTTCAGAATGGTCCTAAATTATATGGAACAAAGCCTTTTAGGGTTTCCTACAGAAAACAGCACCAAGACTTCTGGGGGCTTCTTTGGGAGATGTTTTTCGAGGGGTTTTGGTGGTGTTGTTTTCCTCAGTGGCACAAGGTAACTTCCTAGTTCTTGGCTGCATTGCAGATGGTTGAAAGATCCTGGATAAATCTAGATAAATGAACTGACACTGTTATGGTGAAAAAACAGGAATATAGTAAAAAAGATAGGGAGGGGAACATGCAGTCACATTTGTTATCGAATTCAACATGCAGAAAGCTGTGAGAGTGTCAGCACCCTGTGAGCAAGCTGGATCACACCATCTCAGAGGTTTCTGCCCACACTAAGTGGTTGGGGATCTACAGTCACTTTGGGAGTTCTGCAACCAACAAATGGGGGCAACACTGGGGACAAGGCTTGAGGTAAAGTGAGAAAAATGTAAAATTTATGAGAAAGAAAATCTGACCAAAGCAATTGTTTTTATATCTTTGGTGCTGAGCAAGGTGTCTAGAACTAAGATTCTAGTCTCTAACTGTTGTTGAATTAAATTGAATTAGTCCCTTTGATGATTAAGATTAGAAATATGAAAATTGAGGGCATTTGGTAAGAGTCTCAGGTATATGGTGAACACTGGTAAGAGCAAGATGAGCAGCTATTTTCTATGAACAAGAGGAAACAGGTTCCAAGAACATCATGAGGAAGTGCGTTAGACGTAATGGGCATCTTTTTTGGTATGTGAGCTGCTGTGCACAGGAATACATTGCTAAGAACCATCAAAAGCCTCTCCTGGAAGTCTTTAAAAATAGGGCAGGCTCTATTCTGGAGTGGGTGGGAGCAGCTAGGTGGTGCAGTGGTTGTGCACTGGACTCTCCCTTAGGAACAACTTTCTAGCTCTGTGATCTTGGCTAGGTCACCTGGTCATTCCCAGCCTCAGGCTGCTCATTTGTAAATTGGGGATAATGACAACACTTACTCCACAGGGTTGTTGGGAGGCTCAAATGACTATATTAATTGTAAAAACCACACAAATGCTCCCTGCTCTTGTGACTTCAGTGTGGTCCTGGTTCTTTATAAGTATAAGTAGGACAAATTCAAATTTATGTTGGTCCTGCTTCTCATCCAAGGACCCTGGATGCAACTGGATGAGAAAAATGATACAGGTCAAACTGAGACTTTAGGGAGCACATTTTAGACACAAGCTCTCTTTGCATTTGAAATCTACCAAGTTAAAATTGGTTAGGAAGAAATCCAAGGTCTTATGCTAAGTGATACAGTGCTGGACCTGGAATCAGGAAGACCTGAGCTCAAATCTCGCCTCAGACACTTACAAGCTATGAATGACCTTGGGCAAGTCACTGAACCTCCATCTGTCTCAATTTCTTCAACTGTAAAATGGGAATGATAATAGTACTATCTCTTAGGGTTAACAAGAGGATCAGAGAAGGTAATATTTGAAGAAGTGCTTACCCCATGCCTGGGCACATAGTAGGTCCTTCAAAAAGGCTTATTCCCTTTCCTTCCCACTAGAGCTCAAAAATGAAGGATGAGGCAAGAGTTTTTCTATATTCTGTCCTGTCACCTGGTGCATGTCATTCCATTCTGGGCTCCCCAGTTTATAGGGATATTTACAAACTGGAGAACATCTGGAGGGAAAACATCCTGGATGGGGAAGGATCTTAAGTCCATGGATCAGCTGAAGGCTTGAGAGGACATGGAGGACAGGGAGGGGCCATGGGAACCATCTTCTGGTTCTCCAAGTTAAAAGGTGGTGATGTGGAAGAAAGATTAGATTTGCACGCCCCAGCCCCAGAGGACAGAACCAGGAGCAATGCAGGGAAGGCTCAGAGAAGCCAGTGGAGAGCCAACATCAGGAACGTTCTTAATAACTGGGGGTTCTGAAGGTGGAATGGGCTGGGCCACCACAGAAGGTGGTGTAGGTCTCCCAGAGGGGCTTGGTGGCCAGCTTTCCCATAGGGCGTAGTAGGGATTCCCTTCAGGTGTGGGTTGGACTAAATGACCTCCGGGGTCCCTCCTAACCCTAAAATTCAAGGATTCCTTGTTTCTACGGCATCTGCCATTATGAACACCAATGGGGGCAGCACAGCCTGCAAAACTGGCTATGAATGTTCTTCCTCGCTGGGAGGGGCAGCCAGGCCGAATGTTTAGTCCGGGGCTGCCATGCCAGGGAAGAGTCATTCCCCTTTCAAAGAGGCCAGGCCTTCTTTCCCAGAGAACACTTCTGTCACTAACATGGAAGACACAACCTCCATTCCTAGCATACCAATAGTAGTGCCTTGTGAATGGCCTATATAATACATTTCCTTTTGTCCAGTTTTCCTCCCAATGAAGTCAATCGTGGCTGGAAGGTCATATGTCGCCATTTCATCGAAACTGCAAAGGAAAGAGAAAATACCACACGCTCCTCTGTTATATCATTTCAATGTAGGGAAAATCACAGCTTAGTAGAAAAGAAAAAAAGACAAAACTATTATCTATCCATCTCAGTCTGTTGTGGTGTCAGGTATATCCCTTTAAGGGACCAAAATCAATTTGAGAAGAAAAAATGCACCTACGTGAAGCACCCTAAGAATGCTTATAAAGGAAAACATCAACATTCATGAGATCATGCCCTTTCATGGAGCACATTAGTGCAGCCAGGGCTGTGAGGGAGCATCATTTTGTGGGTGCTCAATCTCTGCCCCCCCCCATGCCCCACCAATGACCTCCACCTGGCCATGCAAATGGAAACTCCCGTGTGCCCCCATCCTATTTGATTTTCACTCCTGATATCCTAGGAATTCTCCACAGATGGTCCACCCAGTTTGCTGAGGCCTCCTCTCTGTTCTTAGAAAAGCTTAGGGGGACCCCTGCAGAATGAGGGCTCTCTTGGTCCCCCTTTCATACCGAGGAATGTCCTTGATAGTATTCTTCCTGACCCTTCTTTAGCAATCTACCACAGGTGATTATCCTCACCACGGTTCCCTCCATTGCCCTTTTGGTCACCTGATACTTTAACTCTTCCAGTATCATGGTATTCCATGATTTTTAACCATATAACTTCATTGGGAGGATATCATTGCTAAAGAAATGACACCTCCTAATTCAACTCTATTCCATAGGCCCAACTCTCTGATCAATGGCAATGCTGTTCATTGGAGAGAGAGAGAGAGAGAGAGAAATGTATAGCTGTGGATGAACTCAACAACCTATCCATTCAAACACATGTATTTACTTTGCATTTGTTATTATTCATTTTAATTTATCTTATTTACATTTCATATGTAGTAATAGACATGTTTACAGTATTTCACCCAATAGAATTTAGGCTCCTTGAAGGCAGGGACCATATCATTTTTGTTTTTGTATTGCCAATGTCGGCCACATAATGGAGACTTAATAAATGTTTATTGATTGAAGTGGAAATCTGTACTATGTGTTTTCAATCCACTTTGTTTTGCCAATGTAGATAGTTAAACCCCTTCCAAATAACTGTGGGTTTCTCTAAAGAGACTTTCTGATGTCTAGAGCTCAATGCAATTAGCACAAAGTTTTCTGAAGATGGCATTTTTGGAACCTTGTCTTTAATCTAGAATCCTTCCTCTGTATAGACACCACGCAGGAGAACTTTCATGACACTAGGAAACACCTAAGATAATGATATCTACCTAGTAGAGGCTTCACCAGAAGCCTCTGCAGACACACTATAGACATAACTGTTACCAAATCTTTACTTAATTGTTATTATTATTGTTTTGGTTTTTTACCCCATTCACATGTTTTTGATGAATAATGCTAATTTAAATTGTTCTTCTCATCTTATATTGGACAGAATTCAAATGGAAATGGTTCTCTATCTTACTATTATTTATGTTTAACCAACGACAGTATATAAAATAATTACTTTTCTAATTGAATGAAAGTGTTGGGATGTAAATTCCTCTTCTGTAGGTCCAGTAAAGACACTCTTGGGACAACTCCAGTATCAAAGAGGATGTCAGGACAAGTGTATACTTCATTCTGTTCACACATGGTTTTGATTTCTCCAAGATTTTGAGTTATTCATTCCATGGAATTTGGAAGAGATGCATGCATGGTTTAGTAAAAACCCTTTTAGGGGGCAGCTAGGTGGTGCAGTGGATAAAGCACTGGCCCTAGATTCAGGAGGACCTGAGTTCAAATACAGCCTCAGATGCTTGACACTAGCTGTGTGACCCTGGGCAAGTCACTTAACCCCCATTGCCCCACCAAAAACAGAAAAACAAAAAACAAAAACAACCTTTTAAAGACATTGTTCTTCTGATCCAACCATTCTGGAGAGCAAAAAATTGGAACTGTGCCCAAAGGGCTATGGGGCTATGCATACCCTTTGACCCAGTAATACCACTACCATATCTATATCCCAAAGAGACCATAAAAAGGGAAAAGGACCCACATGTACAAAAATATTTACAGCAGCTCTCTTTGTGGAGGCAAAGAATTGGAGATTGAGGGGATGTCCATCAATTGGGGAATGGCTGAACAAGTTGTGGTATATGAATGTGATGGCATACTATTGTGCTATAAGAAATGATGAGCAGGCAAATTTCAGAAAAACCTGGGAAGACTTAAATGGACTGATGCTGAGTGAAGTGAGCAGAACCAGTAACACAGTACATAGTACACAGTAACAGCAACATTGTTTGATGAACAACTGTGACAGACTTAGCTCTTCTCAGCAATACAATGATCCAAGACAATTCCAAAGGACTCATGATGGAAAATATTCTCCATAGGCAGGGATCTGAATTAAGATTGAACCATACTATTTTTACTTTTTGTGTTTTTTTTCTTTTTTGAGGTTTTCCCCTTTTGTTCTGATTCCTCTTTTACAACATGACTAAAGTGGAAATATATTTAATGTAATTGTACACATATAACCTATATCAGATTGCTTGCTGTCTTGGGGAAGGGCAAAGGAAGGGAAGGAGGAGTAAAATTTAGAATTCAAAATCTTATAAAAATGAATGTTAAAACTCTTTACATGTAACTAAAAAAATAAAATACTATTAACATAAAAGAAAAAATAATAAAATATAGTAAAAAAAGAAATATTATAGCAATATTTTTAAAATTTGAAAAACAAAAAATGATCTCTGATACTGAAAACTACTGAATTACTCTCTCCCTTCAAACTTGATTTTTTAAAAAGAGCCTAGGAATAATATTTTGAGAAACCATAAATGAAAACAGTAAGAAGCCACCAATTATTTCCCCAAAAGGAAAAGTTTCAGGCATGTCATAGCTAAGATGCAGAGCTCCCTAATCAAAGAAAAAGCAGTACAGAATGAAGTCATTCAAGGGCCAAGGAACTATAGTCAGGCTCCCATAAGACCCAGCAGCTTCTACTATAAACCAAGAGATTTCAGAATAGAAAAAAAATAAAAGGCAAAATTGACAGGCTTTCAACTAAGAATAACTTGCTCTGCAAAGCTGAGTATAATCCTAAAGGGAAAAGATGGATTTTTAGTAGGATAGAAGACTTTGAAGTATGGCCGATAAAACAATCAGAACTGAATAGGAACTGTAAAATGCAAACATGAGATTCAAGAGAAACCTAAGCAATTGGAAGGGGCCTATATGATGGTGTAATGCTAACATTTCTCACAGGCAGAGAAGAAACAAGGGTCCCTTCAGAATCTTAATGTTTTCAAAGGTAATGAGGGAGTTAAATGAGTTAAATAGAAGAAGTGGAGATAGATTGGTTGTATTCTCAGGGTTTTAAGAGAGGAAAGAATATAGAGAACTGAATAAAATTTATAAGAATACAAGTCATTCTCCAACTGAGAAATGGTCAAAGGATATGAACAGGCAGTTTTCAGGTGAAGAAATTAAAGCTATCTATAGTCATATGAAAAAATGCTTTAAGGGGCAGCTAGATGGCGCAATGGAAAAAGCTTGGTCCCTGGATTCAGGAGTACCTGAGTTCAAATCCAATCTCAGACACATGACACTTACTGGCTGTGTGACCCTGGGCAAGTCACTTAACCCTTACTGCCCTGCAAAAGAGAAAGAAAGAAAGAAAGAAAGAAAGAAAGAAAGAAAGAAAGAAAGAAAGAAAGAAAGAAAGAAAGAAAGAAAGAAAGAAAGAAAGAAAGAAAGAAAGAAAGAAAGAAAGAAAGAAAGAAAGAAAGAAAAGAAAGAAAAGAAAAGAAAAGAAAAGAAAAGAAAAGAAAAGAAAAGAAAAGAAAAGAAAAGAAAAGAAAAGAAAAGAAAAAATGTTTTAGATCACTACTGATTAGAGAAATGCAAATTAAAACTACTCTGAGGTATCACCTCACATCTATCAGATTGGCTAATATCAAAAAAAAGGAAGGGGCAGCTAGGTGGTACAGTAGACAGAGAACCAGCCCTGGAGTCAGGAGGACCTGAGTTCAAATCCAGCCTCAGATACTTAACACTTACTAGCTCTGTGACCTTGGGCAAGTCACTTAACCCCAATTGCCTCACCCAAAAAAAAAAAAAAAAAAAAGGAAAATTATAAATGTTGGATAAAATGTGGGAGAAGTAGAACACATGCAATGTTGGTGGAGTTGTAAACTGACTCAATCATTCTGAAGAGCAATTTGGAACTATGTCCAAAGGGCTATGGGATTGTGCATATTGTTGTGCTATAAGAAATGATGAGCAGGAAGATTTCAGAAAAACCTGGAAAGACTTTCATGAACTGGTACTGAATGAAGAGAGCAGAACAAGGAGAACATTATACACAGTAACAGCAACACTGTGTGATGATCAGCTGTGATATAGACTGAACTCTTCTTCAACATTATAATGATCCGAAACAATTCCAAAGGACTCAGGATAGACAGTGCTCTCCACATCCCGAGAAAGAACTATGGAGTCTGAATGCAGATTGAGACATACTATTTTCACTTTTTTGTCTTTTGTTTTCTCTTTTTTGTGTTTTTCCCCTTTTGTTCTGATTTTTCTTTCACAACATGACTAATGTGAAAATATCTTTAATATGATTTAACTGCATAACCTACATCAGACTGTTTGCTGTCTTGGAGAAGGGAGGGAAGGGAAGGAGGGAGAAAAATCTGGAACTTAAAATCTTACAAAAATGAATGTTGAAAACTATCTTTACATATCTTTATATCTTTAATTGTGAAAAATAAAATACTATTAAGTGAAAAAAACTAACAAAAAAAGAAATTTTAAAACCACTTAAAACCTAAGGGAAAAAAAAAGAAATGATGAGCAGGTTAATTTTAGAAAAACATGAAAAGTCGTGCACGAAATAATGAAGAATAAAATAAGCACAGCCAAGAGAATGTTGTATATAATAACAGCAATATTGTTCAAAGAATAACTATGAACAACTAAACTATTTAGAATATTACAAATATCCAAACCAACTACAAAATACCTATGAAGGAAGTTGCTCCACCTCCAGAGAAAGAACTAATACACAGAAATATGTGTAGTATGGCTTTACATAGAGATAGATGGAAGGAAGGAAGGATGGAAAGATAGATGATCTATACCTAGACCTATACCTATCTATATAGATATGTATCTGTATCAAACGGTGGCCTTCTCTAGTGTGGGGTGGGGAGGGAACAAGGGAGACAGTTTGGAACTTAAAATGTTACAAAAATAAATTTAATTTTTTAAAAAAGTAAAAAGCGACCAAAGAGATGGTCTTAGAGAGTGCTGGGTAGTATGGACTGATGCAGACTGAGGTGAGCAGAACCAGGAGAATAACAGGAAGAAAGCAAGAGTTTAAAGATAAATGGCTTTGAAAGACTTAAGAACTGGGACCAGTGCAATGATCGATCAGGTCTCATGTTCCCTGACTCTTCAGAGAGAGGAACGCCGTACAAGGTCCACAAAGAAGTGAACATTTTCGGATGTGGACATTGTACAGATTTGTTCTGAATACAATTGTTTCACAAATTGTTTTTCTCTTAGGTTTTTTTTTGGGGGTAGTACTAGTTATTGGTGCATAAGTTAAATTAATCTTGAGAATAACGTCTGTTAACACTTCACCCTACCACCACCTCAAGAGGAAGCAAAGATTCCATGAAATGGTTTTAGTTTCATCTCTAAGCCCACAAGAAGATGAATGCTATGAACTCCTTTCTTTACCTCTCCAAAAAAGACCATGAGCTGTCTCTCCCCTCCTAAGTTGCAACTTCTTTGTGTTTTCTGATTTCACTTATCACAGCAATGCCAATAAGAATGGGGGTCAGTTCCTCCAAGAGTGTTCAAACTCCTAGATCACTATAAAACAATTCCACATTCAGAATGCCAAGTTAAACTGCTACCGGTAGCTCCTCTAAGAACTGTGTGATTTGTAGCATCCTTTGTGTCTTTCCTGCCATTAGGAATTAATGAAAAGGCCACAAAAGGTGGAGAATTCATGAAACAGACTATCAAGCAGCTAAACTTCTATTGATGAATTTCTTCACCCTAACCTAGACTGATGCTCAGACAGACTAGTCTTGGTACTTGAATCCTTTACAGCTGTCAGAACCCATTGTCCTAGATGGTGAGAATCCAGGATCACCTCACACTTCAATCAGGTATTGGAAGATAGGAAGTCTTGTAAAAGAAATGAAAAGGAAGTATTTCCGAAGAGAAAGGCAGATTTGGGCACATGAAATAGCCTGTTTACACAGGAGTAATATATTTGTGGTCAGGAATAGAGTATACCCAACAAGGGACGGTAAGAATGTATTAGCATGGGGTCTTGCTTTAACCAGAAAAGGAAGGGAGAGGGGGAAAAACAGCCTACATATAACCACTAAGGTAAACACCACAGAAAGGAGCTATGACATATTTCAAAAATACAAGAAAAGATGGTCAGAAACTCCCAGAAGCAAAATCCCTAAGTGGAGCCCGCAGCCTCATATTCTTCTAGATAAATGTACAGAATATGGCTAAAATGTAAGGTAGTGACTTTGAATGCTAATGAAGTGTGCGACCCTACTCTTGACAGAGAGGTGAGAGGGACCCAAGATGCCCACCAAGAAGTGTCCTCAGAGGGGCAGCTAGGTGGCGCAGTGGATAGAGCACTGGCCCTGGAGTCAGGAGTACCTGAGTTCAAATCGGGCCTCAGACACTTAACACTTACTAGCTGTGTGACCCTGGGCAAGTCACTTAACCCCAATTGCCCCTCAAAAAAAGAAAAAAAAAAAAGAAGCGTCCTCAGGAGTGGCTCACTTAGGCACTGGCTCTGCTCCACTACACACGTGTGTTGTAAGGCAAAGCTTCTTCTCAGGGAAGGGGTGTGAAGACATTTCTTTAAATGCACAGAAGTAGATGACAGAGATGTATACAAGGGGACACAAAAAGCAGTTTTGTTATTGCCTTTCTCAACTGAATGTACGTGTGAGTGTGTCTGTGTCTGTGTGTGAGTGTGTGTCTGTGTGTGTGTGAGTGTGTGTGTCTTTGAGTGTGTGTGTGAGTGTGTGTGTGAGTGTGTGTGTGTGTGTGTGTGTGTGTGTGTGTGTGTGTGTGTGTGTGTGTGTCCTCCACTGGCCTCATGGACTTCTGGGAAGTCTAATTTTTCCAGCCTAAAAAGAAGCTAAAAGATCCTACCGTTCAATGGGAAAGGAGCCCAGGATCTTGGAAGTGCTCTGCTGAGATGGGACAAGGGTGTAGACTCCCTTGTAAATAGTGGGAGCTGACTGCCAGTGGAGGATGCTGCTCACCCAGACTGACCATGAGCATGCCAAGCTCAGGCCTTGCCTACCCCATGTTCCCACCTTATAAAGGGACCTTATAAAGTTATCCATTCTCTATTTCCCTCTTTGCCTTATCTGACAAACCAGCGTAGATTACCTTCCTGACTTTCTTTCTAGTCTTTTTTTTATTTGCTGTTTGTACAAGGATGATTATTTTTATCTAGATAAAGGTCAGCTGGTTTTTATTGAATTCTGACCGTCTATTACAGATGGTTTGGAAGAGTGACTACAGGACAGTGTCTAGTCTCTGCCCAATGCTTAGAAAAACAAAGATTTCTTCTCTAGCCTAAGGGCTCTGAGCTTTATTGATTTTCATGAATCATCAGCATTACTAAGGTCCCTGAAATATCACAAAGAAAAGAACATAGGAATTCATGGGATGATTTTTTAGACTTTAAAGAAATAAACTGAGTTGATATTGAAGCCTCTACCACCACCTAGGGGCAACAACTACAACTACAACGTAGAATAGCTAAACTAGGATACAATAGAACACAATGCAATGTAATATATTACATGGTTATCATATCATGTCATCTAATTAATATAATAATACACATGCTTCTTCAAAACCAAACAATAAGTGTGGGGGGGGCAGCTAGATGGCACAGTGGTTAAAGCACCAGCCCTGGAGTCAGGAGGACCTGAGTTCAAATCCAGTCTCAGACACTTAACACTTACTAGCTGTGTGACCCTGGGCAAGTCACTTAAGCCCCATTGCCCTGCAAAACAAACAAACAAACAATACATCACTGTTCAGAGTTTCTTGCATAAGCTTCTTTTTTGTTCTTGGATTATTGGCATTTTAAAATATCACACAGAATGTTATTTTAAAGACTAAGGGGCCATCCCCAAGCAAGAATGCACATGTGCTTTCATAAATGTTGTGGAGACTTGGTGGGATGGGCTCTGTGACTAGGATGTGGCTGTAGACAGGGGACGGCTTATCTGAAGAGGGGCAGGATGAATAGGGTGGGATTTTTAATTAGATAAACTCATGTGGGCAAATACAGGAACCAAAGAAGGAAATCATGGAGGAGAAAATTTTGGTGTACATAAGAATATCTGTATGGGGAGAGAGAAAGAGAGAGACAGAGACAGAGAGAGACAGAGACAGAGACAGACAGACAGACAGACAGAGAGACACAAAGAGAGAGAATATGAATGAGAAACAAAGAGTGGGAGAGAGTGAGAAAGAACGAGAGAGAGCAAGTTATGGATTTGTAACGTAGATCACCAGAAAGAGAAAACACATGAGGAGTGCAGGAAATCATTGACTGGGAATATTGGTACAGTTTATTTGTAATGGGAAACAAACTCCCTGAATATCAAATCAACTGGAGCTCTCTGATAAGAATAGAGCCCCTAATAATCTCTTGTCTAATCTTAGTAATAATTTCATCTTTCAAAAGTAGGAAGGCTTAATGAGGGGAACTTTTCTCCTGGATTTGATTCTCACCCACAAGGAGGAATCGGTTGTTGGGTTAACAATATGGGAACTTTAGGAGGAAAGCAATCATTCCTGGTTAGACAGTGTGATAGAAGAAGTAGGGGATGCAGGGCAGAGTCTCAAATGCATCCTCTCTTTTGAGATGGCAGTTTCAAAGTGTTCAAAGAAAGGATAATAGGTATAAAATTATGGGAAGACAGCCCAGAACTTAAAAAAAAAATTCTGAATACAGAAGAGAAACATTTATAATAAGGAAGAAAAAGGGCAATTGTCTGAGGAGACCGAAGAAATAGAACGGAGAACTCACTGACCATTTTAGATTTTATTTCTTTTTTAAAATTTTGAGTTTCAGGGGCAGCTAGGTAGTACAGTGGATAAAGCACTGGCCCTGGATTCAGGAGGACCTGAGTTCAAATCTGCCCTCAGACACTTGACACTTTCTAGCCACATGATGTTGGGCAAGTCACTTAACCCTCACTGCCCCACAAAATAAAAATAAAAATTTGAGTTCCAAATTTTCTCTCTCCCTTCAACCTCTCCCCCACCCATAGAGCAAGCAAGCAATATTATAATATCCATTCCACATGTGAAGTCACATAAAGCATATGGCTTTATTAGCCACGTTGCAAAATAATAAATAAAAGCAAGAAAAATACAGTGAAAAACAGTATGCTTTGATTCACTCTCTAGAGGTGGGTGCAATTTCTCATCCTGAGTCTCCAGCTTGGCTTTTAAAAGGTGATATGTAGGGGGCGGCTAGGTGGTGCAAGTGGATAGAGCACCGGCCCTGGAATCAGGAGCACCTGAGTTCAAATCCGGCCTCAGACACTTGACACTTACTAGCTGTGTGACCCTGGGCAAGTCACTTAACCCCCACTGCCCCGCAAAAACCAAACCAAAACAAAACAAAAAAAAAAAAAGGTGATATGTAGCAGCAACTTAAAGCAAAGACAGATCATGGAAGATGAAAATGCAGCCTGATACAATGAGGTAAGGAGATGCTAGTGGTGCTGAACTGCAGGATAAGAATACAAACTGTAGTTATCATCAAGTTAGAGCTATTCCTTTTGGCCAAAGTTTGACAACACTGGAAACCAGCGAAACTTCCAATACCATACTTTTATGCTCTCTTGAAGTTAGAAAACGTTGACTACATTTCTAAGGCCATCTGGACATACCTGAAAGCCCAAAACGGATCAGAATCTATTGATAAGAATGAGTGTCTCCTGGACCAGGTGTTCCCTCGGCTGTTCCCCAGCCACACATCACATCCCGCATCTGCCAGAAGGAAGGCTAAACTGTTGTTGGGCAGGTCTGAGATCCAGCTGCTGGCAGAGGTCAGCAAGCCGTGCTGTAAAAGCACAACAGGCCTCTGAGCTGAAAGGAAAACATGGAGACGGCTTCAAAATTTTGACAATATTGGACCAGAAAACCTCTTGTCTGAAGCCCGGAACCGAATGAAGTCTGAGGAGCTAAATGCTTGGGTTTGTTGTGAAAATGACAAATGTGTTTGGTAAAAATCAAAGTTCCCCAGCATTCTAGAGCTATTTTGTACGGGTCATTGAAAAAGCTGTAAGAATTATTTCAGTGGGGCATGCAAACAATTCAGCTCTGTCTCATTTAAGATGAAAAAGAAACTATGGGAAGTTCTAATTAAGGAACCAACTGTGGCAAGGTCCCAGTCTGCTGGGACCAACCTCACAAACTTAGATTTTAGGGAATCTGTGGCTTAGTTCAGCATTACTAGAGGCACTTAACTAATTTGCAAATTGTGATGTTGTAAAACTCCACTGTTGAAGCTCCAGGCATTTTCCCCACAAGGGAAATGATCTAAATGATGTTTCCAGTCCTCAAAAACTCATCAAACACCCAACAGCTGAAAGCCAGAATCACAGTCCCAGAAACCCAAGAAGGAGGAAGGTTAGGTGCCAGCTCTAGCAGCTCACTCTGCTAAGAAGTTCTAATTAGACCAGCCAATCATCAGGTCCGGAGCTCCACACCACCACCATCCTCTGTAACCATGTCTCTGTGGATGTAGAAATCATGGGTAACTTTGGAATCAATATGGGTGAAGTAGTGGCCAAAAACTTTTGGCCATTGGTCAGTGAGTTTTCACAACTGCTGTCATTGGCATCACTCTTATTGACCCACTGATTCTTCTATCTTTTCTAATCTCTTGGGCTCTATTTTTCTATATGGACTGATGGCCCTATCTCCTCCTATATTAACTGATCTCTTTACCAAAGCCTTAAGGTTTCATCTGCCTAGGTTTGCCTCTACCAGACCCCTTCAGAGAAACTAGGCCCATTCCCCTGCCATTTATTAAGTCTCCTACACCCTATATCTAAGAAACAGAGACATCACCCTGCTGAAAAAGATCTGTATAGTCATAGTCATGGATTTTCCAGCAGCAATTTATGGCTGTGAGAAAAAAGACTATAAGGAAAACTGAGCACTGCAGAATCAACGTTTTCCAACTGTAGTGCTGAAGAAGACTTTTGAGAGTCCCTTGGACAGCAAGGAGATCAAATTCATCCATACTTAAAGAAATTAATCCAGGCTGCTCACTGGAAGGTCAAATACTGAAGCTAAAGCTTAAATACTTTGGCTACAAAATGAGAAGATGGGACTCATTCTTTGACATTGGGAAAGATTGAAGGTAAAAGGAAAAGGGGATGGCAGAGGATGAGATGAATAGATAGTATCATGGAAACAATGAACACAAGCTGAGACAGACTTTGGGAGACGGTGGAGGATAGAAGGGCCTGGTATTCTATAGTCCATGGGGTCAGAAGAGTTGGACATGACTGAGTAACTGAATAACAACAATCACACTCAAAATGTATATATTTCACGGATTCAGTTACAATTGTGTATTGCACGGTAGTAGTGGAGGTATCGTGTTATCTGGAAGAGTATACATCCAATGAGGAGCCACATCTAGAAGCAAAGAAAGAAGTCTGGGAAAGACATCTGGGAAGGTGACCAATGGGACTCTTGATGCTGGTCTACAGCAGCATCTGCATCACTGATGAGGCTCTAACTAAAAGCATGATCAAAGAGGAGGATAGGAGCAGACTTCTCCCCTATCCAATGTCATGGCAATAAAGGGGATAGTTAAGACAAAGGAAAAAGGCATCTCAAAGATCTGCCCTTAGGTAACAAGTGATGTGGGGAGATAGGGGAAAGGTGGAACAGTTCAGTACTGTCCTCAGCATACTGGCTGTCCTTATCAATCTGTTCTGGGGATAAGAATCCAGTGCTAGATGACTTTCCCTTTTCCATTTAGATAGGTGGAAGATTAATGGAGTTTCATGTTTATTTTACTTCGAAATCCTTGCCCTGACCTGTTTGCTTTTCTTTTTCTTTTTGAAAGGCAAGTACATTAGGTCTGAGCCAATTTCTCATTTTGTATTAAATCCTACCTGAATTGTTTGTATGATTTTTTCCATAAGGAATCCTATAAACCCCTAAGATGTAACCATCTTCAGTCATAACCTTGTAGTCTTCACTGGGGTAGCCCCAATATGTTATCATTTCACTCTAAGGGAGAAAGGAATTGTAAAAAAATTTATCTTGAACTTAACGAACATCAAATGGAATAAGCCTTTGCCTATACATAGTAGAACAGAAAAAAGGACTATATGTGAAATTTCAGATCATTATATATGCTTGTACTTAAGTTTTTAAAGTTTATTTAAAAATCCACCTATAGTTTTCAAAGCTGTCCTGCTTATCTGGGAGTCTTTCTGATCTTTTCTCTCCATTAAAAAAAAAAATAAGATGCCCTATGACCTTTTGTTTGGTTGGTTTTTACTATATTGGGGTTTTTTGTTTGTTTTGGGGGGTTTTGTGGGGTAATGAAGGTTAAGTGACTTGCCCAGGGTCACACAGCTAGTAAGTGTCAAGTGTCTGAGGCTGGATTTGAATTCAGATCCTCCTGAATCCAGGGCCAGTGCTTTATCCACTGTACCACCTAACTGCCCAGGTTTTTACTGTATTAATCCAGTTTCTTCCTGTCCTCCTCCATCAGCAAAACCAAAAAGCTTTTGTAAACAATACACTGTCAAGTAAAACAAATTCCCACATTGTGTCCAAAAATACATGTCTTATTCTCCATCTTGATTCCATCACATCTGTCAAGATATTCAGCCTTCTGCAACTCTTGGATATTGCACTGATCAGAGTTCTCAAATCTCTCAAGGTTATTTGTAGTTACAGTGCTATTGTTATATAAATTATTCTTCTGATTCTTCTTACTTCATTCTGTATTAATTCCTATTAGTCTTCCCAGGCTTCCATGAACCCATCCACTACATCATTTCTTCTAGCATAATAACATTCCATTATATTCATATACCATAATCTCTTTAGCCATTCCCTACAGATGGGCAACCTTTTAGTTTCCAGTTCTTTGTTACTACAAAAAGAGCTGCTATAAATAATTTGTGTATATGCATCTTTTTCCTCTTTCTTTCATCTCTTTAAGGTTTAAACTTGTAAAGAACTTACTGTCTTACTTTCAAAATTGCCTGTTCATATCTTTTGACTATTTAAATGACTGTTATTCTTATAAATTTTAACTGATTCTTTATGGATTTTTTGATATGAAATCTTTATCAGAGAAACTTGATGTGGATTTTTTTTCTTCGGTTGTTTCCCCTCTAATTTTAACTGCACTGGTTTTGTTTGTGATAAAGTTTTGAAATTTCATATAATCAAAATTGTTCGTTTTATTTTCTCTGATCCCTTTTTGGTCATGGCCTCTTTGTCTCATTTGTTAATGAGGTCACCCTTTACATCTAAATCATATATCTATTCAGAGCTTTTCTTGGTATATAGTGTCAGATGCTGGTCTAGACCTAGTTTCTACCTGTTTGCTTTCTAGTTTTTCCAGCATTGTTTTGTCAAATGATTAAGGTCTTTGGGTACATTAAACACTAGGCTACTGTATTGATCCCCTTGTATATAGTGTTGTACTTCATCTGTTCCATTGATTCACATTTCTATTTTTTTAAATACCAAATCATTTTGATGATTAATGATTTGCAATATACTTTAAGATCTGATACTGCTAGCCCCCTTGTTTCTTTCTTTATTATTTCTCTTGAAACTCTTGACCTTTTATTCCACAAGAAGAATTTTGCTATTGTTTTTCTGGCTCTATAAAATAATCCTTTGGTAGTTGGATTGGTACAGCACTGAATAAATTAATTCAGATAGCATCATAAATTGTATCATATTATCACAATTTATCTATGAACTAATTAATATTTTGCCAATGATTTAAGACTGCCATTATTTCCATTAAAATGTTTTGTTGTTGCATTCTTATAGTTTCAATGTGTATCTTAATAGACAGAATCCCACATTTTTATATATTCTGTAGTTATAATGAATAAATTTCTCTTTCTACTGCTTCCTGCTAGGTTTTCTTAGTAATATATAGAAATACTGATTATTTACATGCATTAATTTTATATCCTGCAACTTTTTAAAATCAATTTTTAGTTGGCTGTAGGGATCTTGAGCTAAATCAATCATATCTGCAAAAAAGCATAAGTTTTGTATTGCTTGTGCCTATTTTATTTACTCAATTTCCTTTTCTTATTGAAACAGCACTTCTAGATCCATAAATATTAAACAGTAATTGCTATAACAGGAATCCTTTTAAAAAATCTCCTAAACTTTACTGCAAAGACATTTAAGATTTATTTTCCCAGAACATATAATATTGTTTCTAGGCTTTAAATAGCTACTATTTACCATGTTAAATAAAAGCATGTTTGTTCCTATGCTTTCTGGAGTTTTTAACAGAATCAGGAGGTGGATTTTGCAAAAAGTCCTTTTTAATATCTATTTATTGAATCATCTGGTTTAAATTTTTTATTAGTATGATCTAAATTGTTTTTCATATATCAAACCAATTCTGCATACCTGGTATAAATCCAACCTGGTCATAGTTTATGATATTGTTATAGACTATTTGTTAATATTTTATTTAACATTTTTGTATCAATGTTCATTAGGAATTCTGATCTATATAATTCTCTGCTTTCTTAGGTATCAAGAACATATTTTTAATTTAATTGTTTTAAATTTTTTGGTGGGGCAATGAGGGCTAAGTGACTTGCCCAGGGTCACACAGCTAGTAAGTGTCAAGGGTCTGAGGCCAGATTTGAACTCAGATACTCCTGAATTCAGGGCCAGTGCTCTATCCACTGCGCCACCTAGCTGCCCCCATATATTTTTATCATATAAAGTGTTGGGAATTGTCTCTTCTTTCCCATTTTTGCAGATTTTTTAAAAAATGAAAACCAGAATTAATTTTTCTTTAAATGGCTAATATAATTCACTATCTAATTCACCACCTTTTCCCACCCACCACTTCCAGGAACTCACTTATGGCTTTAATTTTTTTATGCTGGATTATATAAATAATCTATTTTGTTATCCTGAGTATTTTACATTTTTATAAATTTTCATCTAGTCAGTAAGCATATAACCAGGCCCTATGCTAAGTGCAGGGATACAAAAAACACAAAAGACAGTCTCTGCCCTTGAGGATCTTATAATTTAATGAGTGAGACAACAACCAAACAAATATGTACAATCAACCTGTATAGAGAATCAATAGGAAATAATTAACAGAGGGAAGGCACTAAAATTCAGAAGGCTGAGGAAAGGCCTCCTATAGAAGGTGGAGTTTTAGCTTGTTGAAGGAAACCAGTGAAGCCAGCGGATTGATAGAGATAGATCAGTAGGGAGAGCATTTCAGGCACCAAGAATGGCCATAGGAAATGCCCAGAGCCAAGAGATGGAGACTCTTGTTGATGGAATGAACAGGAAGGAGGACAGTGTAACTCAAAAAGTAGGAAGCAGAGGAAGGAATGTAAAGTGTAAGAAGACTGTACTATTTCATCTGTTATCAGTTTTGTTGGTATAATTTCTGATCTTTTCCTTTATTTGTTTTTAATATTTTTTTCATTTTTGTTAAGAGCAGTTTGTTTTTCCTCTCTTTTCAGATTAACTAACTTTAGTTGTTTTCTTGGCTCTGCTTACTTCATTCTGCATCAATTCATATGCATTTTCCCATGCTTTTCTGTATTCATCAAACACATCATCTCTCACAGCACAGTAATATTCCATTATATTTATGTACCACAATTTGTTCAGCCATTCCCTAATTGATGGGTAACTACTTTGTTTCAAATTCTTAGCTATTACAAAAAGTGCTGCTATAAATATTATGAAGGACTTTTTTCTTATTGATTTTATTGATTATTAATCTCTTTAGGTGTTAAATTGAGGGGGCTGATATAGCATGCCCAATTCAAGGATTTATTTTTCCTTTTATTAATGAAAGTGTTTAAAATGTAGCTTTCCCTCTAAGGACAGCTTTACCTGTATCCCATAGATTTTGGAGTGTTGTCTCATTATTGTCATTATCTTGGATAAAATTGTCTGTTATTTCTATGATCTGTTCTTTTGCCCACTAATTCTGTAGATTTATTACTTAGTTTCCAATTATTTTTAACACTTTTTCAAAGGCGCTTAACTGAATAAATGTACTGTGGTCAATAAAAGCTCTATTGAGTATTTTTTCTCTATTGTACTTGCTTGTGAAGTTTTTATTCCACAATTTAAAGCTGCCATACATGGCTGACACATATGTAAATTCCATTCGCTTTCATTCAGTATTCTACCATTATCCTAACTTTTTCAAAGTTCTATTCGAGTCTGAAAGGGATACACTGAAGTCATCCACTATTATAGTTTTACTATTCCTCTGTGAAATTTTCCTTTAATAATTTTGGTGTAGATAAATTGATAGATATGATATGATATGATATTGATTCATTATCTATAGTACCTTTAATCACAATTTTTCTCTCTTTTATTGAGTCTATTTTTATTGTCATTTTGTGTGAAATCATGATAACTATACCTGCTTTACTTAAATTCACCTGAAGCATAATAGATTCTTCTTCAAGCTATTATTTTAAATCTGTGAATGTTTATGTTTCCTTTAAATCAACAAATTGTTGGATTCTGCCTTCTAATCAATTCTATTATCCTTTTTCTTTATAGGGGAGTTAATCCTATTCATGTTCAAAGACATAATTGTTATGTCTTTCTTCATTATGTCCTCTTATTTTTTTTTCCTGTTTTTGCTTCCTTTCTCAACAATGAAGAAAAAAGTGAAAAAAGTTTGCTTGGGGGGCAGCTAGGTGGCACAGTGGATAAAGCACTGGCCTTGGATTCAGGAGGACCTGAGTTCAAATCCAGTCTCAGACACTTTACACTAGCTGTGTGACCCTGGGCAAGTCACTTAACCCTCATTGCCCTGCAAAAACAAAAACAACTTAAGCATTAAGCTTAAGCATTAAGCTTGCTTAATGCTTGTGTTCTACAAGTGGCATGATAATGCTACCTTGACCCTCCTATCTTCATCTTGTCCCACTCCCAATAATGGGTTTTTTTACTTTCTTGCATTACTTTTATTTTCCATATTCTGTCTTCCAATGATTTTTTTTCTCTTTTTGTCATTATTTTCAAGTATATGATTTAAGTATGTGTTTCAGTGATTCTTAGTATCTCTCTTTGACCTGTTTTCTAGGTCAGCTGTTTTTCATATTAGATACCTTATGTTTTTTGCTGTTTTTTTCAAATCTTTTGATTTTGTTTTTAATATTTCTTGTTTTCTCAGACTCACTGCTTTCTGTTTGACCCATCTCAACTTTCAATTCTTGGATGAGATTTATCACCATCTATCCTATGACATGAATCTTGTCATTTTTCTCTTCCCTGGCTATTCTATTTCATCTCTCATTTCATTTCTTTCAAGTTCACTTCTAGTCCTTGTGTCTAGGACATTTTTTCCCTCTCTAAGGCTCTACTTTGATTTGTTACATATTATTTTCTTCTTTGGGTTCGTACCTTGAGTTTCTTCTAGTGCAAGGTATTTTTTAACAGTGTTCTCTTTGGCCTTGGTTTCTGGATTGGAGGTTTGTGCTTGGGTCATACACGGCTCTTGTGTTGCTGCATGGTTGCAGTAATAGGCCCTGTCTGATTCTGAGTTCAGTGGCTAGGACTAGGACCTGCCTTTAAAAGGAACTATCGGACTGCTTCCTGTTGTGGCTGAGGCCCAGGGCTGGGCATAGGCTGTCTTTGTTGAACACAGGCATCTGGATGCTAACCTGGCCCTGCTGGGTACTGACCTGGGCCCATCTCCATTGAGAATGGGTTACTTGCACTCTTTCTGCCTCCTTAGCTTATCTTCACTGTATTCTTCTGTAGCATTCTACAAGTCCTTTTGTGTAGTCCTTAACTGGATAAAGGATTTGGTGGCTGATTGTTTCTGGTTTGTTACTACTGTTTCTCATGCACTTTGAGAACGTTACTGAAGTGTCATGGGGGAGGAGCACCTGAACTCCTCTAAGTCCTTATAGGCTGTTGTCATCTTCCCATAATTCCCCAAAGAGGAAATTTGCAAGAGCTTGAACCTGTTAGCCTGACGCTCATTATAGTCTGAAGTCTCGCTTCTCTTTCCCAGTGCTTTCTGAGAAGCCGAGCTTTGCATTCAGTCTTCTCTTAGGCACTCGCCTCATTTGTGCCCATCTACTTTCAATCCATTCAGGAACCCCTTCTAGACACCTAGCTCTCCCCCTCCCCCCTTAGCAGTCTGCACATTATAGCAAACACCGGGATACCAAGAGCAAATCAGCTAAAAGTGCCTGCTCTCTAGGAGCTCCCCCTACAGTTGGGGGGCACCACATAAAGGAGAGCTCACAGAGAAATGCACTTAGGGAAAGGCTGCAACCTGGATCAGTGGGGTAGTAACCCATGCCAATGAACTCCCAGCTCCTGGAGGTCTGTCCATATATGGGTGATGCCCACAGATGTCCCTTCTCCACTCAAATGCTCCAGACACTTGTCTTGGGTCATCCTCTGTGATCTTGTCCCCAACCCTGTTACAGTTTCCCTAAAAGACAACTTACAACATTCATCTTTGCTTCTGGGTTCACATTTCGATGGGATAGAGGAGAACAATGTATCATCCCAGGAAGGAAGGTCAAAGACGCCACTGTCAAAAGACGCCACATTTGGGACCTGCCAAAAAGGAAAGGTTTGCCATTATGAAGGACGGTGCCTTATTCTAGAGCTAAAGAAGCCATCTGGACACAACCACATTTTCCAGGGATCTGTTTGCCTTTGCTAGGGGGTGCCATAGTGTCCAGAGCGCTGAGCTTAGACTCAGGAAGACCCAAATGCCAATCTGGCCTCAGTCACTCGATCGCTGTCTGATCCTAGGAAAGTCATTTATCCCATTTGCTCAGATTCCTCATCTGAAAAATGGGAATAACAACAGCGGCTACTCTCAGGGTTGTTGTGAGGATCCAGTGCATGATCTGAAGGTGCATGAAACATTATTATTACCATTAAATAAAGTGAAAGCCCATTAATTCGGACGCCACTAAGCAGGAGCTTGTGATTATTCTGGTTCAGGAAGACTAAACACATGGTGTTGCTTTTTTAACCTTCAACTAATCAAGCCCCTCTTTTATAGGAAGTTGTTGTCCAGTTGTTTCAGTGGTGTCTGATGCTCTGTAGCTCTCTTTGGAGTTTTCTTGGCAGACACCAGAGGGGTTTACCATTTCCTTCTCCAGATCATTATACAAATGAGAAAACTGAAGCAACCAGGGTTTGGTGACTTGCTCAGGGTCACAAAGCTATTAAGTGCCTGAGGCCAGATTTGGATTTAGGTCTTCCTGACTCTAGACCCAGCTCTCTATTCACTATACCTTCCTTCCAAGGAAGGAGGGGGAAGGAATAATGATACATTTATATAGTACTTCGAGGTTTGGGGTTTTCTCACTTTATGCAGTTAGAAAGTCCATTGTTAGCCCCATTTTACAGACAGTGAACCCAAGGTTGCTGGATTATACAGGAGCTAAATATCCATTGGAATGAAATCAAGGTATTTGGACTCCAGATCCAGTGTTCTCGATGCAAGTCATTCTTATATGGGGACTAAAGCAGGTCCCCTAAGGCCCTCTCCCAAGGTGATATTTTGTTAGCCTGGGTCATATTAATATGTATACTTAGTAGTAATGCTATAGCATTCCTTCAGAAACATTCCCCATTCAAACTCTCTACTTCCTCCAACAGGCCTTCTGCCCCCATGAATCAAACTCAGTGAGGTTTGCCTCTCCTCATAAACATTCCACCAAATTTCCCCCATAAGGACACAATGAGAGGCCCTATAAATATAGAAGTCAGATTTTCCAAACCAAAATATGGTCGGATAAAATGTGTTGGTCTGGCAGTGGACTGACATGAGTAGTCTTATAGAAGTATTACAATTAAGAGACATTTAATTATATGTTTAAGAAATTATCTTGATCAATGAAAAGAATAGTTCTGCAGAGAAATAAAAATTCAGCAGAATATGTGGCATTAGTTGACACGAGTGCTGTTCTGGGAGTTCTCATGCCTGGAGTAACACTAACACCACTGACAAAAGTCTTCCTAAAACCAGGGGTCCTGTTCTTGCTTTTCCCTAAGTGTAGTTGCAGAGAAGGTGATGGTGGTATTCACATGGGTGAATCAAAGTGATATCCCTTGCCCAGGAGTGCTTCTAAGTAATTCCTGTCACTTGTCCTGAGAGCAGCAGGGGTACCTATGGCCCAGGGCCTGCCTGGGCCTTCAAGGCCCAGTTAGCTATGCAGGGGGATTACCTTACTGCTAAAATCCCTAGCATTTTAACACTAAAGGAGGAGAAGACACTTCAAGTCCATGGCTACTGGGAGCCAGCTTCTGAAAACTTTCCCCTGGAAATGGTATCATTTTGATTAGATTCTTACCTAATGATTTGCCCAAAGTTAGAAAACACCCCTTAATTTTACAGGTGAGAAAACTGAGACACAGAAAGGCAATGCAGCTGAGCCCAGGTCACACAGGTATGATGCAGCAGATCTGGGATCTGAACCCAGGCTGTCTGACCCTCAACCAAGCTTCTCCCTCTTCCAGCAGTCACTGAGGGGGGCTATGAAGCTAACAAAAGTTCTTCAAAGCCGCCATCACTACTTCTAAGCAGAAAGACATGGCAGCATGGGGGAGTGGAGAAATGTGGGAGTAGAAAGTTGTTATGCAGGGGAGAAATTTGTTCCCACAATAGAAAGGAATGTGAAGGAGTGCAGCAGAGTGGACAGGAAGCTAGCCTTGGGACAATGAACATCTGGGTCCATTCTTGCTTCTAACCCACTCTACAAAGAGAACCCCAGGAAGATCATTGACCTTAGTCTTCTGGGCGACTCTCTAAGGCAACAAGTTAAAGATGACTTAGTTGGTCTCCACCCATGGGGGTCACAGCCCTTCTACCACAGCAGAGCAGCTGCTGGAGCCAAGCTGGTGAGGCACCTCACTGAACCTGAACAGATTGCTGCTCTGGCAAGAAGCAATGCCCATGATCATGCCCATCATCAAAGTGTTTCTCATTTGTAAGGGTCTGGCAGACTGAGCTTGGCTGGCATAGCTTTGAAATAGGACCGGGGTCAGTGCCATACCACAATGAAGCATCACCTCATTGTAGTGTAGAACTTTAATGGAAGTCTTAACAGGAATAATAATCTTTGTAGGAATATAGGTATAGAAAAAGATGCATCCTAGGGATTAGGGTATTCTACCTACCATGATGTAACTGTATTATGAAAAAACAAGTTAAGTCCCTGATTAAAAATACAGATCTCCAAGGGGCAGGTAGGTGGCACAGTGGCTAGAACACTGGCCCTAGAGTCAGGAAGACCAGAATTCAAATCCTGCCTCAAACACTTACTAGCTGTGAGACCCTGGGCAAATCACTTAACCCTGATTGCCTCCAAAAACAAAAACAAAAACAAAAACAAAACCATACCTTGTGTCTTTAGTTCTCTGGATGGTCAGCAGTTATGTTCAATGTTTTAAAATTTTATTTTGGATCCTAAATATTTCATCGGACCTTGCAATAGAAATCACTCAGATGAATTTCTCACGGAGTATTTGTTTGCTACTGTTCTCTTCATGGTAGGAGGAGAGAGCCTGGCAGGCGAGTACTTCCACCCGCAGTCCTTCTGACCAGAAAGCGATTCCTGCTTTCTCACCTCCCACGCCTTTTCCTCTCCTCAAAGAATACCGACAATGACAGACAACTCGGGAGCTTCCTCTGTCTTCCTGCTTATGCTTCAGGAAGTCTCTTCCTGAAGTATGTCTTCTCAGACTCCCTTAGCCCTTCACCAAACTAATCATTTGCAAAGTGATAACACAAGACAGATTTCAAAGAGGAAGACTTTCCCTAAATGGGGGAGAAATTGTGATGTGAGTGAGAATTCTTTGTCTATTTTACAGCATAGGGGGTTAGAGATCTTTGGATAAATAGGAGCCATCCATTGCTGCCTTTGGACAGAAGGTGAGAGAATTTAGAGTTAACGAGATAATTACAGAGGAATACAGGTGGGAACCCAAAGCTTCTGACTTAGCTGAGAATGAGCCTGCAAACGCAGAATGGGCTGCCTAGCTTAACCTAGAGCAGTCAGGGGTGATGTCAGAGAGAAAGCAGAACTGGAAAACTAACTTTCTCTCTCTCTCTCTCTCTCTCTCTCTCTCTCTCTCTCTCTCTCTCTCTCTTTCTCTCTCATTTTCTCCACCCACAACAATGACTTTTGGATTAGGAAGGAGGATAAAAATGTCAAAAAGAAGTTAATAATACCCAAGACAAAAAGGAAAAGAGGTGTTCAAGTGAGGTGAGGCCTTCAAGCCACCAGGCCTTGATAAACTGTCCACGGAGATCTGGATAGATCTACTGAATGGGATTACTAGGCTATACTCAAATGACCTCTGAAAGACCATGACAAATGAGAGTGATACCACAGAATTGGAGAGGGGCAAATGTTGTCCTTTTTTCCAAAAAAGGAAAGAGATTAGAGCCTGATGATTATAGGTGAGGGAACTTGACATTGGGTCCTGGAACAAATTTTGGAATATCTTAGAGAAAAGGCTAGTGAATATTGAGGTTGTGTTCAGAATCATCAAGGCTTTGTCAAGAAGAGTTCATTTCAGATTCATCTCTTTTGTGTTTTTACAGAGTTTCTAGACTAAGAGATCAGAAGTATGATGTACTTTCCCTAGATTTTTATCAAAACATTTGATAAAATCTATCATGTGAGGTAGGCTACTATGGCCTCTATGGGAAATCTATGGGAAAGCAAGAAAAGATAATTCTTGCCACCAAAGTCCTTGGCATTGTCAAATGGTTCAACATCAGAAATGGATGTATTTTTATCAATAAAAAAATACACTACATAAGGTGTGTTTGCACATCAACCTTATCCCCACCCATACTCTGCTTACAACTCCAGACAAATTGTATTGCTTTCCATTAGGATCACTAGGTCTTTCCAGCTGCCCAAATGCTTTACCCTAAGGACCATGGGGTCTTTCCATCTCCCTTGAAACTGAACCCTCCTATATGTGTTGCCTTCCCCAGTAGAAAGTGAGCTCCTTTTGACTGGGGACTGTCTTGCTTTTCTATTGGTATCCCTTGACAATATTTTAGTGTTTTGCAAATAGTAAGCACTTACTAAGAGCCTTTTTATTCCTTCATTCACAGGTGTGAGCTAGATGATAGTACAGTTAGGTGAACTTGAGATTTGTTGAATGGCTAGACCAAAAGAAGCCCCATTAATGTTTCAATGTCAAGTTCAAAGAAGGTCTCTAGTGATCTGTAGTTGGACCTTTTCTTTTTTAACCTTTTTTATCTATGATTTGGATAAAGGCATATATAGTATTCTTATCAAATTTACAGGTGACACTAAACCATCAGGGATAACCAACATGTTGGATGACTGCTAGCATCCAAAGAAATCTGTATGGGTGAGACGGACAGGCTTACTCTGATAGAAGCTAATTTGGTCGGGATAAATGTCAAATCTTACCTTGGGTTCAAAGACCAACTTCACAAGCACATGTGAGGCTGGACACATGGCTAGAGAGCAAGTTGTCTGAAAAAGAGCAACAGATTTGACAGGGTAATGGGGAGCCCCAAAGGTGAGCCATAGGGTAGAGGTCCAGGGAAATGAAAACCCTTGGAACTCTGCTGTGATCAGATCACATCTGAAGTAACGTTTTCATTCTGGGTGCTACATTTCAGATGGACCCTGATAAGCCAGAGAGCACCTAGAGGATGGTCACTAGGATGGTAAAGGGTCTCCAGGCGGTGAAGTAGTACGATGGATAGATACTGGACTTGGAGTAAGGAAGACCTGAGTTCAAATCTGGCCTCTGACCCTTACTAGCTCTGTGACCTAGGGCAAGTCACTTCATCCTGTTTGCCTCAGTTTCCTCATTGGTAAAATGAGCTGGAAAAGGGGCAGCTAGGTGGCAAAGTGGATAGAGCACCGGCCCTGGAGTCAGGAGGACCTGAGTTCAAATCTGGCCTCAGACACTTGACACTTACTGTGTGACCCTGGGCAAGTCACTTAACCCCAATTGCCTCACCAAAAATAAGAATAAAAATAAAATGAGCTGGAAAAGGAAAAGGTAAAGCCCTCCAGTATCTTTGCCAAGAAAACCCCAAAAGGGGTCACGGAGGGTCACGCATGACTAAAATGACCAAACAATTACAACAACAACAAAAAGGGGTAATGGGCTATCTCTGGAAGAAATGGTTTCTCCTTCACTGGAGAGTCATCAATCAAAAACTAGATGACTACTGGATAGGGATGCTATAATTGTGTTTAGGTATGACTTAGGTTAGTTATCCACTGGCATCTACCCTGAGATTCTGTGAATCCCAAATTAATATGAAGCTGTTCAAGTGTCACGCACAGGTTGGCCAGGAAGGGGATGAGAGTGCTACCTGTTGGCTTGTGGCCTGGGGAGGGGGGGGAGACTAAGGGGGGGAGGGGAAGCTAGCACTTAACAACTGAAATAGCCACGGGAAATCGAATGGTTAGTTTAGAAACCTCAGTTTTTACTCGTAGTTTTCTTCCACGAATATTTCTGAATTTGTATATTCTTTTATATCATGATCACAATCCTAGGAAATTCTTGTGGTTCGGAGTACATAGTCACAGGATTAAGGAGGTAAAGAGTGAGCAGGTGCTGGAATCATAAATCCATATTCGACTGCAGAAAAAGAAAGGGAGAGCTAGCCAGGGATTTGATTCCAGAATCCAGAGGGGCTGAGCAATCTCAGGAACCAAGAAAGTCAGGGATTTGGGGTTGTGCAATCAGAGGTGGGAAGGGAACAGGGACCGAGGATAGAATGCTGGAAAGATGTCAACACTTAGGGAAAAGGAGGAAAAACAGGGACAAGTGAAAGGTATAGGGAAGTAATGGTCAAAGAAGATAAAGAGAGCAAGATAGAATCATGAAATCAAAGTGATGGAGGTGAAGTTAGGACAGTGTCCTTCAATGGAGCCAAATGTTCAGAAAGATAAAAGAACGTGAAGATGGAGAAGGCTCCCAGGCAGGGCAACTGAGAAATCACTTGTAACCTTAAAGAGATGTTTCAGTGGAGTGTAGAGAACAGAAACCAGTAGGCAAGATGTTAAGTATTATCGCCTCCCAAATGCTCACCCTTACTTCAATTACACCTACTCCTCCGTCTCACTTGCACCTGGTTTGCCTATCCCTGTTTAGATTTCACTGTGCTTTGAAATCCCTGTTCTGGGGTTATACTCTTAGACTTTCCAACCGAAGTTCCTTCTGCCTCCTTGATTTACCCAGAGTCTGAGGGCACCATAGCCCTTCTGGTCATCTCAACTGCAGCCACTTCTCCTACCACTCCTTTGGGTTCATAGGAACAGAGGGAGGGGGTGGAGGAGCCTCCAAGCTGTCTTCTTACTCCTAAGCTGTTCCTTTACCACCATCCCTTGGTTCTGGGTCACCCACATAGGGTTACTTACTGACCTCTAGGGGATTCTCCCCATTTTTTCAATGACATTAGTACCTGCCACAAGCTCTCCCCTCTCACCCCCCCACCGCCCATCCCTAGCCATTATCCTCAGAGATTTCAATACACATGTTGACATATCCCCTCACAACCTGAGCACACAATTCCTCAACCTCCTTCTCTACAATGCCGCCCCCCTCTCCCTCCACCCTACAGCAGACACACAGCAGAATGGCCATACCTCGAGCCTCACAATCTCTCAGAACTGCGCCACCTGCAAGATCCAGAATACTGGGGTTGTGTTCTGACCACCGTCCCTCATCCTGGCACTTTCTTGTTCAGTCCCAACTATCCCTTTTGACTCTCAGCCCTGTGACCCATCTCCATTCTCTTAATTATCTCTTCCTCTCTAGCTTCACTGTTCTCAAAAGCTGAGTTCAAGAGCAATCTAGACCAGGCATTTCCTCTTCATTTACTTCCCTCCCCACCACTGCCTTGTGCTCATTTTGTACCCACTTATATGTGCCCGTGCTGTCTCTTCAGACAGACCGTAAGCTCCAGGAAGGAAGATATTCACCTTTGCCTTTGCCTCCCCAGAGCCTCCCCAGGGCCCATCAGAGAGGAAGCACTTACAAGATCACTGACTGACTGATTGCCTCCAGATCCAGCTCATAGAGAGGAGGCTTCTAATTCTGGTTCCCTTTCACCTCCTCAAAACGGTAAGAAATGTGGCCCTCAGGTAGAAGAAAAATGATAACAAAACAAAAGAGAGGAAAGAAAATATATCACACGGGAAATCTCATAAAGAGAAAAACAAAAGGAAGGCTGAAATAAATGAGTAAACAATGGAAAAGGAGTTTCAATACAATGAATTAATATTATGGATAATAAAAAGCAATGAAAGGCCTAGAAGTGAAAGTAAATACTTTACCAACAATAATGCGATCTCTGCCCCCACGAATGGTAGATCAACCACCAGAATCTCCAGAATTGTTAGACAATCAATAGAAGAATTAAAGGAAGAAATAAGAATAGCAATGTGGACAGAAATTAGGGAATTTTAACAAACCAGAGAACAAATAATTTAACAACAGATGGATCACATTTCTAAAGTAATGAATGATCTAGTAACTACAAAAATTCAGAGACGGAAGAAATGCTGTAAGCCAAAAGGTCATGCCCATTAACCGTAGGGATCCCCCATGGCTCTTTCCTAGGCCTTCTCTTCTCCCTCCATATTATTCCACTTGTTGATCTTGCCTCCTCCCATCGATTTGATTAACCTATCCATGTTGATGATTCTTGATTTAATTATCCAGCCTTAACCTCTTCTCAAATCTCCAATCTCACATGTCTAACTACTCATTAAATATCTCAAAACCCAACACGTCCAACATCGAACACATTTCACGCCCCCCAATTTCCCTCTGTCAAGAGTACCACTATCCCCAGTCACCCAGACTCACAACCTAGGTGTCATCTTCATTCTCTCTCATCTCCAATATCCAATCTGCTGCCAAAGACTGCCAATTTTACCTCTGTAACATTTCTCACACATGCCCCTTTCTCTCCTCTGCATTGCCACTTCATCTATTCAAGCCCTCATCACCTAATCCTTACACTATTACATTAACCTATTGGTTGGTACCTGCTACAAGTCTCTCTCTCCATTCTAGTCCATTCTCTACTCAGTTATCGTGATCTTTCTTGAGCACAAGTCTGACCATGTAATCTCTCCACTCAATAAACTCCACTGGCTTCACATCTTCATCAGAATCAAATACATATAAAATCTTCTGTTTGGCATCCAAAATCCTTCATACCCCAGCCTCCCCTCCCCTCCACCCCGACTTTTCTAGGCTTCCTACACCTCACACTTCTCCACATACTCTTCAATCCAGTGACACTGGCCTCTTTAATGTTTCACAAACAAGATCCTCCATATCTCAGCTCCCAGATTTTACCTTGGCTTTTCCCCATGCTTGGAAGACTCTCCCTCCTCATCTCTACCTCTGCCTTCCTTGATTTCCTTCAAATTCTAGCTAAAATCCCATCTTCCACTGGATATCTTCTCCAATCCTCCGAATTCTTATGCCTTCTCTCTGTTATTTCCTACCTATCCTGCATGTAGCTTATTTGTACATAGTCATTTATATGTTGTCTCCCCCATGAGATGTGAGCAGTGGAGGGCAGTGACTGTCTTTTGTCTTTCTTTGTATCCCCAGGACTTGACACAGTGCCTGGAATATAGTAGGTGTTTAATAAATATTTAACAAATGACTGACTGCCAGTGACAAGTAACGGCTCTCTGTGGACAAAGTTCATGTTGATCTACATATCAAAGGAGAAAATAAACAGTTTGAGGAGTTCCTCTTTACTCTGAATGTTATCATAGAGCATGAAGTGCTCCTAGAAAGACTGGAAGAAGCAAAGAATGTGAAGAAAAACAGGAATATCAACCTATGAGAGATTGGAGGGTAGAAGACTGACACATAAAAGGAGGAAAGAGGGACCATTAAATGTTTGGCTATATAATAGGTATTAGGATATTTCAAAAATTGATTTCAAAAGGGGAAAAAGATCTATTTGTACAAAAATATTGATAGCAGTTCTTTTTGTGGTGGCTAAGAATGGGAAATTGAGGGGATGCCCAACAATTGAGAATGGATGAACAAGTAGTAGTATATGAATATAATGGCATACCAGTGTGCTAAAAGAAATGACAAGCAGGCAAATTTCAGAAAAACCTGGAAAAACTTAAGTAGACTGATATATACTGAAGTAAACAGAACCAGGAAGTTATACACAGTGACATCAAATCATACGATGAAGTGTGAATGCTTAGCTATTCTCAGCAACACAATGGCCCAAGACAATCCAAAAAGACTCATGATGAAGCAAACTATCTGCCTCCAAAGAACTGATATTGTCTGAATATAGACTGAAGCATACTATCTTTCCCTCCCTCCCTCCCTTCCATCCTTCCTTCCTCCCTCCCTTCTTTTCTTCCTTCCTTCCTTCCTCCCTCCCTCCCTCTCTCTGTCTCTCTTGGTTGAGTCTTCTTGTATAAAATTACTAATATAGAAATGTTTTACATGACTGCACATGTATAATCTATACTGGGAGAGTGGAAGGGAGCGAGGGAGGGAAGGATAGAATTTGGAACTCAAAGCTTAAAATAAATGTTAAAAATTATTTTAACAAAATATTTTAATATGATCAATTTCATTTCATTTCTATCTCCTACACTTCCCATTCTATCCACACATCCTCACTCCAGAACCATCCTTCATAACAAAAAAGAAAAGAAAAAGTAGCTCAGCAAATATAACGAACACATGGAAAAGGTCCGAGATGATCTGCAGTATTCCATATGATAGTACAAATGAGGCTTCTGGATGATCTAAGGAGGATGCTTATTGTATTAGAGGGAAGTATGATCCACTGGTGGCAGCAGGAGAAAGATGTTTATGTACATAGATAATGGGGAGTAGCCAATAAGTAGTTATTAAGTGCCTCCTCTGTGCCAGGTACTTAAAAACAAATATTTAAACAAATATCTCATTTGATCCTCAAAACAGAAGTAGGTGCCATTTTCACCCCCTTTTACAGTTGAGGAAACCGATTCTGATGAAAATTAATAGACTTACCCAGGGACTGGCAGCTAATCAGTGCCTGAGGCACTTGGGGCTTCCTGACTCCAGTCCTGGGACTCCGTGCCCTGTACCCCCCAGCTGCCTCAATAGTAAAACCTTAAATCAATCCTAAGGACACCATTTGGATTTGCTTTCTCTGTATCTCTTCTTATGCATCTCCATAAATACCTATTTTCCTTTATATTGTGACATCCATGTGTCCTTTTGGGTCTGCCTAGAAAGAGAGGTGTGGTTTCTAGACAGAAGGAATGGACTGTTCTGATAAGACCACATCCAGAGGACTGTGTTCAGTGCTGGGCAACACATTTGAGGAAGGATGGAGATAGGATGGCAAATGGCTTTGAGCTCAAGGATAGAGCTAAAGGAAATGGGCATAATTATGTTGGTGAAGTGAAGACTAAGCAAGAAGGGAGGAAAGGAGGGTGAGAGCTATCTTCCAATATTTAAAGGGCCACCCAGAACAGACATCAGAGCATTGGGCAGAGGCAGTAAAGAAGGACATGAAGGCTGGAGATGAGGGGAAAGCTTCCTAACAGTGAGAACTGCCCAGAAGGGGGCAGGGATGTCTCCATGCATTGGGCGCTTTCTCCACCTCCAGGTCCTCAGGCAGAAACTGCCTATCTGGATGCAGGATCTTCCTTGAGGGGAGACTGTTGGGATATGGCATATCCCAGAAGGTTTCTCAGGTCCCCACCAGCTCTGAAATTCTGTGATTTTTGTCGATGTACTTTTCTCTGTACACCTATGGTCTATGTCATCTCAAGCTCAAAATACTTCTGTTAACATTCTGAAGAGTCACTGTAATAGCTTGCTTAAAGGCATTTCCTTGCTTTAAATTTTACTGAATCAAACAGCTTTCTCCTAGACAAAAACTCAGCACATATAATTTTATCTGTAATCATTCCTCCCTCCATTCCTGTTAGCTGGACAGCCCTGGGATCAGGAAAAGAATTAGTAAGGAGAAGCATTTGTGATGCAGGTCAGGCAGTGGGGAGGGTGGAAACTTAATAGAGACACAAGTGTGCTGGGCATATTCTAAGAGCCAGTATAGTCCCATAGCAGAGACTGTCCCTCTCCTGCTGAAGCCTCCTTCTTTTCCTGCTCCATGTCTGCTCCTACCTGGACACCTCCTCCTTGCTGGGTCCATTTTAAAGCTAGTGGCATAAGCTTGCCAAAATCTACCTCCCCCAATCAATGCTAGTGGAATGTATTAAGCCAGGAAGATTAACTGTGCCTAAAAGGTGTTCTTACTCTCCCCAAACTCCAATCTGCTCCTCTCAAAAAGATGATGAGTTCCCAAACCATCACCTCATAAAGTGGAGTACATATCAGGTACAGTATCACACCTTGCTTTGTTCTTTTCGAGTGGAGCAACACCTCCAAGGTTCTCACTATCCTGGCTACCATGTTCCACCATAAAGGAAATAGGCCAAGAAAGCAGTAAATGCTGAAGTCTCCTCTAACCTGACCTGCTCCACTCTGAGCCACCTTTGAAGGGTGTGACCACTACTGTTCAGGTAGGGACATGAGAACTCTTGTCCTAATGGTGTGCATGTGTGCGTGTGTGTGTGTGTGTGTGTGTGTGTGTATACACATGCCATCAAGCCCCCCCTCCCAAAAGAGATAGAAAGAGGGTATAAAAGAAAGGTAATGGAAGAGGTGGGCAGGAAGAGTATACGCATAGTGAGGTCTCTGCCCATCTTCTTCTGGGGAAGCAGAAGGCAATCAGTGACACTGTCCCTAAAGCCAAATTTGCTTCATGGGCTTACTGGGTAATCATGATGTAGGACTCAAAGGTGGATTTCTAAGTTGGAAAAGTGGGAGAGAGAGAGAGGGATATAGACATGGAGGCATCCTGTCTTTTACCCTGCTGCCCTTGGGAAGAAGCCTGCCATTCTAGTGACCACAGACCCCAGCTGGCATGAGTAAAGTTTGCCAGGATGAGCAAATTCATGTCCAGCTAGCCAATGATTAAGCAGATTCTGAAACTCTGGTACAAACATCCTGTTTGTGTCCATGAGATTGTAAGAATTGTGAAGAATTTGTTGATTGATGGCATGCCCTCAAGGAGAGGAGAGAATGGCCAGTAAGGTGAGGAATAAGCCACCAAGATTTGACTGGTGAACACTATAATGATTGGAGTGACGCCACCTGTTGGAAAGTTACTGTAGGAAAGCTCCCATGAGGGGAAGGCATCTGAGGGCAAGCCATGAGGCTTTTCCTTGGCATCAGTGATGTTTGCTGTGGGTACTATCAAAGCTACCAGCCAATTAGCTTGGAGATGTGTGTGCATGTGGATGGGATGTTGCCAGTTTCATGAGGAAGAAGGAAGCATTAGTCCTTAGTCCTTTTTTGTTCCTGACCTCGCCATGGCAGGTGGGATGATGGAATCTCTTAGAAAGTTAGATTTCTACCTTTCTCTCTGATCATTAGATCCTAATGCTCTTTAATAAATACTTAAATACTCTTGCTAAAGCCTCTAATTTACTGGCCACCACTCATTAGATATTTTAGACAGACTAGCTAGAATTTTAGCAACCTTACAACACTAAACCCTTTGTAACTAGTAGTTACAGGCAGCAGTAAGGTAGCTGACAAGATGGCTTTTGGAGCCTGACAACAAGGGAATGGACAATTTGAATAATGTCCATGGGGATGCCTATAACGACAAAGGTCAGAAGAAGAGCTCTCCAGTTTCTGGCAACTCTCGTCTGATTCTCGTCAGACCATCTGTTCTTTTGTTCTCATCTCCCCTCTTTGGAGGACTCAGTTAAGGGTGATGATGAGTAGATACCTCACCTCAGCCCTTCTCTTCCTCAATAAAGGGGCCTCAGTTAATGAAAGCAACACCACCACCGCCGCAATCCCAAACATTGATTCTGCTCCCACTTGCTGCCGGTGTTCCATTGGAAGAATGCGGTGGGTGTACCGTTGCAGCCCAGAGCCAGGGATACTTCATGCACGTCACCCCGAGAGCTTCCTCCTGTTCCACACACTCCCCCTGAAGCCTCCTAATGCTAAGCAGCACAGGTGAGGTGCAGGTGCGGCTAGCGGAGCACTGTGGGAAGAAGAGACCCGCTTGTATTCTCATCCTCCTTCCGGCACCACCTGCCCTCTGCCTTTGGGCATATTGCCCGACATCGAGGGGCCCGGGGAAGGGGTTTCATAAGCGCTTGTCTGAGTGCCCTTCCCTGCCACGGCTGCACGTTCCGTCCACGCGGGGCAGGCGTCCCCAGGGTTTCCTTGGGACTCAAACAGACACTCGGCGGCCCTTCCAGGGTTGGCCACCGCACGTCATCAGCCCTTTTCCGTAGCGGGGCCGCCCCGGGCTCCTCTTTTGGGCGCAGCTTTTTTTCTTTCTAGTCTCGGTCCCCAGCTGACCACGGAGCAGCAACAGACGCCGGACATTCTCTTCTCTGTTTTGGAATAAACATGACCTTTGCCATAACCCGGGTCCGAGGAGCCGACGCGCGTCCCCAAGGCTCCTCCCGAACAGGGCTGTTTCCTCCCTCGGTCCTCCTGGCGTCGGGGGTCCCAGCCCAGGTGGGGGGGGGGGGCCCTGCTCACAGCGGGCGGTCTTAAGTGTTCCTGGGCTGCCCCGCCCCAGGCTCGCTCGCGGGGCGAAGCAGCTTCTCAGACCGCAAGGACTCATTTTATCTGGTGGCGGAGGCGCCCCGGGACCCCAACCCTCTTGGGGGGGGGGGGGCGGCACAGTTTGTATCCGGGCCTAGCCAGGCGTTAAGCTCTTCATACAGACCCAAAGCACACGGGGCATTCAGTAGGCGCTTAATAAGTACTTGTTGCCATGACCCCGCAAGGCTCAGCTTTGCAGCCCAAGGGCTCATGCCCAGGAAGCTGAAGGTTCCGCAGTGGAGAGGGAAAGTGGGCCTGGGTCCGCGGAAAGGGCTTCCTTTGTCACGTGACAGACCGGAAATTAGGGCACACACGAGCCCCACCCCCTTTAGATTGGAAGTTCCCGGAGGGCAGAGGTTGATTGCCTCCCCGAGCACACAACAAAGAGGAGGGGGGGGTCTCAGACCCCTCCTCTGACCCCCTCAAATTTTCTTCCAAGTGGGGGGTCACTGTTGGTCTACTACACGCCAGACACGCAAGTGCGCACGCGCTGTGACCCCAGGGACGAGGCCGCCTTGGGGTTAGGGGTCAAGGGGCGGGACGAGGCGCTGGAGCTGAGTGGAGCAGAGGCGCCATGGCTCGCGTGTTAGTGGTGGGCGCGGGGCTCACGGGAAGCCTGTGCGCGGCGCTGCTGAGGCGGGGACGCTCCGTGAGCGTGGTGGTATGGGAGCAGACGCGCGACTCGGGTGCGTGAGGCCTGCTTCGCAGAGTGCCCCCCCACACACACCCCCTAGCTCCCTCGGAGCATGCGCAGCTAGACAGGCTGAGACTTCGTTGGAGGGCGCGTGCCCAACTCGGAAGGGGCGGGGGCGCGTCTGCGTGTCGAGACTCCGCCTCCGAGTTCATAGCTCGTCGAGCCCCGCCCCTTCTCCTGCGCCCTCGCTGCCTTTATTCAGCAGAGCTGGTGATGTCATCTCCAGGCAGCTTCCTCTGCGCATGCGCCGACCAGAGGCCAGCAGGCTGCGTCTTTCCACTTTAGCTCTTGCCGCGGGGGCGGGGGCGGGGGCCCAGAGGGCGGATTAATTGGTACCTGTGACCTCATTGTGCATACAGAGAAACTGAGGCCAGGGGCAGGGAAGGGCCTTAACTAGGGTCACATAAGTAGAAACTGGCATCATAGATTTTGTGGAAGGGACCTCATAGGCCGCCCAGACCCAGCTCCATTTTACAGATGGGGAAACTGAGGCCCAGCAGGTGCCCAGGGAAGCAGGAAGGGGACACGAGTCTCGCCCCCACTTTCCAATGGCCACTCATGGGAGGTCTCTAGCGCCCAAACCTGTGTTAAAGGAGGCATGACCTGACCCCAGACGCCTTTCTGCCCTCCCCCCGCCCCAAGATCCCTTTTGTCTGACTCCCATCTACCTCCATCCCTCCAGGGGGAAGAATGGCCACTGCCCAAAGCCCTCATGATCCGGGGTGCACGGCCGACCTGGGGGCTCAGTACATCACCTGCACCCCTCGCTATGCCCGGCAGCATCAGAGGTGAGCGGCAGGGCGGACCGGAGCCAGACGGAGTGAGGGAGAGGCCAGTGGTCTGGGACCACCACAGCCCTGGTGAAGGGTCTGACCTTTGGGTCACTGGGGAGTGTTTGATCAGTGCCCCTGGAGCAGAGCTCAAGCGATGACAGCGACAGTGACGGAGGCTGGCGCTCGTGTCCTGTGTTAAGGCTCACAACATGCTTTACACAAATTCTCTCATTCCTCACAACAGCCCTAGGGCGCAAATGCAGTTTAGAGATGAGGAGACAGGGGCACTTGGTGGTGAAGTGACTGGTCCAGGGTCACACAGCCAGGAACTGGCTGAGACAGGATCGGAATCCAGGTCTCCCATCTCCTGTGAAGCCTTGTTGAATATAGACTTCCCATGTTACAGATGAGGGATGATGTCTTTCATTGCTTGACTGAGCTCTTAGACCTTGAGAGTAGCAGAGTACTAATGACCCCCAAGTGAGGCCCTCATCCCAATGGCCCCTAGTTCCTTCATCCTTGAGACCATCCAAGCTGATGCTTAGATGTGGGGGTGCTGCTGTCTTGTTGTGCGTGTTTGTAAACACCCCCCCTACACACACACACACACACACACACACACACACACAGAAATAGGAAATGCCTGAGAAAAGAGGCCTTTTGTCTGTTATGAAATTCAACTCAGAATGTCAGTTTTATTTAGCAGGAAATTGTCAAGTTGGGGACAGATGATCTAAGAGACAGTTTGTCAGGGGGAGGGTCCCCTGTGCCACCTCCCTGGCAGGATTCTTGTCAGGAAAGCCCTTTTTAACCGTGAATGTGCTTGGAAAAGGTGAGCTGTCCTAAAGATTGCTGATCACCATTGGGCATTCTGTCTACCAGGCAGCAGGCATGAATTAATCACCTACTCTGTCCGTAAATGAAAAGACATAGGAGAGCCAGTCCCTGCCCTCAAGGAGTTTACAATCTCCTAGTAGAAATCAGAAGCTCTAGGGGGGCAGCTAGGTGGCACAGTGGATAAAATACTGGCCCTGGATACAATAGGACCTGAATTTAAATCAGCCTCAGACACTTGACACTTACTAGCTGTGTGACCCTGGGCAAGTCACTTAACCCTCATTGCCCCGCAAAAAAAAAAAAAAAAAAGAAATCAGAAGCTCTAGCAGTTCCCAAAAGGGTCATCTACTGTTTTATAGGTCTTTGTGCCTATGCTGACCATTTCTGTGTTTATTCGTTTCAGTTTTTATGATGAGCTCCTGACACAAGGTATTTTGAAGCCACTCACTTCTCCTGTGGAAGGAATGATGGTGAAAGAAGGGGATCTAAACTTTGTGGCACCTCAAGGGATCTCTTCGATTGTGAAACATTATTTAAAAGAATCAGGTGATCTATCAGATTTCTTACCATCTTGAAGAAAGGAGTGGGCAGAGGGAGGGAGGGATAGAATTTGAAACACAAAACTCAAAAAAAAGGAGAATGTTAAAAATTGTTTTTACATGTATTTGGGAAAATAAAATATTCAAGGAGGAAAAAATAGAATTCCATGGGCTCCAAGTTTTTCTTTAAGAGATTGGGCCTTTTTTTACAAAGTAAATCAGCATTATTCCCTGGAGTTTGGAATTTGTGATTATTCCATTAAGCTGTCCACATAAATTCACAGAGGACAGAGGAGGAATAATTTGTTTCTTGTTCTGAGTAGTAAATCATCCTCGTGAAGGGCCCATTTACTCATTCAACAAATGTTTATTAAGGTGGGGATCCACCTTAACATCAAGAAAACAGCCCCTGCCCATGAGGAACTTGTCTTGTGATGGGGAAGAGAAAAGAACTTCACAATGGGAATAAAGTCAATATGGACAGGCAGCAAAATGTAAGTCCATTAGCATAGTACAGTGGGAAGCTAGATTGGATTCAAAGTCAGGGGACTTGGGCTCAGACCCAACCTCTGCCACTCTTTACCTCCAAGGGCCTCAGTGTCCTACTCTATTAATCAAGGGGGTTGGACCAGATGGTCTCTGAGGTTCCTGAAAACCTGAGAAGTTCCTGAAAACTATTCTGTTTTGCCAGCCTTGTATCAATTCCATGGAACCCATTTCTGATGACTAAGAGTTTTGAAGGGAGTGTTGGCTGACATGTACCAATGGTTGGCTTATTGACTATCCCCATTTGCACGGCCCCTCTAGGAATTACCTAGAGGTTTGTTCCTGGACTGATTTCCATATAAACTACTTTGACTGGATTTTTCTTTTTTCATATGGAAATGCTTGGGAATTTGATGGAGAATTGAAAAAATATTTACCTTCAATCTTCAAATATTATTTCTAGTTGGGGTGTTAGAAGATCATGGGGTAAAGTCTGGTTTCTATGACTTTTATTAAAATGAGGCTCCAGAGTTTTGTGTTTGCTCCTTATGAATACTTAATCCTAAGGGATTTGAGCTGGATTACTTTGATGAGTGATGTTTTCCGTTTTATTTATCTGGAAAATTCTGTTTATCATTGAGTCTTTGTAGTCTGATGACTGTGTCTGGGTGAGTTGAATGTATTTCTCTCTGAGGACTCCCGGTGAATTTTGTTGTTCTGTAGTATCTCTTTTTATCTTGTTGCCTCTGGGAAATTTTCTTCAGCAATTGCATAAAAATGTTGTTGCTCGGTGGTCATTTCAGACAATTCATGCCCCATTTGGGGTTTTCTTGGCAGAGATACTGGGGTGATTTGCCATTTCCTTCTCTAGCTTATTTGACAGATGAGGAAAATGAGGCAAACAGGGTTAAGTGACTTGCCCAAGGTCACACATCTAGTGAGTGTCTGAGGCAAGATTTGAACCCAGAAAGTCTTCCTGACTCCAGGCCTAGACCTCTGTGCACTTTGGCTGTCGCCACCTAGCAGCCCTTAAAAAAGTTAGCATTTCCCTTTCTTTCATTTTTTGGGTCATCTGAGGACTAGATGACCTCTCCTAGGACCACTCTGTCATGTGTCATCTTTGGTCACGTGTCTGAGCCATCCGTCACAGGCTGTCATCCGTCTGTGCTTCTGCATCCACTACATCTGCTCACTGGCCTCCAGGCCTGGAAATCATAGTCCCCATTGCTCGTGTTCCTTTTATCAGACGTCTGTGTTTGCTTATTGATTTGTCCCATTCCCTAGTCACCGATGATAGACCTCTCGTTCCAGATGCCAGAGCCTTCTTCATTGTTTGCAAAGGTTTTTGTTTTTCCCCTATTTAATTTATATAATACATCCACGCATATAAATATGCATGCAATATGTATCTATAAAGTATACATCTAAGATACATACATATATGTGTGTGTATATAGGTAATAAGTATACAGTATGCACATACAGTAAATGTGGGAATATATAGTCACACATATGCATATAGATGCGTATATACGTATACATATCATAAGTATATACACATACACAGACCCCTGTGACACACACACACAATCTGTGGGCTCTGACCTCCACATCCAGCATTCCACTGTCCCCCTGACCATTGTAACTGACTTGAGCTTTGTTGCATGTCCACATTAAGCCGGTTCGCGCTGTAGCCACCATTTTAAATACTGTCCCTTTCCCTCAGCTTTCTTCACTCTGCATCACTTCACAGAAGCAAGTCTTCCCATTTTTCTATGGCCTTCATAGTCATCACTCCTTACAACCCGCCAATATTTGCTTCTACTCCCATGCTGATGTGTTTAGCCATTCTTGGGCAGTCACCAAGCACATCTTTCCCCCCAGCTTTTTATCACAAATAGTGCAGCCCCCAAATATTGTATATGTCTACATTTCTTCATTGTTTCTTGGGAGTATATATAGTGGAAGTTGAAGTGTCTGAGAAATGTTAGGAACCACCTTTTGTTCTCTAGGTGTAACCTTACCGCTGCTTACATTGAAGGAACTCTTTTGGGACTGTGACCTGAGGGGTCCTAAGGAGCTGTCACACTTTGGCCTAGATTCGCTCTTGATCCGTCTCTACACTGAAGGTGTCAGGGTATCCCCCTCCCTTGTACCATTTTTAAAACCAGCACCTCCCTTTTCTTCCCTGATTGCTTTAATCAGCAAATAATTCTTCCCCTCCCCAGCTTGGCTCCTCCTGTAGGTTCATAAGATTCTGGGCTAGAAGGAACCTTGGGAATCCTCTCATGCAGGCCCTTTATATCGCAGATGTCCAGAGAGGGACAGTGCCTTGATTAAGGTCATACAGCAAGCAAGGGGCAGAGGGAGAAGCAGAAAGGAGGCCTCCTGCCTCAAAAGCTAGGCTTTTCCATGCCTCTCTCCCACATTGCCTTCCAGTAGTGTGTGCAGGGGACCAAGAGCACATAGTAAGTGTGCCACTGATCCCCAGCCCAGCTTACCCCTCATCTGTAGGGAAGGTAGGCTAGAACGTCCTGTAATGTACCATCTAATTCATCATTCATCCAGCATTTGGCACGTGATGGGCCAGTTATTTATGCCACTAGCATCCAGAATTTCCAAAGTTCTTGGCCTCTAGAATGCAACAAAAAAAAGCTTTTGTTTAATTTGGACCATCTATGGTGGTTCAGTCCTTTTTCTGTCGTGCCCAACTCTTTGTGATCCTATTTGGGGTTTTCTCTGAAGAGACAATGGAGTGGTTTGCCATTTCCTTCTCCAGCCCACTTAATAAATGAGGAACTAAGGCAAACAGGGTGAAGTGACTTGCCCAGGGTCACACAGCTAGTCAGTGGCTGGGGCTGAATTTGAAATTGGGAAGATGAGTCTTCTTGACTCCAAGCCCAGAACTTTATCCTACACTGTGAGGGCCAAAATTTGATATACAGAGTGTTATTTGGGTGGCTTGCCTTAATATTGGGGTCCCGGAAATATGAGGGACCTTTTAGGTCCTCCCTCCGCTCTGAACTGCCCTTTTTAGATATTTCTCCCAGGCCAATAAGAAAGGAGCTGCTAAGCTTTAGTTTACAAAAGGATCAGATTTTATTACTTGAGAATTAATTAGACAACAAAGGTGAAACTAATACGAATCAAAGATAAGAAAATAGGAAAATAGAAATACAGAGAAATGCTCTTCACTCTAAACTTAACCCAGACCATTTCCAATTAAGCGAGTTCAAAGGAATTTAGGGTTTTCTGTAATCAATTCACCAAACCTGAAAGTCTACAGTTGCTCGCACCACCAGAACAGCTAACATGCCACCGCAAGGGAAGTCACCAGACAGAGAGCGAACATGCCACCAGCACAAGGGCCAAGACCAAAAAAAGACTGAGTTCTGGAAGACGCCTGCCTCCCTTCAGGGAGTGTTCAATCTCCCCTCCCCCAAAAGGGGAGGTCCTTCAAAAGCCTTCTGACCTCAGTAGCATACGTAACCTTGGGGTGGGCCAGGTGTGGCCCCTCCCAAATGAGTTAGCTAAAAACAGGAATATTAATCTTTACCACAAATAAGTTTTACCATAGCACCACCTGTCCCATCCATAGGTAAGATTTTTTTGGGGGGGGGTGGGGGGGTGGGCAATGAGGGTTAAGTGACTTGCCCAGGGTCACACAGCTAGTAAGTGTCAAGTGGCTGAGGTCAGATTTAAACTCAGGTCCTCCTGAATCCAGGGCTGGTGCTTTCTCTACTGTGCCACCTAGCTGCCCCCCATGGGTAAGATTTTGTTTACTTATCATTCTGTCCCTTTATCTTTTTTTTTTTTTTGGTGAGGCAGTTGGGGTTAAGTGACTTGCCCAGGGTCACACAGCTAGTAAGTGTTAAGTGTCTGAGGCTAGATTTGAACTCAGGTCCTCCTGACTCCAGGGCCGGTGCTCTATCCACTGCGCCACCTAGCTGCCTGTGTCCCTTTATCTTTAAAAGAAACATGAGTTACAGAAATCTGAAAAGTAGATTTTTTTTCTTTTTTGCTGTGAAGCTGCTTAAAGTGTTTGTGTCTCTTTCTTCAAGGGCACAAGTTCAGGGTACATTTCCTGTCTTCTGGATGTAACTCCCGTGGACTTTAGTGCTATTAAGTTTGTTTGGCTATTTATGGAGTCCCAGGTCCTGTCCTTTTGGGAGCTCATTTGCTATTCAAATGAAAAAGCAGAATGGCAACTGTGTGGGTAGTGACCACACCCATCAGATTTGGGGCCCAGCAGCCTCTGCTCCATTATCTCTCATCAACTTTCATTTACTCCTTCATTCAGGAAAAACAAGATGAGATCCCTCCCCTGCCTCAAGAGCCATGATTGTTTCTGGAGGAGGGAAGTGCTGTCCACCAGCTGCTCCCTTTACACACTCTGGGGTTTAACCCATGTGGCCTCTTTGCTCGTACTCACTCATAGCCCACCATCTCTCATCTCTAAGCCTTTTCCCCGGCTGGCCCTCATGCTCTCCCCTCATGCTCAGGCTCTCCCTTGTACATGAAGCCATCTGTGAGCCCTCATCCCCACCCTCAGTGCCCAGTGCTGGCGCTCTCCTGCCCCCCGCCCTGAGCCCCATGTTCATTTTCTGTGTGCTGACATGTGCACGTAGTCTCTCCCCTGACGCCGTGAGCTCTTTGAAGGCACAGACGGCTTCATTTCTATCTCTGTATTCCCAGCCTGGCACCATAGCTGACATGTTGCCAAAGCTTAAATGCTTATTGATTGATTAATAGCCAGTTAACCCCAGGCCTTGAGGAGTGTATGTCACACAGAGAGAGCTGCCTGCAGTCTGCCGACAGAGGCTGAAGATGCATAGGTAGACAAGGGTCTCTTTCCATGTGCCTCCAGGAAGTCAAACATCCTTTACTTTCTTAGGTTGCACCAAGTGAGCTTTCAGAAGCTTGATGGGGCCTTTCATCTCTAGAGCTCAGATCCTGGTGACCGCAGCGATGTGGAGGAAGGTACTTCCTGTGTCTTTTCTTCACCACTGGGGAAGGGACATGGGTGAAGAGGTTCAGTAAGAAGCTGCACCCTTTGCCTGCCCTGCTGTGCCCCCATCCACCATTCCTGTGGCTTTCTGGACAGAGGTGCCCCCTCTGCCCCCCACTCTCCCTCCTTTGGGGGTTGTGGGGGACAGGCAGCGAGGCAGCGTGTATTGAGAGTGGGCCTCAGAGCCGGTCCTTTTCTCTCTCCCAGAAGATCTAAACCCAGTCTCCTTCTGATCCCAGGGGTGGAGGTCTCCTATGGCCACCGATTAACTGAAATCTACCTTAAAGATGACAAGTGGGAAGTCCACAAGGAAGTGGGGGCCTCCGAGCAATTTGATATCATCATCCTCACGATGCCTGTTCCCCAAATCCTTCAACTCCAGGGCGACATCAAAAACTGTAAGTCTCTTCTTCCAGAATTTCCTTCGGGTTGATGGCTTCTTCTAGTAGAGCAAAAGGGAGACCTGCCTCCCGGTCTTAGCCGTGGTTTTCAGGGTCTCACAGACCTGTTTGTGTCCCTCAAAAGTCCCTGATCCACGCTGGCATCTAGTTGTGTCCACAGAGCCAGACCTAACACAGCTCAAGCAGTAACCATTAGGAGGCTCTTCCTGATCTCGAAACCTGGCTGCTGGGACCCTTGGCGTGCCTTGTATTGGCCCTGGTACCCTTGCAGCTTGGCATAATCCGACTCCCTCTCCCACAGTCAGGCTGCTTCATCTGCTCCTCAGGGGGTTTCTCATCCTCCCCGGACCCAATGTCAGAGCTGTCCCTCTCGGGCGAGTCCCCTGCCAGGACTCCTGCTCCACAGGCGTAGTCTTCCAGTGCCGCCGAGCCCCGATATGGCATCCCAAGAGGAGACACAGCATAGAAACAGCCTCCTGATGTCCGTGTGGGGCTGACTCTCTTCTCCAGCTTGAAAAAGTCATTTCATCTCTGGAGCCAAACAGTCTTGGGTCAGTTTCTGTCTGACCTTGGAAGAGCCCCATCCCCGGTGAGCCCAGCACTGCCCGGCCTCCATGCCCAGAGCAGCCTCTTCTTCTGCCTCAGCCTCCAGCCCCGGTGTTCATCAGGGGTACTTGCCTGGCTCTTTCTGGGTGTAGGCTCCCCATTCTGGCTGTCAGCACTCATCAGCTGCCCTATCGAAGGCCAGGCCTCTCTCGGCTCCTTCCTCAGCCCGGAGTGTGTCTGCACTTCTAGAAGGGTGTTTGTGCGTTTCGTCCTTGTGTTCTGCCCTTTGTACACATTTTCGTTTTGTTTTGTTTTGTTTTTAGTGAGGCAATTGGGGTTAAGTGACTTGCCCAGGGTCACACAGCTAGTAAGTGTTAAGTGTCTGAGGCTAGATTTGAACTCAGGTACTCCCGACTCCAAGGCCAGTGCTCTATCCACTGCGCCACCTAGCTGCCCCCCTTTGTACACATTTTCAAAGCTGGCTTCTTCCAGTTTTCCGCATGTGAGGCGGTTAACTGTGGGGGCAGCAGTTCCTTCTACTCAGTAGGGTACGAGACCCCTCCCGACTTGTGAGTGCGGCATTCTGCAGGAAGCACTAAATCTGTGCCGTTCCTCACGCTGGGAAGTCCAGGGAACTTACAGTTTCAGTGCTGGTTCTTATGAGTGCCGGGATACGGTCCCGGGGTGCTCACCTACTATTGTTTTCTCTGGTATTTCCTAATTACTGCCATCTTCTCTGCCACCCTCTGCCACCAGGGCTCTGGTGGAGCAATTCCCTGTATTGTTGGCTAGGCTTCCATTCAGATTTTCAACTCTCAACCCCCAGTGATATCTGTTTGTAGCAGAGGAAGCCAGAGGACAAGGGAATTAACAGCAAAGATGTTGACTTAAACAACGGCAAAATAATAAGCAAGTGAATGAAACAATAAACACTCTCCAAACCCATTTCTAAATGGCTGCCTCCTCCATGGGATGCCCACTTTAGCTCTCTGTCTCCTGACCATAGCCATAAGGGATCTATCCATCAGTCACAGAACGGTATCATTAGGGAAACTTGCAGCAGCCATGGCTGTTTCGGGAGAACTCACTGCTTGGCTTGGGATCAAGATCAGTTTGTAGAGGTCTCTGCTGACTTCTCCCGGATTCCGAGGCAGCCCGTCCTGGGTTCGAGGCCTTGCCAAAGTCCCTCCACCTCTTGAGGCCCCAGACAATTGTCCGGGACTCCGAGTGGCCGAGCAATGGGGGCTGTAGAGTCTTCAGACCCCTGAAACCACAGGCATGAAGAAATGAGGAGGGGCAAGATGGCCATAGTCCTCCTTCCTCCTCGTACCTAGGCTGCCCTGCTGGCTCTTCGGGGGGGAGGGGGGGGCAGGAGGGCTCTGGCCCCTGGACTCTTTACCCTCCTGGGAGTAGGAAGGAGAGGCTTCTCTGGAGGCTGCCCCTCAGCAGGCTGTGTGCAGTCATGCCAGGGGCACCGACCCACCGGCTTCCCCCTCCTTATTTCTCTTTGTGGGGGGGTCAGAGAGGGCCCAAAATCCATGGTCTCACTTCTCCACAGGGCAGTCTGTACCTATAATCGAGGAATCTCTTGTCTGGATCACATCTGAAAACTCATCTCCTGACTTCCTCTTGAATACCTCCCGTGAGGAAGAGGAGCCAGCCCACCCTAGACATGGCCCATTTCACTTTGTGTGTCTCTTTCTGCATTGGCATCAGTACCCACATCTACACCCACGTCCGTGCCTATAGCTGTAACAGTCAGTAGTCAGTAAGCATTTATTAAGCACCTACTGTGTGCCAGGCACTATTCTAAGACACAGATACAAAAAAAGAAAGAATCCCTGCCCCCAAGGAGCTTACGATCCAGTGGAGGAAGGCAGCACACGGTGTGGGGAGGCGGAGGGGAGAAGATGCCCAAGTGAGGGTCGTGGTGAAGTCAGGGAGAGAAGTCCCCAGCAGTACAACCAGGGCAGCGAGGGGACTTATCTGGCCGAGGTCACAGCCCCACCCCCAGCAGAGTCAGACCGTGCTGATGGCGCAGAGTCCAGAGGGGAATAGGACTTCACACGGTGATGAGGTCATCCCATCTTACCTAGGACTGGGAAGAGGGCTTTTTTCTTTCATTTTTGTGTCATGCAGCAATGAGACAGAGAGAGAAGAGAGGGGACGGTGGGCCTGGACTCAGAAAGATTCAGGCACTTCTGAGCTGTGTGACCGAGGGCAAGTCACTTCCCCTCTCTGGGCCTCGGTTTCCCGTCTTGGGGTGTTGATGTCTAAGGCCCCTTTTATGCCTGACATGAGGAGCTTTCCTCTTGAGAGGCCATGCCCCTGAGGGGACGGAGGGTTGGACTTGGACTCAAGAACACTTGAATTCAGTTCTTGCCCCAGACTCTTAGCAGTTGTGTGATCCTGGCCAAGATACTTCCTGGTTCCTTGTCTCTAGAAGGGGGGTCAGTGTGATGCGCTCAGCTCTCAAGCCCTGAGCTTCTGAGACACAGTAAAGTCTTGGGAAGGATCCGCTTGGAGGTGCGGACTCAAAGACGGAGGCCGTGAGCCCATGGAGGGCAGCGCGCTCTTGGGGGTGCTTGGCCTGGGGCAGCCTTGAGGATCCCAGGCCCCGTCCTTGCTCCTAGCCTGAGAGGGGGCTGTGTTTCCTTGTGAAGTGACCCCGCCCCCACCCTTCCAGGCTTCTGTGAGAAATGGGATAAGGCCACTGACCTCCTTAGCCCCCAGGGTCACGGCAGTAATCTGTGTGGGCCTCCCTCTTCGCGGACCATCACTGCCATCTAGTGGCCTAAAATAATATTGACTTTCTCCCCACGAGCCCTAGAAGTGTTTTACAGCAGAAAGACTTGGATCAGTCAGTCAGTCAGCCCACACGCATTTATTAGGTGCCAGGCACTGTGCCCAGCGCTGGGGATATGAGGAAAGGTAAAGAGATGGCTTCTGCCCTCCAGGACCCTGTGGAAGAGACAACATATGGGACGGGTGGGCACCTAGCAGTGGAGGAGGTACTCACGGTGGGGAGGCCTCTTACAGAGCCAGTCTGTCGACTTAAGATATCTCCATGTGTAATAGGGGCAAGCTGAGGGGGGCACCATGCTAAGACAAGGGGGTCCAGGGATGAGTCTAGGGCACAAAAGGAAATGCCCTCAACCACAGTGGGCAAGTCTGTGGCAGCCAAATAGCCCAGAAATACAGATGGTGCCCAGCAAAGGGAGAACAGACCCACGAGATCTTCGCTTCGACGGCTGCTTGTTTGCATCGTACCATCCCGCTTTCCCCTTGCCTTCTGCTTCCCTGTAACTCGCTGCCCTCCTGGCTGGGTCTGGCAGGGTGAGCAGTACTGGGCACCTGTAGCCTCCCACCTCTGCATCTCAGGGAGGCAGGGGAGCTTCTCAAGTCTCCTCCCCAGCCAAGGCTTCTCTTCTAATTTCCTCTTCTCTCCCTCTGCCCCAGTGTGGTGACTGCTTCTGCTCCCTCCCCTCGAATCCTTTCCTAGAAGCCGTGCTCTCTGTCTGTCGTTTCCTCCCCGTCCTCTCCTGTGACACGAAGGGGGCTCTTACAAAGAGAGAACCTGAACCACGGCAGGAGGGCAGAGATGGAGGACACGGCCTTGAACGTGATGGGCATCAGGAGGGTGCCACAGATGGTCCTCAGGAGGTAGCATCATCTGCTGTGAGTGGGAGCACTGGGCAGGGGCAGGGGGCTTGAGGAGAGAGCTTTAAGCAGCCCCTGGTGACAGAGAGAAGAACAGCTTTGCCAGACTGTGCCAAGGGGTCCAGGACACAAAAAGGGAACAGCAGAAAACTGGATGCAGCTGGTTATAAACGCAATCTTACGCCTCAGCAGTTCTCTTTTTATAAAAGAAGGGCTTATGTTGTGCTTTACAGTTCACATTCATGTTGCCTGTGCTTTGTTGCCATTTAAACTATGGTGGCGGTAACTGTAGATGTGGTCCCTTTGACTCTCCCTTTTACTTGACCCACCTCATGCCGTAAAGATGTAATGAGAAGGAGTCTTAGAAATCCTCAAGCCAGCCTTTTCATTTTAAAGGTAGGGAAACTGAGGTCCGAGCAACCCGATGATGAGTCCAAGGTCTCATGGGTAGCAGTAAGTCACAGAACTGGATTTAAACCCTGGTCCTCTGACCCCATATCCCACGTCCTTCCCACTATTCCACGTGGCCTGGCTTTCTTGTGTTTCTTTGAATTCCTCATATTCATCGTTTGACAATAACGTTGTGATGTATTTCATTACACGGAACTCTGTTCGGCTATTTTCTCCCAGTCATTGGACATGGAGATTGTTTCCAGCTATTTGCTGTTATGAACAGTACTTCTATGAATATTTTCATACAGAGAAGTCATTTCTTATGAATCAAATGAAGGATTTATTAAAGCTCTGTGTGCCAGACAGTATTACATCTGTAGTTATTCCCATAGGGGGATTCAAAGCTGGTTCAAAGGGGAGAGACAATCTTGGAAATATTCTGTATGATTTCAAATTATTTTTCAAACTACTTGGACAGTTTTACAATTCCACCAGTAATGAGTTAGCATCTTTGTTTTCCTGCATTCCTCACATCTTTAATTACTTTTCCTTTTTTTTTTTTACTATCAGACAATTTCATGGGTGGGAGGTCTGACCTCAAAGTTGTGGCAATTCTCATCCTGCAAATTTCTAGTGATTTTGATCACTTTTTGCTGTAAATATTTCTTGTACAATTTCCCCCCCTTTCCTCTTTTTCATGATTGCTATTGTTAACTGTTTCCCTTACATCCTATTCCTCTCCCCATGATATTTATTCTATTATCCATCTTCTTTCATCCTATCCCCCTTCAAAAGGGATTTGCTTCTGTCTGTCCCCTCCCCCATTCTGCCCTTCCTTCTTTTGCCCCTCTCTCTTTATCCCCTTCCCCTCCTATTTTCCTGCAGGGTTAGAGAGATTACTCCACCCAATTGAGTGTGTATGTTATTCCCTCCTTGAACCAGTTCTGATGAGATTGAGGTCTGTGAGCCAATTCTGATGAGTGTTAGGCTCATTTACTGCCCAGATTAAATAGATTACTCCACCCAGTTGGGTGTGTGGATTTTGATCACTTTTTGAAGTCTATACCTAGCATTTCTTCCTCTTAGAGGAAGTGTTTATTCATCTTTTTTGACCACATAGCTAGTGGGGAGTGACTCTCAGCCTTACAGGTTTATATCAGTTCCCTAAAGATTTAGATTGTGGGACTTTTATCAAAGATGATTTCTCTAAAATGTTTCCCTAGTTCATATCTTAAATTTTTATTGTAGATATACCTGTTTTATTTGGGTAAAATGGTTGTTGTTTTTTAAAATTGCAGTCAAAGTAGTTTATCTTTTATCCCAGAGTCATCTCCTGTCCACAATTGTGAGAGATATAATTGTTTTCCTCCAACTTTTTCAACAGCCTTTTTAATATTTCCCTTCCTCATCCATTTGGAATTAGCTGGCAAGATAGGGTGGGGTTCTAAGATGCTTTTCCCACCTAACAGTACCCCAAACTCACAGCAGTTCTTACTGAAAGATTTCTTAATGCTTTGTGTCAGTTGACCAATATAGGAGTGAGCTGCTGTACCATTTCCTTCTAAGCCTTCTTGTCTAATCTATTCCACATGAGGACTTCTTCTATTTTTATCCAGTACAAAGTAGTTTTGATTGTTACTACTTTAGAGTGTATTTTGAGGTCTGGTTAATACGAAATACTAAATAGAGGTATACAGTGGATAGTGCGCTAGACATGAAGTCAGGAAGACTCAAGTTCAAATCCAGTCTCTAGACGCTTACTAGCTGTGTGTCGCTGAGCAAGTCCCTTACCCTCTGTGTCAGTTTACTCAACTGTAAGGTAGAAATAATAACAGCACCCATTTCACAGGGTTGTGTGAGGACCCAATGAGGTAATACTGGTAAATTGCTTAACACAGTGCCTAGCACATATTCGGTGCTCTGTAAACATTAGCTATTAATACCCCTCATTCCTCCTTTTTTCTGTTATTTTCCTAAATATTCTTGACCTTTTGTTCCATGTGAATTTTCATGTTATCTTGTCTAGTTTGATAAAGCATTCCTTGGGCAGTGTTACTGGTACAGTGCTAAGCAGTATCATTCTTACTATAATGACACACAGATATAATAAAAATGGTGTTGTTACATTAGATGTAAACACAGACTCTCGGGGATCTTTAGAGCTATGAAGATTATTTTATAGTTGTTTTTATATAAATTCTGTTTATGCCTTAATAATCCAACCCATAAATACCTGATGTCTTTTGTTATTCTTTACAGTTGTATTTCTCTTTCTGTGGTCTATTGGTTTCCTGCATGCCTGTTTGCTGTTTTTGAAGTTTTAGCCTGGATTCTGTTGTCTTGCTGAAGCCATTGGTTGTTTTCTTTGTACTGGGTGGAGTTTCGAGGGAATAGAGACTCATGGGAAGGAGTGGCCACCAGGCCTGCTCCCGGCCCACTCCACTGCCCTGCTTCTCCCCCGCCATCTCTTTGGAAGCAAAAAAGCAAGTGTGTGTCCAGTCCTGTCCCATTCATGAAATTCTTCTCCTTGGTGTCAGGACACATTGACCAGCTCTGGAAGGCTCAGTGTCTGCTTCTTCACGTTATTCTATCAGTTACCCATTTGGGGGGTCAGTCTTGACAAAGTCACTTAATTTCAGCAAATCTATTGAGGGCTCAAAAGGTACAAGATACTATCTATGGAAAGGTCAGAATTGTGACATTGTAACTTATCAAGACAAATCACTATCAGAATATTAGATTGAGAGGCAAGGTGGCTTGGCCTCAGGGCCCCAAAGGGCCTGAGTTCAAGTCCCTCCCTTTACACATCTGGGCCCTCCCCACCCCCACCCCGGGCAAATCACTCAATATCTAAGCCTCCAGGTAGTTCTCTAAGACTACATTTCAGGGAAGGGGCTGACTGCCTGCACTGTTGGAGGGAGTTTCTTCCCTTAGGAGTTCCCTATTCCAGTGATAGCCAGCACAGAAGCAGTCCCTATCTTTGTTTGTAGGGATCAGGAAGAGATTCTTGGAAAAGGCCTTTGAAGGAAGACAAGCATTGCAGCAGGAGGAGACAGTAATGAGGATGGCCTCCGCTAATGAGGGAAGGTAAGAGAGGCTGGCAAGATCAGGCAGTAGCTTGGCAGGGAAAATAGGTGGGGGGGCTTCAAATGTGAGGATCAGTAGTTTATATTTTAGCCCTCATAATGGGGAACCACAGAGGGTACGGAAGAGAAAGCATGACCCGAGCAAACCTTTTCCTTAGGAAGATTATTTTGGCAGCTGTCGAGCTGTGCAGAGGACAGACTGGAAAAATAAAATTCACGGAAGCTCATATTGTGCCCGGTAGAAGGATGGATGGATGGATGGGTGGGTGGGTGGATGGATGAACAAACAAATAAATGACAACATTTATTTATGTAGGGCCTACCACAGACCAGCAATGTTGAGTGCTTTTCAAATATTTCATTTCATCCTTATGATGAACCTTTGAACTTGGGGCAAACAGGGATCAGGCAGTTTGTCCAGAATCACCTAGCTAATCTCCAAAGTCTGAGACTGGATTTGAACTTGGGTCTTGCTGATGCCAGGCCCAGCACTACCCCAGTGGTGGATATATCCTCAGTCCATCATCATTGAACAGATGGATCAGGGCCCTTACACTAGGTTTGGCTCTGCTTGGTCTCAGTTTTCTGTCTACACCTGGATGTGCCTGTTTCTCATATCAGAGTGTGAGCTCGTTGAGGGTAGGGACAGGTCCTCCCAGCACCCAGCCTAGGTCCTGGGCACATAGAGGTGGTTAATGAATGCTCATTAATGGTTTGATTCATGCCATTTAAAATGTTGGCATTTCCCTCAGTTTATCACTAAATAGTGTAGGGAAACAGGAGCCAAAGACAAGTTTTAAGTTTGGGTCTTTTGTTTGCTTTGTTTTCAGCATAGCCCAGTTTTCCTGGATAGGTGGGATAGCGCAATGACCAGAGAGTCAGCTCTCTGATGTGGCACCAGACCCTTGGGGGCTCTTGGCCCCCTTAGTAGACTACAGGGTACACTGAGGATGCTGCCTGGTGGAGGAAGTGCCCTGTTGTCGTGCAGGCTCTATCCTTATCCCCTACCATTGGTCTTTTGGATAGCCCAGAGGGCCAGTCCTCCAGGATATACTTCCTGGACAGACCCTGAGTCCAGACAGTGAGTGGGACCCAGAATCCAACAGGAGGAAGCCAGTGGGCTGACTTATCCTCAGACAACTGCTCTGATTTTCACTGAGGCCGAGCCTCTCCCTGAAACGACAGCTTTGGACAGCAATATTCTTCCAGTGATGGCTTCAAATCATAAAATATCCAGTCTCCAGGGAAACAGACTCATGGGTTACCCAAAGGGCAGTGGACAGTTACATGTTCAGCATTAACAGGCTATGGCAAGACCAAAGCGACAAAGAATATCTTCAGAAGAGGCCAAATGATGGCCATGCAGTGAGAGTGCCACGCCACGCCTTCCCCTCCCTTCCCCCATCAAAGGATGGACAGGGTGACCTGGACAGGAGCTGCCCAGGGTGAGAGATGGGCAGATTCTGAATTTCTACCACCGCGGGGAGGCTCCTCTTCCATAAGATCAGAGTTCCATCTCATGGTCTGCTCCTGAGTCCGGGGGCCTGTTTGACCTTGGGAAAGGGCCTCAGGGTCTCTGCCTGTCAAGCTCTACCACCCTGTGGATCTGTCTGAGAATGTGGAGTGGTTATGCTTTACACTCACATTGATGAGATCTTGGCTCCCTTGAAGCAAAGTTTAGCAGATCAGAAACTCGGGATTTAAGGGCAGACCTTAAAAGCTCCCTTTTAGGGCAGCTAGGTGGTGCAGTGGATAGAGCACCATCCCTGGAGTCAGGAGGACCTGAGTTCACTTAACCCCAATTGCCTCACCAAAAAAAAAAAGAAAGAAAGAAAAAAAAGAAAAGAAGAAAGCTCCCTTTCCAGATCAGTTGCAACCTTTCATTTGCATCATTTGTGGGTCTACAATTAAAACTAGTGACAGCAGTCTATAAAAATGTCTTTTGGGGGTGCAGTTAACTTTAGGGATCCTCTTGCTTTTCTGCCTTCATGGCTATTAGAGTCACATTGGGAACATGAAGGCGGAGCCTTGTTTCTAGAACTCAGAGGTGCCCGGTACTTCTAGCCCCTCTTCCCAAGCCCACCCCAACATGGCCTCCTGGGGCCTGTCAGTTCTTCACTCTATACAGCACGAGATGATCTGATGTCAAGTCACCTGCCTTTTTTTTTTTCTTTTTAAGACGTAATTGTTTATGTGTCTTTTGGTTATTCACCCAGCAGCCCTGGGGAAATGGGTGCATTCAAAAGAACTCTCCGAAATGAATGAGAAGTGCACTGGACTTGAATAACTTACTAGATTTTGATAAAACAAAAAGCAGTTAGACAGACAGTCCCCCATGGCTTGCAGAGTCATGCTTTCTGTTCCATTCCCATGGCCCCCACCAGAGTTCACATCCTCATTCCTTGCACTGTCGCAATAGCCTCTGGCCTCCAAGCTCCCCTCACCCACAGGCAGGCACGCCAGCCTTCCCTCTTCATGGTGGACGGCTTCCATTCTCCCCGTCCCTTGCTTGTTCAATGTTCAGGGAGAAGACTCCTCACCTTGACATTCAAGGCTCTCTGGGATCTAGCCCCACACTCCTCCCCTTTCTGGGTGGCAGCCAGAATGAATGATTTGCCATGCTCTTTGCTCTCCCTCTGGCCATACCATTCCCACTTCTACCTTTCAAATCCCAGCCCCACCTGGAGGTCTCAGGCCAGATGTCGCCCTCCCACAAACCCTCCCCTAGTTCCTCCTGACAAAACTGTCCTTGTGCCCTTCTGATTTCCCAAAGCACTTTCTCTGTCTCTTGGGCCAGATACAGTATTTTCCCCAGCATCTTGCTTACTTGCATTCATGTCTTATCTCCATTATTAGACATGGAATGCTTCCACAGCATTAGTTACTGGGTCCTAATGTTTGTTGTTGAATAAAAACAACCTCCCTCCTCCTGAACTTCTGTAGCAAAGAAGAGATTCCAAAGTGTCTTTGCATTTTTGCGGTAAACTCTGTGATTGCTTATTTCCAAACAAAGGTTGTTAGGTAAGAACTAGGAACCTTATGGCCTGGACTGGGTTTAAAACTGCCTTCTCTCCCTACATTTATCTTCTGTGTATTCAAGTTGCTCCTGCATTTGAATACAAGCTCCTTAAGGACAAGAAGAGTTCTTGCCTTGGTTGGTTGTATGTCCTGCACTTAACATGGTGCCTGGCATACAGCAAGCACTTAATAAATGCTTGCTGATGAATCAGTATTCAGTGTTCTTGTGAGTGTGCAGAGATATTCTCTGCAGTGATGGAGAGGGCCTAGCAGAATGTCTAGGCCAAGGAGAGATTCCCTGTGGCTGGTGAGGGCCTCAGGTGTGTTTGCTTGCAGAAGAGTCTCCTGGAAAGGATTTATAATTCTTCAAGGGAGTTTGTCCTGCCCATACACACAGGAAAGACAAAATGGATGACAAATGTCTATTGCCTGGATTTCAATATGCATTGGAATGGACCCCTTGGCCAACAAAATTTGTATCTGTCACAGTTTGAATAGACAATAAACCAGTAAGCCCCTCTCCCTGTTGTTTGTACTTATTTTTTATATTCTTTATTTTACATATTTACATTATCTCCCCCTATAAAATGAAGGCCTCTTGAGGTCAGGGACTGTTTCCTTTTTTTCTCTACCTCTCCATCCCCAATGCCTGGTGAAGACTAGATACTTAATAATTTCTTATTGATTGGAGGAGGAAAAAACATTCACTTATTAGTCAGAGGCCCTGGGTTCAAATCCCACCTCTGACACTTAAGAGACCTTGTGCAAGTCCTTTAACCTCCCTGGGCCTCACTGGACTCGATGGCTTCTGAGTGACCTTCTAGCTCTAAATCTCTGAGCCTGTGATTGACTGATGAGTATAAACCTTCCAGTACACGTGGGTCAATAGACTTAATTACATGTGGATTCATACTAGCACAACAAAGGCCCCAGAAGGAAGGAACTCCCCCAGGGAGCAGGGCTGCACATCAGAGGGATGTCCGGGGGAGAGACAGCTGGGCCACTGACAAGCTCCCCAGAGTCAGTATCTGCACTTAAATTTTGATGAAGTTTATTTTTGTCCTTGTATCTTGAATTATTTTGTATATGCTGTCAAATTGTGAGGCTTCATACTAATACAAATAATGTGTAGTTTTTAAAATTGATTGTGAGGTTTTTTCCTAGGTCACAAGTGACATTTTCAATTATGAGTATTATTAGAAAAGAAAGAATTTTGCTATTGAGGGTTTTTTTACACCTTCATATAAAATTCTTCTGGCCCATAGACTTTTTTACATCCCATTCACAACAAAATACATTTTAAAACCAACATGAATACTGAAGTTTGTATCTTTTTCCTTCCCTCCTTCCTTCCTTTCTTTCTTCCTTCCTTCCTTCCTTCCTTTCTTTTCCCATGATATCAGTTCTTATTTCTGCTTAGGTTTTCTCTCTCCATTTTACAAGGACATTTCCATATCAGAATCAGAATGACTGAAGAGCAGTTGACAAGACAAATATGGAAATAGTAACAATGCTACTAGTTCCCGTTGTTCATGACTTCAAGTCTCTTGGCCCAGACAAATTCCATCCTTAGTTACAGAAAGATCTGGCAAATGGGACTGCCGAATCACTGTTAGTGATCTTTGAAAGACTGTGGGAAACAGGTACCATGAACTCTGAGAAGGCAAATGTCCTAATTTTCAAAAAAGGAAGAGAACAGAGTCTGCCCAGCACAGGCTAGTGAGCTTGACCTTGACTTCTAGGGAGGTACTGGGATGCGCCATCAAAGAGGTGGTTGGCCACCAAAGCCAGCAGGGCATAATCAGGCTGTGCCAAGCTAACCTTGTTTCCTTTTTTGAGAGGATTCCCAAACTAGTAGATGAGGAGAATGCTGTGATATAGTTTGCCTAGATTTTAATAAAACGTCTGTTAAATATCTTCTAGTATTCTAGTGGAGAAGATGGGGAACTGTGGGCTAGTCAATATAATTAGATTAATTCAGAGTTGGCTGAATGACTAGACCCAAAGAGACAATGTCAGTGGTTCAATGTCAGCTTGGCCTATGACCTCTCAAGGCTGCCCACTCCAGTATGCCATGGCCCCAGTTAATGGGAATCCTTTCCTGACATCTGTCTCTCCACAGCTTTCACTCATCAGTGCTAGTTTTGTCCTTTGGAGCCACTCATCACTCTTTCACCTGAAAGTTATTCAGATACTTGATGATAGCTGCACCCAACCCTGTGCCCCTACTCCCGCCTTCTTTTCCTTAGGATTGTTGCTGTTCAGTTGTTTCAGCCATGTCCAACCCTTACCGACCCCATTTGGTATTTTCTTGGCACAGATACTGGAGTGGTCCATCATTTTCTTCTCTAGCTCATTTTATACATGAGGAAACTGAGGCAAACAGGATAAAGTGACTTGCTCAGGGTCACACAGCTAGGAAGTATCCAAGGCTGGATTCCAACACAGGTCTTCCTGACACTCTCCCTACTGCACCACCAAGCTGTTCTCTTCCTTAGGATGGACATCCCTATGTCCATCACCTAATCTTTATATAGTATCAACTCAAGGCCTTTCACCTGATGAAGCTCTTTAGCTTATCATTATCATCCCTCAGAAGTGGAGCCTAGAACCAAACACATTATTTGGTGAAGATTGTGGATGACAGGAGCAGAATCTAGAAAGATCTTGAGAACCTTGAATTGGTTGTAAGGGGTTAAAATGTAAGCCTGGAGCTCAGAGAAGTGAGGGCTGGAGATACAGATGTGGGGGTTGTCTGAATAGGTGGTCACAGAACCCCTAGGGATTGGTCAGCTTATCTAGAGGGAGGAGGAAACAGAGCCCAGGACAGAGTCTTGAGGAACACCCACAACCAGGGGGTGCACCGTGAATGGGAACTAGCAAAGGAGCCTGACCCTAGGGGAAATGGCCACAAGAATCCACAGAGGGGAGAGGGTGGTCAGTCAAAGACCACAGTGAACCCTGGGAAGGGGCCATCTCGTTTGGCAACAGTGATCACTGGTGACTTCACGAGAATGGTTTCAGGTGAACTGTAAGTCAGGAGCCAGATGCAGAGTGTGAAGAAGTGAACAAGGGGAGAAGTGGAGGCAGTGACAGTGGTAAAAGATTTATTTGGGGAGGAAGGATATAGGACCGTAGCTTGAGGGGATGATGATTAGGGTTCAGTAAGTTGTTGTTGTATTTGTTTTACTTTAGGATGGGGAGACTCGGTATGTTTTTAGGTAAGAGGGAAGGAGCCAGTAGCCAGAGAGATATTGAAGCCTAGGAAGGGGCGTGGCATGATTGTGTGCCTTTCTGTCAGAGAAGATGAGAGAATATGGGCTCAAAGGTGCATCCAGAGACCAGAGGAAAGGAGAAGAATATGCAAGTGATGTAGAGCAAAGCTTCTTCAACTGTACGCTGTGACCCCGTAGGGGGTCGCATAACTGAATGTGGGGGTCATGAAAAATCTGGCAGCCTTAAAAGGTTGTGATACCTGTTTCATATGCCTGCTTACCTGAGGTCACATAAAAATTTCTCAGGTGAAAAGGGGTCAAGAATGGAGAATGTTTAAGAAGCCTTGCTGTAGAGAATGTGGGAAGAAGGAACTCTGGTGATCAACCTCTATTTTCTCAATAAAGCACCAGGAAAGATCCTTGGCTGAATGATATGGGGAAGTGAGAGATGTGGGGGGCTTGAGGGAAGAGGTAATTTAAAATAAGCACCGTAGAAAATATGAGAGAGAATCAGGGAGGAGCAAAACGATTATTACCTTGCTATGGTGAGGGCCTAGTTGAAAGGAACTACCATAAATTTGCAATGGACCCAGTCAGCTTGGTTAGCTCCTTTAACAGCCTAAGTATAGGAGAAAAGGAGACAAATGAGGGAATAACTCGGGGTTGGGATTTGGCAAGTCACAAGTAGTGATAGAGGAAGAGAATTGGGAGGAGTTGATGTACTCTTTTGGAGGGGGGGGGGCAATGAGGGTTAAGTGACTTGCCCAGGGTCACACAGCTAGTAAGGGTCAAGTGTCTGAGGCCGGATTTGAACTCAGGTCCTCCTGAATCCAGGGTGCTTTATCCACTCTGCCACCTAGCTGCCCCCATGGAGGAGTTGAGATGTATTGATGAACAACAACGTCAGCATTGAGAGGAAAGCCCAATCAGAGCAGGGTCCTACTGTGCGTCAGGCCCTGTGCTAAGCTCTGGGGACACAAATATTAAAAAGGTGGATGTGGCTGCCCTCAAGAAGTTCACAGTAATGGGGGAAGACACAAAAGGAAGCTGAAAGGAACGGGGAAGTGGGGACCAAAGGGGGCCCACCTGGACAAGGCTACATGGATCCAAGCAGAGCTGCCGATGGAAAATGAAAAGTTACCTGGGAAGTTCTGGGCCTTCTGCTAAGGAAGGCTTTGGAAGGAGTTTACTGCTTCGCCTTCAGCTCTGCAGTCCTTGGGAGAGGCTGTTGGGAGTGGGTGTTGAATAGCAAAGCTGAGTGATCCCCAAGATGCTGAGAGTTCAGGGGATGAGCTTATCATCCTGAGGGAGGCCATTCAGAGGGCCAGAGCTTCAAGACAAAGACAGAATGATGGGAGGTTGGCCGGTTGGTAGCTGTCCTTTGTTCCAGCAGAGGACCGAAATGACATCGCTATGTTGGGGTCAAGGTAGAGTGTGTCCGACTGTGGCTGATCAGACCAATAGGATCTCAGAAGGCTCTACCACAGGTCGGCACAAATAGTCCATGTGAGCATTTGAAGTGGACGTGTCTCTAAATTTGCACGGCTCATATTTCTTTTCAACTACTCAATTCTGCTTTGCTCATAAAGCACGGCACCTTCTTCAGTGATGGTACACTGTGCTGGGTAGTCCTGTGCCAGTGTCTCCCAGGGTTCACGATCACTTACACGTTTCTTCAGAGAGAGACCTTGAAAGTGTCCTTCTTCTGACCTTGTCAGCTCCTGCCTTGTGTGAGTCCTCTGTAAATGGTTTTGGACTTGCACATAAATTGGATTTAAGTGAAGCAGAGTTGTGCAAAGTCCTTGGCTTCGCGCTCTCTCTCTACCAAAGTCATTGAAGTCCGGTGGCAGGACAAAAGTCAGGATGACCAGTGATAACCTGGGATGCAGTGGAAGACCTTGGTGTCTGATGTCTGACCAAGTTCTAAACACTACACAGGGCCTGCCTTGGCTGCCTTCGTGGCCAATGGAACAAACCGTTCTCATCCGTCCATTCCGCCAGGGAAAGTCTTCATATGTTGGGGTGTTAGGTATGAATGCCACTTGTATTTATTTTATTTAACAGTAGGTCAGGCAAGGGTTTAGTAATCCATTCTGAAATCATTCGTATGTGTAAACCAAGTCTCAGATTCCTCATCTCTTGTCTGAGAGTGGTGGATCAGGTGATCTCTACCTTTCTTTCAATCTCAGAACCCTAGGTTGTTGTGAAGATAAAATGAAATCACATTTGTAAAGAGTTTTGGAAAGCTTACCGCATCTTATAAATGCTGTTATAGTGGTATTATTCTCAGAATGATGCTTTTACATGCATAAAACAAAGTCATATAACTTAAGGCTTTCTGAAAAGGGAGTGTGTGTGTGTGTGTGTGTGTGTGTGTGTGTGTGTATGCATGTGCATGTACATGTAGGGGCTCAGATGAGATGGGAGTTATCAGGAAAGTGTAATTGTAAAATGATCATGTGGGTGAGTGATAAAGAAATCGTTTTTTTCAGTTTATAAACACTCTGCTTAGCAAGACGGCGCCTTTCCTGTGTGTGTTGGATTCTTGGGGAAGAACTGAAAAGCCTGTTCCTCTGGATTCTGTCTGGTAGCCTGAGTTAGACTCTCCAAGCCCCATCCCATGCGAGGAAGCCATCAGAGGCAGCTCTTAGGGTTCCTGTCACTATACCCCATCTCTTCTGCCCACCTGGCCAACCACTCTTGGTCCCATCATCTACAAAAAGAGAAACAAAAAGTTATAACAGTCCCCAAAGGAAGTACCAATAACCCTTCTGCTCGGTTTAGATTCAACCAACATTTATCAAACACCTACTGGGTGCAAGGTACTGTGCTTTCTGAAAAATCTATTGCAGAGTAACAACCATTTAGGGCAGGGTTTCTTTTTTTTTCTTTTTTTCTTTTTATTATTATTTTTTTACATATAAGGTATTTTATTTTTTCCGTTACATGTAAAGATAGTTCTCAACTTTTGTTTATACAAGCTTTACAATTTCAGATTTTTCTCCCTCTCTCCCCTCCCTCCCCCCTTCCCTAGATAGCAGGTAATCTGATATAGGTTATATCTATATATCTATATACCTATAGATATAGATATAGATATATCCATACACACATATATATACACACAATAACATTAATCCTATTTCTGCATTAGTCATGTTATGAGAGAAAAAATCAGAGCAATGATGAAAAACCTCAAAATAGAAAAAACCAACAGCACCCAAAACAAAAGAAATAGTATGGTTCATTCAGCATCTATATTCCACAGTTCTTTTTTTTTTTTCCTGGATTTGGAGATCCTCTTCTATCATGAGTTCCCTGGAACTCTTCTGTACCATTGCATTGGTGAGAAGAATATAGTCCATCACAGTAGATCAACACTCAATGTTGATGATACTGTGTACAATGTTCTTCTGGTTCTGCTCATCTCACTCATCATCAGCTCACGTAAGACCCTCCAGGTTTCTCTGAACTCCTCCTGCTCATCGTTTCTTACAGCACAATAGTATTCCATTGTATTCATATACCACAACTTGTCCAGCCATTCCCCAGTTGATGGGCACCCCCTCAAATTCCAATTCCTTGCTACCACGTAAAGAGCAGCTATAAATATTTTTGTACATGTGGGTCCCTTTCCCCCTTCCATAATTTCTTTGGGAAAAAGACCTAAAAGTGGTATTGCTGGGTCAAAGGGTATGCACAGCTTTATCGCCCTTTGGGCATAATTCCAAATTCCTCTCCAGAATGGTTGGATCAGCTCACAGCTCCACCAACAATGCATTAGTGTTCCAATTTTCCCACAGCTTCTCCAACATTTATTATTTTCCTTTTTTGTCATTTTAGCCAATCTGATAGGTGTCAGGTGGTACCTCAGAGTTGTTTTTATTTGCATCTCTCTAATCATTAGAGATTTAGAGCATTTTTTTATATGGGAATAGATAGCTTTGGTTTCTTCATCAGAAAACTGCCTGTTCATATCCTTTGACTATTTCTCGATTGGGGAATGACTTGGATTCTTATAAATTTGATTTAGTTCCCTATATATTTTAGAGATGAGGCCTTTATCAGAAGCACTGGCCTCAAAAATTGTTTCCCAGCTTTCTGCCTCCCTTCTAATTTTGGATGCATTGCTTCTGTTTGTACAAAAATTTTTTAATTTAATGTAATCAAAATCATACATTTTGCATTTTATAATATACTCTATCTCTTGTTTGGTTATAAACTGTTTTCCTTTCCAAAGATCTGATAGGTAGACTATTCCTTTCTCTCCTAATTTACCTATGGTATCACCTCTTATGTCTAAATCGTGTATCCATTTTGACCTTATTTTAGTATAAGGTGTCAGATGTTGGTCTATGCCTAATTTCTAGGGCAGGGCTTCTTCATCCATTTTGTGACATGGATGGTGAAGCCTGACCCCCTTCGGGGCAGCTGGGCAGCACCATGGATAGAGCTCTGGACTTGGAGGCAGGGGAAGCTGAGTTCAGATCCCTCCTCAGATATCTATGTGTTTTTTTATAATTTTTAGACTAAAACTGTATTTTGTAAATTAATTGCTATTTTACCAGTTTGGGCAGTAAGCATTAATTAATTAATATAATATATGAGTAGAGGATTGACCATGCGTCTCCCTAACTTCTCATGGTCTCAGGCCATCAGACCTACGCTGTCCTAAGAGAGAGGGTCAAGCCAAGAACATGTGCCAAGCACCAGCCAAGAGAGACATGAGCACCAAGAACTAAGAGAGAGAGACCCTGGTATGGTCAAGGGTTTTATCCTCTTTTGATAGAGGTGGGTCATTATACAGTGATCAAAGCTAATTGGTTAGCATCATTCAATTCCATTGGTTGACATGATTTGAGGGTGGTCTACATTAAAATGAGCTCTCCAGATGACCCTCATTCAAGTTGCCTAAGGCAAAGTCCATGATCTAGGTGTGTCCTTCACTGAGTTAGACAAGGGTCTATCTCCATTTCTTTTGTTCTCTTGGGTTAAGTAAGAGCTGAACTTGGGGGAGGAGGGGAAGAAAGGACTGAAACTGATCTCTGGCCCCCCAAGAAATCCATTATTAATCATTATTTTCTCACATCTAGTACTTGTCTAAGTTTCCAGACAATTCACTCCTCTTCTCAGCCTCAGCTTCCTCACCTGTGAAATTGGGATGATAATAATAGGGTTGTTGTGTGGATAAAAGGAAATCTTATTTTTCAAGTACTTTCCAAACCTGAAAACACTCTATAAATATTGGCTCTTATCGTTACTATCATTCTCAAAATGTTTTTAAATGTATAAAATGAAATACATCAAATTAGAAAGGAAGCCAGTTATGGGAGGAAGAGTAATGTCCAGTTAGGCCCTTGCACTTCTGGGTTTTTTATTATTTTCTCAAAGAAAATATTCTTGTATAAGCATTAAGCTTTGGTGTAGTCTACAAGTCATTGGCTCTCTGATTCCTTCTTTCCAATCGCATTTTCCAGTTTATTTCTTGCCAACCTTACCTATTCTCACTTTTGCATTGAAGTCACACCCTGTATAAAAAGAGCTGTTAATTGAATTTGAAGAGTCTTGTTGAGTTTATTGTAGAATTGCCACAGGTGCAGCATAAACACCATGTGGCCCTAACCTTTTCTTTCCAGCCTAACTGGACATTACTGTAAAGAGGCTAAAATTCTAGCTATACTGTCTAAAATATATAATGAGTGGTCGCCAATAAATTATAAGCTTTAGTGAGAGCTAGACTTTTAAGCATTTATTAAGGAGAGTAAGAATTTGGTAAAGAGAGAAAGGCCTAGATTCATCTATCTATTAAAGAGAGCGAGCATTCCTAGCTCTCTTCTCCACCAGAGTCCATAGGAAAGAGAGTAAGTCAGAGCGCCAGGCTCCCCCTTCTTCCTCCCACAAGCAAACGTCACTTCCTGACGCCAAAGAAAAGACGCATAGTCTTGGCCTCAGAGACCTTCACCTCATGGCGGAGCTTTTCTACAGTAAGTCTCCAGCAGGTGGCGTCATTCCAATCGTTACATTACTCTTCGTCCCATACCCTTTGATTGAGCCAGACTGGCCATCTCCCATTGCTCTGCTTTTGTACTGGCTGTGCCCATGGCTAGTGTGGCCTCCCTTCTCACCTCTGTTTCATCGAGATCCTCGTTTTCTTAAGGATGCGCCACAGGCCCCATCTTCTGCACCTGTCTTTCCTGAGGCCTACAATTGCTAGTGATCTCCTTCCCAAACTCCTTTGCATTAACTACTTCATACCTGTTTACATTTATTTTCTACATATGTATATACTTGTTGTCTCCACCATGAGCATATGAGTTCATCGTGCATAGAGATTGTTTCCTGCTTTGTATTTGTGTGCCCAGTGCTTAGCCCGGTGCCTGGAACATAGGAGTTACTTATGAAGGTCTTGCTGACTGGTTGATTAAGATAGGTTTCCCGGTGGCCTTTTTGTGAATACCTGTGAATACACTATGACCTGCTGAATGTCCCATGGTATGATGGTTCTTGACTTTGGGTGCTCAGGAACCATCTCCACCAACTCCTTTACTGGCCTTTTAAAGGAGACCCTCCACGCCATCCTTCTGCAGTATGACTTCCTTCCTTTGTCTCATCTCGGTGACAGTGAGAATGTCAAGCTCAGGAGGAGCCATCTCCTTTGGTAGCAGAGCTGCTCCACAGTCATTACACCAGGACCTTCCACATTGCACAGGACCAAGAGCCAGGTTAAAGACCGTGGGCCACATACAAACGATATGATTCTTAGCCCTCTTTCCCCGCCTTTTCTGCAGCTCTTCCATTGTTGCTGTAGAGGCCAATGGGGGCAAGGCAGGAGTGACAACCATTGTGTGTGTGGGAGGGGAGTGTGGGTGTGAGTGTGTGGGTGAGTTATTGGTTTCATGGGTTGCCTTGGCCCTAAAAAGGCCATGGTCACTAAGTGCCCAATTCTCTGATGTTAAACTCTGCCATACAGAGTTGCAGTGGTTTTCTTTTTTTTTTTTTCTTTTTGGCAGGGCAGTGAGGGTTAAGTGACTTGCCCAGGGTCACACAGCTAGTAAGTGTCAAGTGTCTGTGGCCAGATTTGAACTCAGGTCCTCCTGAATCCAGGGCTAGTGCTTTATCCACTGTGCCCCCTAGCTGCCCCTACAGTGGTTTTCAGAAAGCAGGCCCGGCCTTTTCCTGGAACCGTATTCAAAGGAAGGACAAGGTGAAGAACACCTCTTTCAGTCTATGCATTTGGGACAGATGCTGCGCACAGGTGATGAGTAGAGTCCAAAACTCAACAGCAAAGTCCACAAGCACTTCTTATTGGTTCAGCGTCATGGGCTCATGGATTGTTCTTCTCCAGTGAAAAGTGAGGGACCTTCCCTTCAAGATGAGGAGGCTCATAATCCCAACAAGAACTGGTGCTTTAGGGTTTGCACAGCATGTCACCACCTTATCTCTTTTTAGCCTCACAACCCCACAAGCGAGGTGTTGTTATTATTCTCACCTTACTGTGGAGAAAGTAAGTAACTTCCCCAGGGTCATACAGCTAGGCCAGATTTTAACTCAGGTCTTTCTGTCTCCAGGGCCAGCATCTAACCCTGTACCATCTAGCTACCCTAAGTGACTTGGCCATCGTCACATAGCTAGCAAGCATCAGAGAAGGGATTGGAGCCCAGGCTCTGATCCAGATTCAGGATTCTTCCCCCGTGCCACATGGCCTCCCAGAGACTCTGATGTGTGGTCAGTTTTATCTCCTCCATGCTCCTAGGAGGGTGGGCATGATCTTTGGAAAGAAACAAGAGCCATGGACATCATTAATAAGATGGATCGCGATGTTTGCTGATTCCGTCTTGGGCTCAGAAATGAATCCAGCCTGTGAGGTTGCAGGATGAATTGTCTTGTGTTGCTCATCGGTAATGATAGCAGTAACTCACAAGTACAGCATGCCTTAGGCTTTCCTTATTACCCCCTGGAATTGATCTTCTGCTCACTTCTACTTTTTGGAATCCTTACTTCCACTCAAGGCTCCCTCAGAGGCCAGCTCCTACATTAAGCATGGCCCTGGGTTGTTAGTGCTTCCCCCCTCATTAGTTGCTATATATTTTTATTATATTTATTTAGTATTAATTGATCTTTTCTCATGTTGCTTTTCCCCAGGAGAATCTAAGCTTGAGGACAGAGATATTTTTGCTCTGTGTCCATGACCCTAAGAACAATGCCTGCTATACAATAGGTACTTAATAAATGTTTGTAGAACGATACCATGAATGTTGTAAATGGGCAACTCAAACTAGAGAGACCAAGTAACTTTCTGAAGGTCTTGGAGTCTTCAGTATAAGTGGGGGATGTGGAATACAGGCCCTGCCTTTGACTGAGCCCCAGCATGACAGCCTTCCTGAAAGGAAGGTGCACCAGTGACTGTGGAGCCAGGAAGAGGGAATATGGCGCTCACTGCTTCAGACTCTAGCTTGAGATCTGTCTCCATCAGGCCCCATTCTCTTTCTTCTTCACTTCCCTGGAAATTCTTGACCTTTTGCCAAATCATTTTATGAGTCGTTTGAAAGTTAGCATTTGTTGGTATTTCTAGATTGTGTTGCGTTGCTTTTTTAAACATCAATCTCCTTACTTATATCACCATCTCGACATTTCCATGTGGATTTTTGGAAACTCAATCTGAGGCTCAGTTTTTCCACGTTTCTTGGCCATGGCTTAACATGCTTATAAAGGCAGGGGTGGGGCAAGCTGTGATTTTCATTTCTGATGCAAAGTATTGGCTAAGTGACTGTTGAGGGAAGAAGCAGATTGGATATTTATTTAACATTTATGAAATGACCTGAATTGGGTTCCTCTGAGCAGACCTAGTGTCTGCTCTTGAGGAGCCTACAGTGAAATGGTCAACAAATAATTCAGATGCAGAGCCTCAAATGGCTGCTTCTCTCCTCAACCATGGAGTCTATAAAAAAAAAACTAGAAACCCTTGGTCCATTCTGCTCCACCCTCTTCCCTTCTTTTAGTGTCTAGTTGATGGTGGAGACTGCATAGTGTTCTTGAATCGGTGTTGGGTTATTCACCAAATATAGTAACTTAGCCTTCTTCCCACTCTGGAAACTCGAAAATACATGACTTTAAAATTTCAAAACAGCCAGTTCTCTAAGTAATCCATGTAGAACTATGGATGCATGACCTTCAGCATAGCTGAAAGCTATAAAGGCCTTAAAGTCAGAGACAACAAAATATAAAAGTGAGCTGCTTTCAGATGTACTTGTAGCCTATCATGCCTTGGAAGATATTTGGAGGTGTTGTATAATTCAACTTTTTATGAAAAGGGTAGCAGAGGCAATGAACTTGACTGGGAACATGTAGTCAGCACCCTTGTCCCCAGTCATTCATTTGCATGAGACTCAACAGAAGTCTGGGAAATGGCCTAGGTGGTCACCATAAGTTAGGATGAGCTCCTCACTGAAGGAAGCCAGCTCCAAAGCAGGAAGAATAATCAAACAGAAGACTCTATACTTTCTGCTACCCCCTTCCTTGGAGGCGATGAACCTCAGAGCTGAGACTCTGAGGAGACAGAACTGGAGCAGTTTTGTTTTGTTTTGTTTTGTTTTTAGTCAGGCAATTGGGGTAAAGTGACTTGCCCAGGGTCACACAGCTAGTAAGTGTCAAGTGTCTGAGGCCAGATTTGAACTCAGGTCCTCCTGAATCCAGGGCCGGTGCTCTATCCACTGCACCACCTAGCTGCCCCGGGGGCAGCTTTTTTTCTGATCCTTTGTTAAATGTCTAGACATTTCTCTGTACTTTCTGAAAGAGCACAGCTGCACAGAGCTAAGCATGAGGCAGGCAGTACTAGAGAGGGCGTCTCTCGCTGATAAACCCAGCCCGCCCAACAGCCAAGCATCCTGCCTGACGCTTCACTGTTCTCTGGGATGGGCTGCCCCACCCAGCACAGCATCCTCTCCCCAATTAAAAATGGTAGCTTCTTCCCTCTCCCCAAGCCCTTGGTTCTCTGGGGCTCTAAATTACTGCATGGGAATATCACCCAAGAGAAGATTTTGTTTACCACGTTGTCTGCAGAGACTCGGGGGTCAGTTTCCCCCCAGAATCATTTGTATTTTATTAGGAGACTAACAGTTTCCCTCTCCTAAATGATCAAAGTTTGAGCCCTTGTTTAATCCTCATACCCTCTTTATGGCTGTATTTTATAGTCCAAAATAATTGCTGTTGACACACTGAAACTTATGCATAGTCCATGTTGGAGGCAACTTTTATTGGCCGTTTCTTTTCCATTTCTGGAATTAATTGGAAGAGTCGTGCTTTCTCTCTGTTGTATTTTCATTTCTTCTCCCAGAGGGCTTCAATTTATATGATGGAAAATCATATGTTCAAGTACAATATAAATAAGGTATCTGTAGCAGTCATTTGCTCATTGCATCAGAAGGCAGAAAGGACTGGGAAGGATCCATAGGCCACCCTAGACCTGGAAGCGACTTCACAAATCATCCATCCTAACCCTCTCTTTGGGCTGGTGAGGCTTCCAAAGGCCTTGGGGGTTCAGGGAGTAACCAAAGTCACACAGGTGGGAGGGGGCAAAGTCAAGCCAGGGTCTTCTGCCTCTCTGCCAGACATCTGGGTCCCATCAGAAGGTCTCAAGTCAGCTCCTTCTTACCATGTTCAACATTGGTTTTCTTCTGGAAGACAAGCATTAGTCTTCATGTGCTGATATGTTTGTATAGCTCACCACAGCCCAGAGCACACCATCCCCTCACCAAGAAGACTGTTGTCAGCATATGGTATGAGTTTCTTGGCAAAAGAAAGGGAGAGGGGGCAGCTAGGTGAAGCAGTAGGTAAAGCACTGGCCCTGGATTCAGGAGGACCTGAGTTCAAATTCAGCCTCGGACACTTGATACTTACTAGCTGTGTGACCCCGGGCAAGTCACTTAACCCTCATTGCCCTGCAAGAAAGAAAGAAGAAAGAAAGAAAGAAAGAAAGGAAGGAAGTAAGGAAGGAAGGAAGGAAGGAAGGTAGGAAGGAAGGAAGGAAGGAAGGAAGGAAGGAAGGAAGGAAGGAAGGAAGGAAGGAAGAAAGGAAGAAAGGAAGAAAGGAAGAAAGAAGGAAGGAAAGAAGAAGGAAGGAAGGAAGGAAGGAAGGAAGGAAGGAAGGAAGGAAGGAAGGAAGGAAGGAAGGAAGGAAGGAAGGAAGGAAGGAAGGAAGGAAAGAAGGAAGGAAGGAAGAAAGAAATGGAGAGACAAGAACATGTTACCTGTGTAACAGCTCGATGTCAGAGTGAACCCCTGAATAACGTTGTCTATGTCTAACGCATTCACACCCTCAGTCGTGAGCACTCATTGCCTACAAGATCAGCCTTTTAAGGGCAGTGCTGCTTTGCCAACACCTGTGAACTGGGAAAGGGCATGGCAGCTAGGTGGCAGAGAGAAGAGAGTGAGGGACTAGGAGTCAGGAAGCCCTCAGTTTGACTCCTGGCTCTGTGACCCAGGACAAGTCACTGTCCCTCTGTCGGCCTCAGTTCCCCCATTTGTAAAATGGGAAATAATAATAGCAGCCACTTCCCAGGGTGGTCTTAGGGTCAGATGAGATAATAGCTATACAGCCCTTCGCACAGGAGCAGTAAAAATGCTATCATCACCGTCACCATCACCATCACCATAGGGGGCCACACCCCCGACCAGCAGCCTCCCTCCTCTGGATGAATGATGAACGCTTCTAGCCTGAGCTCAGCACCCCCTGCTGTCCAAGAGCAGTGACCATGTGACAGCCTCATCTCTCTGTAGCAAGATCTCAGTAGAGCCCAGAGCTCTGGGGAAGCAAGTCTTCTGGCTAATGGCTTAAATAAATCAGCATGAGCCAAATAGAAATGCCGGGGCCTTTCATGGTTCAAAGCTTCCCCTCAAAAATCTTTCTGCAGCACCTTCCTCCACGTCTGCACCGTACTGAGTGACATAGATGGAGCACAATTTAACCTTTCCTTGGTGATGGAGGGTCTGACCGTGAGAACTTCCAGGACACTCTCTTAACTATTATATTTGTATAGTACTGTAGCCATCTGAGAAGAAGGTCTGTTTATTTGAGACTTCCAGTTAATTGAGGCTTTCCTGTATTATGGTTTTTTTTCTTTTTTCTTTTTTGTTTTAGTGAGGCAATTGGGGTTAAGTGACTTGCCCAGGGTCACACAGCTAGTAAGTGTTAAGTGTCTGAAGTCAGATTTGAACTCAGGTACTCCTGACTCCAGGGCCAGTGCTTTATCCACTGCACCACCTAGCTGCCCCCACCTGTATTATGTTATGTGATAAAATAATGGGATTTAGCAGATACTTAAAGGCCCACCTGGAGATTAATCTAAACTGATTGAATTAAGTGAGAGTGGTTGACTGCTAATAAGCCTACTTCAAGTTAACTAGATTATAATCACACCTGGCTAGCCCTTAAGGCTAGATAGGCCTTTTCTTAACTTTCTGAACTCCATGTGAATAGCTGGTATGCTTTAATAAATGCTTAATGCCCAAAGACTGGTGCTAAAGCTTCTAATTTAAACTGACCACACGTTTAGATTTTAAACATCACAGTTACATACTTTTAGTATTTATTTCTTATTGTATGTATGTATTTCTTATTCAAAATCATTCATTATAAACTTAATAAATACCAATACAATTGATTAAGCCTAAGGTGAAATTATGTAAATAAATGAGTTTTGTTTTGGGTTTTTTTGGTGAGGCAATTGAGGTTAAGTGACTTGTCCAGGGTCACACAGCTAGTAAGTGTTAAGTGTCTGAGGCCGGATTTAAACTCAGGTCCTCCTGAATCCAGGGCCGGTGCTCTATCCACTGTGCCACCTAGCTGCCCCAATAAATAAATTTTTAAGCATTAAGTGCCATAACATTCTATTCCATCCTGCTACATCTGGCTCTTTAATCTTTTGTGTCATGGATCCATGGGGAGTGTGAGATTTAAAATTGGATATAAGAGCATTAAACTCCCCTTTAACCTTTCCCTTATATAACTCCCAGACCAGTAAGAGAAAGAAACCTCTGAGCTTTAGTTAGAAATGGATTACTTAGCTTTTATTGTTTGGGAATTAATTGGCCAACAAACAAGGTGATGCTGATTAGAGAAATAGGAAATTAGAAATACAAATAAATAGTCTTAGATCTAAGCTTCGTCTATATTCCATATAGAACTCACCAAAACCCAAGGCCACCTCTGAGGCTGAGAACCGCGTCAAGCACGTGCTGTTATGGAGGACCAGGCCGATCACCAAGAACCACGCTGTCGAACCTGAGTCAGCGTGTGTGTGTGTGTGTGTGTGTGTGTGTGTGTGTGTGTGTGCGCGCGCGCGCGCGTGTTCGCACGCACGCACGGAGCGGGCAAGGAGAGAAAAAGGCACCACTTCCGTTCTCTGCTTGCCTTTAAGCTCACACCCCGGAAGTGGAGTGCTTAGCAGACGCACAGCTGTTCGTCACGTCTCCTCCCTGAAAGGGCGGTCCTTCAAAAACTGGCGTCCTTCAGTTATCACTAACCAACTCTAAAAGCTTCACTTTTTACCACAGGAGTCTGTTTGGTCAAACCTGTGGAAGCCTAATCAGAATAACATTTCTAAACCTGTCTGATAAAATACAGACCCAAGTGAAGAGCCCTTTGTCGAGTCTCGTTGAAACTATTTGTCCATTCTTTCCCATGTGTGTACTCAGTTCCTGTGGGTCCGGTTTTGCCTTAATTTTGTATTATTTTAATCAGTCACCTGTTGTATCCCCGGCACCATGCTAGGCACCAGTGGACACAAAGATGAGAGGATCTTCCATCCTAAACCATATGTAGGAAATCTGACCAGACTTCTCTGTGGCATTAGTGTTCACAATTTGAGTGCCCTGGTGTGTGTAACCATTGCATTTCCCTTGAATACTTAGGTTTTCCAGACCTTTGCATATGCAAAGATTGCTGTCGGAAAACAAAATACCTTTTGAACATTAGGTGAAAGGCTTGGTAAACCCAGAAGAATCCTCATGTTAAATTAACTGCATGTCTATCAAAGAGCAAGTGCAGCCTCCTGTCTCATATCCCACGAAGATGTTTGACCTAAATCATGTTTACATCCATTCGCTGAGCGGCGCTTTGCTCCTTTAATGGAAAGCTTCTTAAATTGAGGGTTACAACCTCTTATGGGGTCACATAACTGAATGTGGGGGTCGAGAAAAGTTTGGCAGTAAATGTTTGATTTGTAGACCTATTTTATAGACCTATACACCTGTGTGGCATAAACATTTCTTGGGCAAAAAGGGGTTGAGAGGAAAAAGTTTAAGAAGCCCTGCTTGAATGGATCGAAGGCCGCTGGAGGCACTGTAGTGCACAGGGTGCAAGAAGAGGCGGAGGGTGGGGGGGGGAAGCGAGTCAGAAAGACCCAAGTCTGAATCCTGCCCTCAGACATATCCCCCTCAGAAATCACTTCACCCTCTCAGACCGTTTCCTCATCTGTAAGATAAGGACAGAAGTACGGCCCCCCTCACAGGGTTGTTTGAACTTTGCAAACCTCCAGTGGTCTGTGATCTCATGGATGGGAGTGTGAAAGACAGAGTGGCGCAGGTGGTGACCTGGTGAGATCTCAGAGCATCCAGGAATGGGAGTCCATGTCCGAGCTGCCAGCAGAATCCAGCCCCAAAGTCGGGGTGCTGCCTCTAGAAGACGTCGGTGGGATGAATGCTTGGTAGATGCAGCTTTAGGTTTGAGGCCATGTCCCCATGTGGTCTCATGCTATCTTCTCAGCCAATATCCTTTCTACAAAATACAGTCTGTGTTCATTGCACGAATGATGCCATTGCGCTGATTGCTAGGAGAAGGGCCCCATTGCCTCTCCAGGTACCCTGCGGGCCCTGCTCACACATGGGAGGGGGACTTGGGTTAAGTGCCCCAGAGTAAAGGGTATATTCACCTACATGGCATGGCCCTGAGAGCCCTCATCCCCAGGCTCCCCAGCTCATTCTTGCCAAGCCTGAGTCCTGGCTATTCCTGGACAAGAGTCTGTTTCCTGCCTGGAGGCATCTGCCTGAGCCTCCGGAACCCCCCTCCATGCTTGCCTGCAACCTTCTCTTTCATGGTTTCCATCCTTCAAAGCTCAGCTGGGCCCTCTCCTCACAGGAGCTGTCCCCATTTCACACTCCCAACCAGGCCAAGAGGCTCCCATGTGCTTATGTCCTGGCTTGTTTCTGACTTTGGATCTAGCAACTTTTTGTTTAGCTATTGGTTTGTGCATGCATGTGTGTGTGTGTGTGCATGTGCATGTGTGTGTGTGTACATATGTGTGTGCATGTGTGCGTGTGTGTACATGTGTGTGTGTGTGTGTGTGTGTGTATGTGTGTGTGTGTGTGTGTGTGTTGCCAGCCCTCCCTCCTCCCAAGGGATGGAAGTTCTTGGAGGGAAGTGGCTGCTTCCTTCTATCTCTGGCTCAGCACAAGCCCAGTGGCTGGCAGGGGGGCTCTGTAAAACTTTGTTCAATTGCTCACAGAATGACCACTAGTCCTTCCATAGCTGAGCACTTAGGGCTTGTAAATTACTTCCCCTGCGTTCATTCATCTGACCCTTCACACCACAACCCTGGGATGTGGGTGGTCCCATTTTACAGACCAGGAACCTGAGAACCACAGGGTCACACAGTGAGTCGGTGCCTGGGGGGGATGAGGCCGTGCTGCCCTAGTAAACTATGAGCTCCTTGGGAGCAGGGAGGGTCCCATTTTTGTCTTTCTACCCCCAGGCCCCAGCTTGGTGCTTGGCCCCTAATCAGTTCTCACCGGATTTAACTCATCAGGGCCAACAGTTGCCTCTTGCCCAAAATGTTCCTGGACCTTGCACCACAATCCTTAGTGAATGGCTTTCCTGCCCACTCCCCTCATTCATCATTTGCCCCAGGGAGATGAGCACCGTGGGTCACTTTAACCCAGACTCTGCAGACAGACCCGGGCTGCTTCCTGGGGCGCTGGGCTTTCAGCTCAAGCCTGGAGTGAGTTCTTGGAAAAGTCCAGAGAGGCCCTGGGCTTCCTACTTTGTTGCTACCCATCGAGGGCCCTGTGGGTTAGGGGATGTGGGCCGGGGCAGGTCATTTCTACAACATGCACCATTGTTCTTAGGGGATGTGTGGGAGTCAGAGGCTGTTTGGTTCTGTTTCAGAACTTCACATCAGGCCCTCCCTCGCCAAGGATCTGTTTTCATTGAGAAAAGCCAGAATCAGCCAAAATCAACACAAACTGAAGGGATGGCCCACTGCTGGAAGGGGCCACTTGGATGCACACAGTCATTTTAGTAGTTAAGTGAAATCACTTGAATACTAGCTCCCCATTTTTTACTGAAACAGATCAAACTATGAATGAGCATTTATTTCTCTATTTTTTTTTTTTGCAGGGCAATGAGGGTTAAGTGACTTGCCCAGGATCACACAGCTATTAAGTGTCAAGTGTCTGAGGCTGAATTTGAACTCAGGTCCTCCTGAATCCAGGGCCAGTGCTTTATCTACTGTGCCACCTAGCTGACCCTATTTATCTATTCTTAACCCCACCCTGAACCTGCTCCCAAGATTCGGACTTCACATGTGATGAAATAGGGGTGTGTAGCCACAAATCTTAGCCATCACTCAGTCTTACATTGGGTGTGAAGATTTGGTAAAAGTTGGTATTTTTCATTTAAAACATGTGTTTAAATATTAACAATAAACCATCTTCCCTTCCTCACAAAGCTTATTTACTACAAATCCCTAAAGTAGTCAGTAGCTATATGAGATGTGGCTGTAATGTTTTCAGTCCCCTACACGAGTGCGCACATGCACACATACACACATGAAGAAACGTCAGTGTGCACAAGTCCAGCCTCTGACACAAACTGGCTGAGTAACTGATTTAACTTCTTAGTCCAGCCCCACCCCCAGATTAGATTGTTTTCATGGAGGGAGGTTCTGCTCTGGAAATTTCTGACCCCCAAGATAGAAGTTGACTTGGAGTCAGAAAAACACAGACGTTTGCTAGCCCTGTGATCCTCCGCATGTCTTCATTCCATTTTCTTCATTTGAAACAGAGGGGCCTCTAAGATCCCTTACAGCCCTACATCTGTACTCCTGTGACTGTCAGGAGGAAAGACCTGAGTTCAAATCTTACCTCTGAGGTTTTTCTGTGACTCTGGGGAAGTCACTTCCCTCTTCTATGCTTCAGGCAACTCTGCGCATCACCCATGGGCCTGTGGCAGAATGAGCAGTGCAGGACTGTGCCAGTCACATGACCACAGGACTCATTTCCTTCCAAGAGGTCCCCCTCGAGACCTTAGTGCAGTCACAGTGCTGTTTCTTAGGACCCTTCTGGACGCCCACTCCCACCAGCCCACCCCCACCTCGGGGAAGCCCCTCCTGTCCCACCTTTGGGGCCCTGCTTTGCTTGGTGACCCCAGTACAGCCCTCTCCCCCAACCCATCCGAAGACTTCACCTCGAATGGCTTCTGGAACACCAGTGACTGGGGAGGTGCAGAAGAGGGTACCAATGGGTGGTTGCAGTGACTGTCCCCATAGAGGAGTCTGAGGGGGACTGAGTCAGGCTCCCCCCTCCCAAGGAGGCAGCTCTCTGCAGGAGGCAGCCCAGGATCAACTCTCTGCATCCAGCTGTTTCCTCAGAGGTCACCCACGTGTGAGGCTAGTTCTTTATTACATCTGTGTTTGGTGTATAGCTTTGTGAAAACAACAGCAGCCGACCCATTGCCTCTGTAATTTGAGGGCTTGAGATGATGACTAGCACACTGGAGCCACCAGGTTCTGGGTTCAGCTCCAACTCTGTCATCTGTTAGCCATGTCACTGGTGCCAATCATTTAACCCCGAAGAGCATTGGTCTTCTCCCCTGTGGACTGTCAATCATAACCCATGTAGAACCCTCCTCAGCAATGGCTGCAGGCACAGATGAGGCGATGCACAGGGAGCTTTTTACACTAGCTGTCTTCACCCCCGCCTCCACCACCATCATCATCTTGACGGTTCTTTCCAGCTTTAAATCCTAGGGCCTTCTTACTGGCATATTGATGACCAAGCCAGGAGTCTTCTTTGTGTCTACCCAAAATAGCCAATGAATTGAATGTCTTGGAAGCCGTCCCTTTTTGTCTGAAGGCCTCTGTTTTGGACAAGGTCAGTCTCTCCTTAGAGCTGCTGTAAGGGATCTATTGAACTTCATACTCAGCCCAGCCATCAGTTGGCCTGCCAGCATTTACTCAGGGCTCACTCTGTCTCAGATGCTGTGCTGGGCATGGGGGGTATAGACACAGCAGTGACCCTCTGTCCCTTCCATGCTTGTGTTTCATCAGTGAAGTGAATGGGATGCTTCAGTATAGTTGATCTGATCTAGTTCTGCACATCAAAGATTACAGGCCAGAGGTCTCCTCTTGGTACTATTAGTTGGGCACAAGCAGTGCTCTTGAATCTTATTTGCCATGCGGGATGTTGTCAAAGGCTCACTAGCATTAAGGAAGTTTGAAAGTCATGACAAATTGATGAATATCTGAAAGCAAAGAGTGAGTTTGGTGTCATTCACGGCGTGTGAGACTTGGAGTCTTGAAGGTCTTCATGTGAGTCCTAACTCTGACACTTGCCAACTGGGGGGCCTTGGGTAGGGGGAACTCTGAGCCTCCAGCAAGGCCCTGGGACTCATGCACTTAGCCCAAATAGGGTGGCAATCTACATTGTTGGAGGGGGTGCTCAAACCTGGAGTTCCCTACACAGATGAGATCCCAGCTGGTTCATGGGTGCAGTGACTATAAGAAATGAATGGACCTTGCAGAAGTGTGAACTTTGGATGTAAGAGATCTGCACTGCCTCAAGCATCATCATTCAGCTTGATTCCACAGACATTTCTCAGTGGCCTGTCTGCATTTAGTGCACTGAGAATGATTGGCTCCTTGCTGAAAATACTCAGTATCCTGGGCCGGGGCAAAACAGGAGGGGAGAGCAGGGCCTCTGAGGAGAGTCAGTCAGACAGAGATGCCTCCATTACTCCTCCGTCCAGACTCCCTGTACTCTGTCCCCACGCACTGCCCATTTTAGTTTTTCCTTTTCATGTCCTGCCTCCTGCTTGAGGGGCCTTTATTGTCATTGCAGAGAGAAGTCACTGGAGTGCTCTCTGCATCGCCTTCACTTCATACAGTCAGTGTAGACCGCCATTCTGAATTTGGTTTCATTTTCTCAAAAACAGGTGTTTTTGCTAAAACTTTCCAGATTACTGCATCAGCTGCTCGTGTCGTTCCATCCTTGTAGACAGTCTCCGTCCCCCCAGAAACCAGTCGGTGCTTAAAACTGTGCTCCTGTCAGGCGCAGCGTGTGCCACCACATCAAAGAGAAGTTCATGACATTGTTTATGGCAGCAAGGACAAAATGAAATAATTATTTTTTTAAAGGAGCTCTTCTTGGTTTTCTGGAGATCGGCCCCAGAATGCTGGAGAGTACTCATGGAGCTTCTGACTTTGAGGCAAAGTGGTACCCAACTCATGTGCAAGAACTGCTGCTTCTCCTCTGGAAGATTCCCAGGTGAGGAGAGGAGGGCCTACAATCTATCAGGAGCCTAACTCGAGATTTAATGATATCTCTTTTCAAGGATACTGGCTAGTCAGTGAAATTAGAGGAGGCTTATTTGCCCTAGAAGAGAGAACAGCATAGAGAGTAGAAGGAGCTCTGAACCTTTCTAAAGTCTGGGCGTGTTTTTAAATGCCAAAACTTAGAGCTGAATCATGTTGAAAATAGGCAGCAACTGACCATGCTCGATAGTAAATGAAGGAGAAGGAATGTTTTTTGTCTTTTTTAAAGCAAAATCGCATCATTTCCTTGGAGAGGGAAGAGGACTTCTGATGACGATATTATTGTTTCAGCCCCTCTCCCGGAGGCCTCCTGGAGTAGGTACCGGCAGAGGTTCTGGAGGAGATGAAGTCCAGCATGGCTCCAGCCCAAGCATGTTTCTGAAGGGTTAATTAGTTTGCTTTGTTTGTTGTATCTTTGGAGCCTGATGCAGAGTACAGCTGTTTCTAGTCAAGTCCCTTAAACATTGTTGCCCTGAGCACAGTCGTTTAAAGGATCATCCGCCCTGCTTCCGGAGATCAGCCTTTGCATATGGAGTTGGGGGTCCTTGGCAGTGCCTCCAGCTAATACTCTGAGGATGGATTTTATCAGTGGAATTAAACAGGAGAAACTGAGAGTAAAGCTCAGTCCTGGCTGGTTCAGGCCATAATCTCTTTTTCATGGGATCTCAAAGGATTTGCCCACAGAGGGCACTTGCCCCTCTGTAAGGACTTTGAGTGGGGCCTTGGCTCCAGACTGTGCCCATTGTCTAGGACCACCTTCGCCAATATACCATAAAGGTGAGCAATAGCCCTAAATACTTGGGGGACAGAAACTCAGGAACCATCACCAAGGCCTAGATGGCATCCATGCAGGCTCTATTTCTGCTGATGAAATCCCAGGCCTGGGCAGCTCAGAAGTAGCTGGGAGGGCCCACTGTGAGGGGACAAGCTGAGACAGTCCTTGGCCTCATGGGGCTTACAGTTTATGATGTCGTTATAAATGCATATTGGGTCACCAAATACCCTGGTACTGATTGAGAAAAGGACCGCAGCTTATGGTCCGACACTGGTTTGCTGAGGACAAAGAGGTGCGAAATCCTACAAAGGACTTGATAACATTGTCCAAGTGCACTGCACATAGTCTCCTGTACCGTGAAGACTTGGCTAGTCTCCTCATGGGCCTCCCCTGAGATCATCACCACTTCATCCCGTCTCTGTACAGAGCGGATTACATGTCATCTCCCCAGGAGACTGGGAGCATGGATTGTATCCCCAGGCTTCGGGCAGTGCCTGGCACAGAGACGGTGCTTAAGAAGTCATTGGTTAGTGCAGTGGATAAAGCTTGGGCCCTGGAGTCAGGAGGACCTGAGTTCAAATTCAGACTCAGACACTTGACACTTAGCTGTGTGACCCTGGGCAAGTCACTTAACCCCAATTGCCTCAAAAAAAGAAAAGAAAATAAATCATTGGTTGGAGTGAATTGGTGACTTCCGTGGGAAGATGGGAAAAGGTGTAGGAAAGTGTGGTTCATTAAAAAGACATGAGAAACTGCTCAGTACTGGTAGATTACCCATGACCTATCCATCAGTGGTGATTGTTGCTGTTGTTGTTATCTGTCCTTCATTCCCAAAGAGGACCCTGACATCAGGAGGGGACATCATGACTTGCAGTAAATTGGATTTAAGTGAGGGAGAGCTGTGCAAGATCACCCACCTCACTCTTCTCCAGAGCCATCTGGGTCCAGTGGTCAGATATACGTCAGGATGATGCCACTCGGTGGCAAACTCACATAGAAACGGGCTCTGTGTGTGACTGAGAAAAACCACATATTTTGATTATCTATGTTTCATTTTATTTTTGTTTATTTTGTTAAAGATTTCCCAATTACATTTTTATCTGGTTTGGACAACACTTCGGAGTGTTGGGAGCCGTGCGTGGCCTGGGCAACGTATTTGACACCTTTGATCCTACAGGGTCACCAATGCAAAGGTGCTGTCTCAACAGGGATATGAAAAAAGCCCAGAGTGGACTTTTTCAAACATCTCACTTTCTTCCAAACAGAAGGAGACAGTGACCACAGGCAACATCATTAGGGCATCAACTCTTTGGTAAGATATTAGGGAGGTTGGGGAGGGTCAGGGGTGAGCACCAGCTTTTCCAAAAGCAGAGGGAACCTAGCTCAAGGCAGACTACAGGAAGCTTGGCAAGACGACCGACAAGACAGTCATTTCCAGGATCTTCAAGGGCGAAAATGGAAGGAAGATGACAATCAGAAGGACGATGGGAAAGACTAACCAAAAGCACACAACAACTTTTTTTTTTTTAATTTTTTTTTTTATTTTTGCGGGGCATTGAGGGTTAAGTGACTTGCCCAGGGTCACACAGCTAGTACATGTCAAGTGTCTGAGACTGGATTTGAACTCAGGTCCTCCTGAATCCAGGGCCAGCACTTTATCCACTGCGCCACCTTGCTGCCCCAACAACAACTTTTTAAGATGCTGTTTTCTCCCTCAAAAGCAGTGGAGCCACCACACCTGCACTGAATATCCCAGTCCTTGAAAAGGAGTCAAGGATGACACTGGAGAGGACAGTTGACCAGATCGAACCAAGGGCCTGCTGGGTGCCAGCACTGGGCTAAGTGCTGGGATTCCATATTCAAGCCCCAAAGGCCACCCCTGACCTCAAGGGGCTTTCATGCTAATAGGAGCAGCAGGGGAGGGGGTGGGCCAGGCGGGAGGGTGGAGGATGCAAACCCAGGGAGAAGGGAGAGTGGATGCTCGAGGCCCCCAGCAAGCACTGGTGCTGGCCTGGGACTCCACCCTCAGAGGAGCGGGCAGTAGAGACAGAGACGCCTCCAGCACCAGAAGCCTAGGGGAAGGTTGGGAACGGAGCCGGCACAGCAGAGTAGGAATTCAATCACAAAATAATGATCCATCTTCCTTTAGCACCTTAAGGCTGACAGCATAAGCTCATCCTAGCAGCATCAAAGGGTCATGATGTTGGGGGACAAGGGGCACCACAGTGCACATAGCCCTGGGCTCGTAGTCTGGAAGCCCCAAGTTTAAATTCTACCTCAGACACTTATTAGCTGTGTGACCCTGGGCAAGCACTTAATGACTGCCTGCCTTAATTTCCTCATCTGTATAGTAAATAAAGTAAATAAAAATTTTTATTATTTAAAAAAAGACAGAAAGGTTCTAAAATTAAGAGACATTGGATTCCTGTAGAAGGCATAGGAAGCCGGAGAAGGGAAGGGGCTGAGTGTTAGAGTCCTGGGGGTGGGGAATGGGGGGGGTCAGCCAGTGAAAAGACTCCTAGTCAGGACTTGTAAGAATATAAAGGGGACCCTTATGTGAAAGAGAGCAAGCTATAAAGATGGAAAGGATTTTATAGTGTATCCTGAAGGTGATAGGGAGCTACTGGAGTTTACTGAGTGGGGTGGGGGGGTATTCGACATGGCCTGACATGCAATTTAGGAAAAACCCTTTGGTGGCTGGATGGAGGCTGGCCTGGAAGGGGAAGAGTCAGGTAGCTCCCCACCCCCCCACCCCCCACAGTGACTGTGGTAGTAGTCTAGGCTGGCAGTGATAAGGGTCTGCACCAGGGGAGGGAAGTGGAGGGGGCACATGCAAGAAATGTTACAAAGGTAGAACTGGACCTAGGGATTAGGAGTAACTGGTAAGTGTTGGAGATTTCAACCCACGTGTCCTGATTTCAGATCCTGTTACTATTTCTTTCCATTATTCTCCTCTCTCTCTCTCTCTCTCTCTCTCTCTCTCTCTCTCTCTCTCTCTCTCTCTCTCTCTCTCTCGGGTCTGGAATTTAACTCTATGCAAGTAATAACGACAGGATTACTCCATCTTATGGCTGTGATTATGAGATGCCTCTATGGGCATGAGATAGAGAATAGAGATCTTCCATTAGTGCAGGGGGACCTGGGTTCGAATCTCCCCTCTACCAGGTTCTGGCTGTGTAACCCTGGCCAAGGCACTTAACCTTCTCCTGTCCATACAGCTCTCTAAGGCTGCAAGTTGCAGAGAAGAGACTGGGCTTCAGGGGGCTTCCTTATTTGGGAATTCCATATGCCAGTGAATTCTCATGCCCAGACTCAAACAAATAGCATCTATATGCCCCGAACTGCATCGTCCCTGGTAAGAAAAAGCAGAACTCTATTTGGAGCCATACCAGACATTTTTGGTGCTGACCTGGTTCCGAGTTACTTCGTTCTCAAACCTTCCACAGCACGCACTTTTCAACACAAGACCATCAGTTGTGCATTCTAACTGCATTCGGAATCCCCTTGAAATGAAGACAAAAATTGTTTTTGTTTTGTTCAGAAGTATTTTCAATAGGAATCATTCTGAATTATGATGTTGCTGTGTTTCCAGCCTTGTAGTGTCAGGTAAATGGTTCAAGTGCGGCTGTGTCACACTGTCATTGTTAGCAGGTGTCTGGGACTTTTTTCAGTGATGCAAAAAGCTTGAAATTAGCATTTAAAATCAGATTCTGTGCAGACCCACTTTCATTTTATCATGCATGAGGAGAAGTACATTGGCCCATTTCTGGTTTTGAAACTTAAAAGGGGAAGTTGGTATCTCATTACTGCAACCTTCCTGGTGTTCCTGAGCACATGAGGCAATAGCCACCCAAGCCAGCTGATGAGAACGGGTGCATTTGGACTGTATGAGAATGTGGACAGCTGAGGGGGGTTGTGTTAACTACAGCCTTGATCTGGGGAGAACAGATGCCAAGGTGGTCAGCAAAAGGCCAGGTAGGGTCAGTCAGTTAGTCAGTCAGCAAACATCCTCCATAGAAGGGAATCAAAACCTGTCATTAGTTTGCCTTGTACATTTTTTTCTCTTAAATTCCCAAGGACAGGGGGCAGCTAGGTAGCACGGTAGATAAAGCACTAGCCCTGGATTTAGGAGGACCTGAGTTCAAATCTGGCCTTAGACACTTGACACTTACTAGCTGTGTGACCCTGGGCAAGTCACTTAACCCCCATTGCTCCGCGGAAAAAAAAAAGCAGGAAAAAATCCCAAGGATAAAAACTATGCTCCAGGCACCAAGCCAAGTGCTGGGCATTCACAGAAATGAGATCCCTGCCCTTAAGGACCTTTCATTCAACCTGTCAGAAGCTCAGCCTAGGAGAGCTGGGAATCTGTCAAGGATAAATTCTGAATTTACAAAGGAAAACAACTGGGCTGAGGAGGGAAAGGGCTGGTGTGGCTGGTCTCATTAGCCAGCTGGGATCTGGGAGCGAGGGTGGGTCATGGAGACTGGGTATAGGAGTGTGGCCTGGCCCTTTAAGACAAACCTCAGGGGTGCTCAAGTTCATCATGAGCAAGAAAAGCTCCCTTCCTCCTGATCTCCTTCCCCAGTGAACGGGCCCTCCTATCTGCCCTTCCGGCTCTCGCCTCCCATCCCCCTCCCTCTCTATTGGCTCTTTCCCCACAGCCATGGCCTTCTCTGCCCACTTCTTCATCCCCAAGGTTGCTCGTGCCCTGGCTAGTCTCCCTCTGTGGCTCTCCCCCTGAGAAGGCTGTCTACACCTGGTGCCGCTGCCTTCTGACCTCAGCATTGGACTGAAACTGCTGAAAGCTGAAGACAGTCAGAGAGCTCTTCATTGACAAGCCAGTGAGCCTTCTCTGGTCCTTATCCTTCTGTTGTCATATCTTACTTGCTAATATTGTGCTCAAAAATTTTGCATCCACGTTCCAAAGTGATTTTGGTGTACAGTTTTCTTTCTCTGTATTACAGAATGATTGTAGTATTTTATTACAGTAATAATACAGTCTGGCAGTGATGACATCAGGGGCTGCGCTGGTAAAGGGGAAGTGTCCTGAAGACATGCAAGACCAGAAACAGGACAGAGACGCATGGATTCTGCAAGGCTCTTCTGGGAAGAGGTGGCAAGGGGAAGGCTTCCCTCAGCAAGCCCCAGCGAGCAGCAGCATCCAGCAACCCCAGTGCCCCAGGACCAGGGTTCTTAGGGTCCCTAATACAAAGAGAGCCCTAAAGATCTACTGCTCTGAACCTCAAAAATATGTCATGGGGCATGGCGGGGAGATAGTCTTGGGAGGTGCTCAGTATAGGAACCCAGGTGAGCTGGGGTAAGAACAAACAGGCCACCCAAAAGTATGGCAAGGGACAGAACCTGTCCCTGGCACAAAGTCCCAATTCAGTAAATAAAACTGGAGAGAGGAGCAAGTCAAATAATAAACTGTATCAAAAAATTTTGGCCAGGACGGGGGGGGGGGGCAGCTAGGTGCTGCAGTGGATAGAGTACCAGGCCTAGATAGAGTCAATAAGACCTGAGTTCAAATCTAGCCTCAGACACTTACTAGCTATGTGACCTTGGGCAGGTCACTTAACCCTGTTTGCATCAGTTTCTTAATCTGCAGAATAGACTAGAGAAGGAAATGACAAAGTATTCCAGGATCTTTGCTAAGAAAACCTTCATTAGGGTCACAAAGAGTCAGACATGACTGAAAATGGCAACAAATTGAGACTTTTTGCAATTCTAGAGATTCCCCCAAAGAAAAAGAAAATAAGATGAAAATTGCAAATAGATACTCAAAGGAAAAAATAGATTTTTCTACCAGGAAGATAGAAATATCTAGAAGAAATGGAGCAAGGTCTCAAAAATGAAATGAAAGCTCTGGAGGAAAGAAAATAGTTTGAGCAGGAAGGAGGGTTCTAGAAGTTGGGTGGATCAGGAAAGGCTTCAATTGGGATACATTAGATCTGAGGAGGAAGGGCACTCCAGGCATGAGGAACAGCCGGGGCAAGGGCCCAGAGAGGGGAGATGGGGTGTCGTATGTTAGGGACCGGTCAGTCATCTTTCCCTGTAAGATTTCACAAACAAGTTTAAGCCAGTTCCTTCCACGGCCACCAAATATCCCCGCCTGGCACAGAGGTCATGTTTTGGGTTGGTGAAGGCCCCTTCTAGTCTCTTTTCTCTTCTTGTTATGACAGTTGATTTTTGTTGGTTAAACGTCCATATTACAACCCACTTCCATTTTCCAGCATCACCAGAGGCAGCTGTTATTGTTTGTCCTTCGTTCTTGAAGAGGACCATGACATTCGGGGAGTGGGGGAGGGCTGTTGCAATGTCGCCAACCTCACTCCTCCAGAGACTTCTGGGTCTAGTGGCAAGATATACCTCAGGACAACTGGAGATGGCCCCGGTAGATAGTGGCTCAGGAGATAGAGCTCTGGGCCTGGAGACAAGAAGACCTGAGTTCCAATTCAGCCTCAGATACTTAGTAGCTGTGTGATTCTGAGCAAGTCATCTGTCCCTGTTTCCTCCACTGTAAAGTCAGGATAATAATTGCTCCTACCTTCCAGGGTTGTTGTAAGGTTCATGTGAGATAATATATGTAAGGCGCTTAGCACAGTACCTGGAACATAGTAGGTGCTATATGAATGTTAGCTATTTTTAGTATTAGGATACCAGTCAAATCAAATATGTCGCTTTGGAGTTAAATGGTAATGAAAACATTTCCGGCCCTACCTTTTCCTTACTTTTACTCTTTCTTCTGGTTTTGTGTGCCCAAAGGCAGCTGGGGGCTAGAGACGCAGTGTTTCCTTTATCAGCTCCTGGAGGTTGGGGAGGGGGGCCGGGAGCACCTGCTGCAAGTGCTATGTCTGTGCCAGCCACCAGGTGGGGCTTGCAGCTTGCTCTCCCAGCTCCCTCCAGAGAATCAGAATCCCAGAACTTAGGAATTGGAAGTGGGAAGCCGTCTAGTCCAGCCCATAAAGGAAAGGAATCCCCGCCTTATAACATAACCGACAAGGGCTTGTCCGGCTTCTGCTTGCTGGCCTCCAAGCAGAGGGAGCCCACCACCCCTTGGCACACACCATTCATTTTTTCAGGGCACAGTAATTACCCCTCAGCCTTTGTCTTCCAGTGTATGGGAAGGGAGAATCTCACCATAATGCATTGCCCTCCACTCACTGGATCTCATTCTCTTCTCCTTCTCCATGTACCTCTCAGAGAAGCCGCTCACTCACGCAGCATATCATAGACTGAATGGCATTCACTTCATGGAAAATGAATGTTAAGTGTGGTCACATTAAGCCTCCCATGAGTGTGGTGAAGAAACTCCACCTATGGGAGGTTTTGGATTTGCTCTTCTCTCCACCTGCTTCTGTGTTGTTCGTTTTTGTGCTGTTGGGGAATGGGACACAGACATGCCCATAGACCCTTGTAGTGAAACTCTTTCAAGTGCACCTGATAGTATGCCTACAGGGCAAGGGAGAATCTAGCCCACCAACTCACTGAGTCTTACTGCTTTGTTCAATCATGCAAAAAATATTACCACATTAGTCATGTTGTGAAAAATAATACAAACCCAAAGGGAAAAAACAACAAAAAATAAAGAAAGTGAAAAATGGTATGCTTTGATCTGCATTCAATCAGTTCTTTCTCTGGAGGTGAATAGCATTTGTCATCCTAAGTCCTTTGGAACTTCCTTGGATCATTGTATTGCTAAGAATAGCTAAGTCACTCACAGTTAGTCATTATGCAATATTTCTGTTACTACGCATACAATGTTCTTCGAGTTCTGTTCACTTCACTTTGCATCAGTTCATGTAAGTCTTTCCAGGTTGTTCTGAAATCATCCTGCTTATCATTTCTTATGAGCACGGTAGTATTCCATTACAATCCTCTACCACAACTTGTTCAGCCATTTCCCAACTAATAGGCTTTCCTTTCATTTCCAATTTATAGCCACTACAAAAAGAGCTGCTATAAATATTTTTGTATATATGGGTCCTTTCCCCCTTTTTCTTTGATCTCTTTCAGTTACAGATCTAGTAGTGGTATTACTGGGTCAAAGGGGATGCACAGTTTCCTAGGCCTTTGGGCATAGTTCCAAATTACTCTTCAGCATGGTTGGATCAGTTCACAAGTCCACCAACAGTACATTAATGTCCAAATTTTCCTGCATCCCCTTCAACACATCGTTTTCCTTTTCTGCCATATTAGCTAATCTGACAGGTGTGTGGTAGTACCTCAGAGTTGTTTTAATTTGCATTCTTCTGATCAAGAGTGATTTAGAGCATTTTTTTTCCATATCACTATAAATAACTTTGATTTCATCTGATTTGATTTCACCTGCCTGTTGAATCCTATAACTATTGATCAGTTGTGGAGTGACTTGTATTCTTATAAATCTGAGTCAGTTCTAGAGGCTTTTATCAGAGATACTTGCTATCAAAGTTGTTTCCCAGGAAGCTTTTGGCTCTTTTTCTAATTCTGGTTGCATTGGTTTTCTTTCTCTTTCCCTAATCCACTCTACATATCACTTGAAATTTCCTAAAACATGGATTTTTATCACTGCCTCATAGAAAGAATAATAGCTAGCATTTATAAAGTGCTGTAAAGTTTACAAAGCACTTTTAATCCTCACAACTTTGAGAGGTAGATGCCATTCTTACCCCCATTATATAGATGAGAAAACTCAGGCATACAGAGGTGAAGCAACTTTCTGAGGGTCACCTAGCTAGTGAGTGCCACAGGCAAGATTTGAACTCAGGTCTTCCTGATCCCAAGTCAGGCACAAGATCTACTCTGCCCACTGCCCCATAATAAAGTCCTACCTCCTCGATAAGAACCACAGTTCCCACTTAGGTAGCATTTTACAAACTGGAACAGGCTTTTCTCCTTGATCACCTTGCAGAGCCCTCAGGCCCTCCACACTTGGGTCCCTTTGAGGGGGCATCTTCTTCCTTGTCTTGGGTCCTAGGAAGGGAATCACTGCATTCCCTCGAGCTCCTCCCCAGGCTTAGCCCCTGAACATTCCTTCGGGTCCCTCTTCATGGCAAGAACAATGTGGGGCTGCCTCTTGCCCTCTCCCACATGAGCCTTCTCCCGGGAACTTGGGCATCTTTGTGGCATCTTTGCTTCCATCTGGCCAAGACTGACACACGTGGCACCCGCCTCCCTGTAGGACCACGCAGGCCTCTCCAGAACGGGCCGCCTCATTTTCCTGATGTAAACATGGTACCCTGGAGCCAGGGCACAGGCAGGATCGATGAGGGTGGGCAGTGGTTTGCTGCCACCATAAGCTGAGTTGCTGCTCTGACCACACCGACAGGGTCTGGATTGATGCCTGTCTGGTAGGGCCAGGGCCCCTTCTCTGGATCATTTCTTATTTCCGCTTTTTCATCTGGAATGAACACTTATTGGACCAAATGCCAGAAGGCAAAACTTTTTATTGGAATTCAATCAATTTGAAAATATTGATTCCATGTTTCCTGTTTGCCCAGGGCTGGTGTCAACACTATGGAGGGATAGAGAACAAGTAGAAGTGCTGGTCCCTGGGCCAAGCAGCTCTCCGACTGGGGGGGGGGGCTGCATTAGCATTTAGAGAGCCCTCCGTGAAGATGGGACTGTCATGTCACCTCCCTGAGAGGCTGCAACAAAGACCCAGCCAGATCAGGTAAAGGGCTTGCTTGGCATATTGGAGGCAATAATTGGAAGGCACTTTGGTGCATTGAAGAGAGCCTGGGCTCTGGAGTCAGAGGACCTGGGTTCAAATCCTACCTCTGATGTTTGCTCCCTGTGTGATTCTGGGAAAGTCATTTAACTTGCCAATAAAATGAGGGAATTGACGTAGATGGCCTCTAAGCTCCTGCTCAGCTCCAGATCTAGGGTGCTCATCCCTCTTTGATTCCTTCTTACCACTGCAGCAAAACTTTGTCTGTGGTGACAGAAAGGGAAAATGGCAAATGTTGGAGGGGATGTGGGGAAGTTGGGACAGGATAAGAATACAAGTCATTCCCCACCTGATAAATTATCACTGAAATCTTTGGTCTCCACATCGCCTGCACTTCCCCCAAATCTGTCTCCTCTCCGTCCCTCCCAGCAAGCCCGCCTGAGTTACAAAGAATAAAAAGATGGGGAGGGGGAGTGCGGGGTGCGTGGAGGGGGAGGGCAGCTCATTTACCAAGGAACCCGGCATACCCCGCCATTCTCCACTCTTCTATGGGGACACATTTGGCCTAAGGTGTTATTCAAAGGGCATGAATCTTTCCCAGAGAGTGGATTGTCCCTGGACCAGTATTCTGTGTAAAGGCTGCCTTGGATTGTTCTGCCCTCCGGGGTCTGTGTGGGTGCCTAGAAGGAAGAGAGCAAGTGTGGGGAGAGGGGCAGCATGCAGAGCTGATTTCCCATGCTCTCCCAGTCCTCAACCCTACCTTTTCCTCCCTTCTTTATCTCACCTGTAATACACAGCCTTGTGCCTTTGCACATTTCTTTACCTTGATAGACTTGTGAAAAGCCTTCCCCCAATTTCATCCAATTCTTCATTTTTAATATGTGAAATTTTTTTTAAAGCTCCGTTTTAAGAATCAAAATATGTCCTGTGGAATCTTCCTTCACTTGAGACTTGGGAAAAGTGACTGGACTTAAGCAAACAATGCTAGGGCTATCCCTTGTGGCCTTGTAGATGCCCTTTTAAAGGTTTATTGGTTGACAGAATTCAGGGAGAAAAGTTGTGGGTTAATATTTAGTGTGGTATACAAGGAAAATAAGAAATAGGTGAATGAATAAATGAAGGAATGACTGCAAAAGCATTTATCAGGTCTGGAACATTGTGGAAAGTGCTGGAGATATAAATGCAAAAGTGAGGTGGGCCCTGCCCTCAACAAACTTACCCTCTAATCGGGGAAACCAGCATATTGGGCAAGGATCACACGGATGGCGAGAGGAACCATCGGCCCTTCACTGACTCTGTGTGACCCTAGATAAATCTCTTTGTGCCTTAATTCCCTTCTCTGAAAAATGAAAAAGAGCAGCCCAATAAATTGGGTATGAAAAATGTATTGAAATGGATGGTCTTTAAGACTCTATATCTGTGATTCAATGAGCTTCCACTTTATGGACTGCTTGCCTTTGCATGGGTTGATGCACCCCCCGCCCCTCAATCTGGAATGTCCTCCTACTTCTCCTGGACCCCTCAGTTTTCCTGGCTCCCTCTGCCTGCTTTACAGTGTCTTTCCTTATATCTACCCAACTCTTCATACTCTCTGCCTTCCTTATCATTTTTGTAATTACTTTGCATAGTGATAGAGACTGGCATGTGGTCAGAACACTTTGGAAGGCATCTCCTCACACCACAGGGAGAGCCTGGGAGAATTGCATTGACATGTAATGGAAATGCACTGGGGGGTCCATCAGAATGTGGTCAGGGGAAGACTTTTCAATCACATGCATGACTGGGTCTGATTTGGGGGGTAGGGTGTGTCAAAAAAACCCACTAGCAACAAAATCCTTAGCCATTCTCTTTGTGTGATAATGGGAGACCTCTTGGACTCCTTCACTTACAGAGTTCACCCAGAGACAATGCTGTAAGGGCCTGGAGATACCCCTAGTGTGGCCCTGCAGCCAATTGGAAAAAGCTTCTCCAAACCAGTTAACAAACCAGAACCACTTACAGAATGTCTACATATGCTCACATTTCTCCAGGGGACTTCATTACATATCATCGTGACTCCTAGAAGCAGGCTTTCCAGCCTTTCTATGTGAGGAGATGCTGTCTGAGGCACTTGGTACATGGGCCAGTCCCTGTTACATATGTGTTTTATATTTTCTTTTCTGTCATCTGTGCATGTGTCATGTTTCCCAGTAGTCCCTAAGATTTTTGAGGGCAGGACCTGGTTTTTTATTGTCTTTGCATACCCAGTGCCTTGTCTATGTTGGTGTTTAATAAATGTTTATTTGAATTGAATGGAGTCAGACATTCTGGCTTCTACCCCAAGGTTCTTCACACTAGACCATCACAGTGCAATAAAAATTAATTTAATAAGGGACCATAGAAACACAGATTAAAATTTAATTAGAGGCTACATAACCTAATCTTAAAGAATGAGTGGGTTAAAGAAAAGGCATAGAAAAATTAATTTTATTAAAAAGAATGATAATAATCAGACAACATACCAAATATCTAAATGCTTACATGAATAAAATAGAAAAAGAGCAGCCCAATAAATTGGGTATGCAATTTTAAAAACCTAGAAAAAAAAGAACAAATTTAAAATCCCTTATTAAACACCAAATTGGAAATCCTAAAAAGTAGAGGTGAGATTAATAAAATTGAATGTGAAAAAACATTAAATTAATAGGAATCGATTTTATGAGAAAACAAATAAAATAGGTAATATAATTTAAAGAAATAGAAAACTAAATCAAAAATATAAAAAATGAAAAGGGTGAATATTCCATTAAAGAAGATGAAATCAAAGCAATTATTAGGAGTTATTTTCCCAGTAAATTTAACAATTTAAGTGAAATGGAAGAATGCTTACAAAAATATAAACTGCCTAGATTAACAGAGGATTAAATAGAATATCTAAATAAACATATTTTAGAAAAAGAAATTGAAGAGATCATAAATGAGCTTCCTAACAAAAAGCATCAGGACCAGATGGATTTACAAGTGAATTCTACCAATTTTGGGGGGGAGGGGCAGGGCAATGAGGGTTAAGTGACTTGCCCAGGGTCACACAGCTAGTGTCAAGTGTCTGAGCCTGGATTTGAACTCAGGTCCTCCTGAATCTAGGGATGGTGCTTTATCCACTGCACCACCTAGCTGCCCCTGAATTCTATCAAAATTTAAGATCAACTAATTCTAATATTAAATAAATTATTTCAAATAATAGGAAAGAAGGAGTCCTATCAAACTCCTTTTACCAAACAAATATGGTGCTGATACCTAAGCCAGGAAGAACAAAAACAGAGAAAGAAAATTTCAGTTTTCCTAATAAATATGGATGCAAAAATCCTAAATAAAATACTAGCTAGTAGACTACAATAATATATCACAAAGTTTATACATTGGGACCAAGTGGTATTTATACCAGGAATACAGAAATAGTTTAACATAAAACTATTAACATAATTGATTATATCAATAACAAAAGTAACAAAAATCATGTGAGATTATATTCAGAAAGTAAATGCAGAAAAAAACATTTGACAAAATACAATACTCATTCCTATTAAAAGCATCTGAAAGCATAAGTATAAATGGATTTTCCTTAAAATGATAAAAAGCATCTACCTAAAATAATCACCAAGGATTATTTGTAATGGGAATAAGCTAGAAGCCTTCCCAATAAAGTTAGGAGTAAAACAAAAATGCCCATTATTACCAGTATTATTCAATACTGTACTAGAAATGCTAGCAATAGCAATAAGAGAAGAAAAAGAAATCGAAGGAATCAGAATGGACAATGTGATGATGAAACTATCTCTTTTTACATATGATATAATGATATACTTGGAAAATCCCAGACATTCAACTAAAAAGGTAGTCGAAGCAATGAAAAATTTTAGCAAAGTGTCAAGGCATAAAATAAACTCACATAAAGCATCGGCAATGGTATATATTTCTAACAAAACCCCACAAGAAGAGAGATTAAGCAATACCACATTTAAAATAACCACAGACAGCATAAAATGCCAGCAGTATACCTGCCAAGACAAACTCAGGAACTACATGAACATAATTATAAAAGACTTTATATAAATAAAGTTAGAATTTTTTAATTGGAGGAATAATAATAATTGTGCATGGATTGGCAGAGTCAACATAATAAAAATGACAATTCTACCTAAACTAATCTACTTATTCAATGCCATCACAATTAAATTATCAATAAAATATCTTATTGAATTAGAAAAAACAATAACATTCATTTAGAAGAACAAAAGGTCAAGAATAGCAAAAAAATTAACAAAAAATATATAAAACTAGGAAGTTTAGCACTACCAAATCTTAAGAATACTATAAGGCAGTAATTGTCAAAACTCTCTGATACTGGCTAAGAAATAGAAAGGTAGATCAGTGCAACAGAATAGATATATAATACACATTAAATGTATTTGACTAATTTAAAGATTTAAGCTTTGGAAATAAGAATTCACCATTTAATAAAAATTGCTGAGAAAATGGAAAGCAGTCTAGCAGAAATTGGGTATACACCAATATCTGATGCCATTTACCAAGATAAAGTCAAAATGGATTTATGACCTAGACATAAAGGGAGACATCATAAGGAATGTATTACCTATCAGACTTGAGGATTTTTTATTGTTCTTCAGTAGTTTCAGACTCTTCATGACTCCATTTGGGGTCTGCTTAGCAAAGATACTGGAAGGATTTGCCATTTCCTTCTCCAGCTCATTTTACAGATGGGGAAACTGAGGCAAACTGGGTAAAGTGACTTAGCTAGGGTCACATAGCTGGTAAGTGTTTGAGGCCTGATTTGAACAAAGGAAGATGAGTCTTCTTAAGTTCAAGCCCAGCACTTTATCCACTGTGCCACTTAGCTGCCCTTCAACTTATGGATGGGAAAAGTATTTATTAATAAATAAGACATAAAGAGCATTGCAAGGTATAAAATAGATAATTTTGATTACATTAAATTAAAAAGGGTTTGTACAAATAACGCCAATGTACCCAAGATTAGAAGGAAAGCAGAAAATTGAGAGGAATATTTATAGACAGTTTCTCAGATAAAGATCTCACATCTCAAATGCGTAAAGATCTTTAGTCAAATCTGTAAGAATATGAGTCATTCCCAATTGATAAATGGTCAAAGGATATGAACAGGTGGTTTTTCAATGAAGAAATCAAAACTATCTCTAAAAATACTCTAAATCATTATTGATTAGAGAAATGCAAATTAAACTAACTTTGAGATATCTTACATCTAACAGACTGGCAAAAATGATAAAAGGGAAAATGACAAATGTTGGAGGGGGTGTGGAAAAATTGAGACATTAATACACTGTTGGTGAAACTGTGAACCCTTCCAACCATTTTGGAGAGAAATCTGGAATTATGCACAAAGAGTTATAAAATTGTGCATACCCTTTGACCCAGAAATACCACTAGTAGGTCTGTTTCCTAAGGTCAGGGGAAAAAGAACTAGAAATTGAGGGGATGCTCATCAGTTGGGAAAGAGCTAAACAAATTGTGGTATATGATTGTGGTGGAATACTACTGTGGTGTAGGAAGTGATGACCAGGGTTGATTTTAGGAAAACATGGAAAGATTTGCATGAAATAATGAAGAATGAAGTGAGCAAAACCAAGGGAACATTCTGTGTAGACTCTTGTTAGAATGTGGGCTCCAATGAGAATTGGGATTATTTTATTCTTTGTTTTGGTACTTCAAGTAACTGGCAAATAACATTGTTTAATAAATGCTTGTTGATTGGTGGATTGAGTGATGAAGAGATGACTCGGTATTCCTTTTTTTTTTGTTTTGTTTTTGGTTTTTTTAGTGAGGCAATTGGGGTTAAGTGACTTGCCCAGGGTCACACAGCTAGTAAGTGTTAAGTGTCTGAGGTCCGATTTGAACTCAGGTCCTCCTGACTCCAGGGCTGGTGCTCTATCCACTGCGCCACCTAGCTGCCCCTTCAGTATTCCTTTTATTCCTCCTTTTAAATTTTTTTTTTTCCTTCAAATGAATTTTTCACTGTCTCCCTTAAATGCTGGTGTCTTCCCTCTGAGATTACCTCCATTACACCATGTATTTCAATTGTGGAAAATTTTTGCTTGGTGTCTCTCCCATTAGAACGTGGGGTTCTCGAAGGCAGGGACTGCTTCTCTTTGTTTTTGTATGCCCCAGTGCTTAGCACAATGCCTGGCACATAATAGGAGCTTAATAAATGTTTGTGGGTTGATTGTTGTTGGTTGATTTTGTCTAGCTCCATAAAACATGTCCCCTTGGTGACTTGATTGGCATAGCACCAATTCTACAAAGGTGATAGCATCCATTTCATTACATTGCCTGGCCCAAACTGGAACAACAAATGATCCTTAGCCAGTTCACATCATTCATCCTTATGTAATTATAGTTATATTTCTTAAGTCTGTCTTGGTAAATTGACTCACAACTATCTTAGTTATTTTGTAGTACTTTTGAGTGGGACTTTCCTTCCTGTTAGTTCTTCCTGAATTTTGTTATTGCTACATAAAATTGATTTTTCTTTTGCTACTCTGCTGAAACAGTTCATTGCCTCCACTAGCTTCTTTGCCAATTGTTCGTGGTTTTCTAAGTAACCCAATTGCAAATAGGGCTAGAGATTGTCTCCTCTTTGACCTCATTTATACCTCAAATTCCTTTGTTTCATCTTTTCCCCATCTTGTATGTAGACAAGTAGATAGTCATGTGTGCAACTGTACTTATTCACTGAGAAATAGGCATCACCATTCATGTTTTTAATTCCTCCATGAAGAATTAGGCAAGTCGTGTTTAAGTAATTTTGGATCTCATTTTGGAGGCTCTACAGAGCTCCCTGATATGATACTGTCTTGTAAAGTGTTAGCACCTCACCCTGATATGGGAAGGGGCTCCTGAGAGAAGGGCACTTTGGGTAATCAGAAAGGCAAAGTCCTCTTTGTTCCCCACCCTCCCCTAGTCCTTAAATTCTCCAAGTTGCACAGTAAATGTGAGAGGGAGATGTAGCCACATGAACCAGAAGTATTCTTTTCCTATTTTACCGAAGCATACTTGAATATGGTGATTGGATTGCCTCCTTATGAAATATCCTCAAGCTTGAAGCCACAACCTCCATTGGGATTTCCTACTCCTGTTACAAAAGGGTTCTTTCTTTCTTTCTTTCTTTCTTTCTTTCTTTCTTTCTTTCTTTCTTTCTTTCTTTCTTTCTTGCAGGGCAATGAGGGTTAAGTGACTTGCCCAGGGTCACACAGCTAGTGTCAAGGGTCTGAGGCTGGATTTGAACTCAGATCCTCCTGAATCCAGGGCCAGTGCTTTATCCACTGCTCCACCTAGCTGCCCCCAAAAGGGTTCTTTCAACTGATGGAAATAGGAATTGTTGTGCTTAAGAACTGGTCACCTGGGCAGCTAGGTAGCGCAGTGGATAGAGCACTGGCCCTGTATTCAGAAGGACCTGAGTTCAAATCTGGCCTCAGAACCTTGACACTTACTAGCTGTGTGACCCTGGGCAAGTCACTTAACACCAATTGCCTCACCAAAAAAAAAAAAAAAAAAAAAAAAAAAAGAACTGGTCACCACTTTTTTCCTGTGAGATATACAGAGACACAGCCAAACTCTTTAAAATAGGCAGGCAGTCATTAAATATTGATTAAGTGCCTACTATGTGCCAGGCACTATGCTAAGTGCTAGGAATACAAAAAGAAGCAAAAGAGAGTCCCTGCCCTCAAGAAGATTGAAATTTAATAGGGGATTCAACCACATGCAAACAAGCTACATGCAGAATCCAGAGGAAATGATTAACACAGAGAAGGCATTGGAATTAGGAGGGACTGTGGAAGGCTTCCTATGGAAAATGGGATTTTTGTTGGGACTTAAAGGAAGCCAGGGAGGTCAATACACAGAGGTGAAGAGGGAGCACACTCCCAGGCATGGGGGACAGCCTGAGAGACTGCCTGGAGCTAAGGAATGAAGGGGAATAGGGTGTTGGAAGACTGAAAGGTGGGAGCAGACAAGGTTATGAAGGACTTTGAATGCCAAACAGTGTGTTGTATAGGACCCAGGAGGTGATGGGCAACCACTGGAGTTGATTGAGTACAGAATGACCTGGTCAGACCTTTTAGTAAAATCCCTTTGGGGGCTAAATGGAGGGTGGACTGGAGTGGGGAGAGACTTGAGGCAGGCAGACGCCCCTGCAGCCAGTGTGTGAGGTCCAGGTGTGAGGTGACCAGGACCCGGTGGGGGCGTTGTGTCAAAGGAGAGAGGGGGTGTGTTCAGGAGATGCTGCAAAGCTAACATCGACAGTTCTTGGTAACAGCTCGGACATGGGGGCAGCTTGAGAGAGTAAGGAATCCAGGCTGACGATTAGGTTGTGAGCCTGTGGGACTGGGAAGATGGTGTTGCCCTTGATCGCAATACAGAAGGTCAGTAGGGGCAGCAGAGTTGGAGGATGGGGTGGGAAGGTTTAGGGAAAAAAGATAAGTTCTGTTTTGTACATTTTGAGTTCAAAATGTCTGAAAAGCAGCTGGAAATGCAATCTTGGAGCTCAGTGGAGAGCTTAGCGGTTAAGCAGGCACCATTTTAGTGTATGTATATTCATCAGTTGGGTTTGATTCCTAGCTCTGCCATTGGTGAGACTGTGAGACTCTGGGGAAGTCACTTCCCCCTTTTTAGTCACGGGAAGAGTACTGGGGTTGAAGTGTTGTGCAAGTTTCCCAGGCCAGGGTTCCATGAGAGCTCAGGAAGAATCTCCCCCCCATGAGGCTTGTAAGACTGGCGGTCACAGAGACTAAAAGAGAAAAACATGGATGAGTGTCCTAAGGAAGACAGCTTCAGCTTCTTGGGCCCAGCTTGGCTTTTGAGATCATCATCTCACTTCGGGGGCACAGTCAGTCAGTGAATGAGGTAACTGTGCAGGCCTTGGAGTGAGAGATCAGGTGGGATCCCCATGAAAGGCAGCATTCTCCATAGTCAGCTGTCTCTGAGGCGTCAGAGGCTTCTCCGCGTTCTGGCTCGTTCTGTTGCTGACTTAGAAAGGGGCACGAAGCACAGCCTGAGGGTCAGCTCTGCTCCCTCGGCCCCAGAGTTCGTTTGATCTGGGCAGATGTTTCCCCAAAACTCTCGGTGCTCATCTTCATTCTCCTGCACAGCCGTCAGAGGACCCCACTTCAAATGCTGCCTGCCACATGCTCAAGCACAAGGCCATTCGCTGCCTGCGTGACCTTGGGTAAGTCTGTGAGTCTCCATCCCTCCTTTGTGAAGTAACAGAGATGAGCTGGAGACTGCTCTGTGTCTGCTCACCAAGGTCCCTTCCAGCTCAGAATTGTGTGATCCATGAGCTCATTATCAAATGGGAGAACAGCACCTTCCTCAGGGGCTTCTTGTGAGGAAAGTGCTGTGTAAATACCAGAAACAGGAGCTATGGCTGACCAGGGACTGCTCTTCCCATCCCAGCCCATCCGTGGTACACAACGCTGGGCTTATTTAACAGACTGGGCCACTGGGCAGCTGCCTTGTTGCCCTGTGGGCTAAATGCATGCAGTGCAGAAGGATATGTGCAAAGCCAAGTCAGGAATCAATCTCTTGACTAGGTGCTTGTTCTATTATTTACTGATAATAGTGGTCGGGATGTTACATTCAGAATGTTAACATAAGAGGCAACATGATCTTTTTGTGTGTGTTTTATACCCAGAACGTCTACATTTAATAAAATTGCATGGGTTCTCTTTCAATTTTAACATGTAAATTTCCTTTATCTTCCTGCAGCTCCTCTGTTGTCTATGAACATAAAACCAATCTGGAGCTTTCCATAGCCCACGAGGACATTCACTGTGTAGAACACTGAGGAATGGGGCAAAACAGGCCCTTAAAGTAGGACTCCCTGGCATAGGAGCTTTCCTGTCTTCCTCTCTCTCTCTTTGTCTCTGCCTCTCTCTGTCTCTCTGTCTCTCTCCCTCCCTCCTCCCTCTCTCTCTCCCTTCCCCCTCTCTCTGTTTCTGTCTCTGTCTCTGTTTCTGTCTCTCTCCCTCTCTCTCCCTCTCTCTCTCCCTCTCCCCTCTTTCCTTCCCTCCCCCTCTCTCTCCGTCTCTCTGTGTCTCTTTCTGTCTCTCTGTCTCTCTCTCTCAAATACAAGTAGATAGCTTGAGCCAAATTCTATCTTTGTTGGATTGTTTCTCTGCCTATAAAACGAGGTTTAATGCCTTTCCCTTTTCTGTTTCATTGGGTGATATCAAGATCAATTCCATATTGTCTAGAAATAACTGAGTTCCTTGAAGGAGAAATTGCCTATTTGTTAAATGTTTACTTGTTTATGTCTTCTCCACATGGTGGGACCACATCAAATGGGATTGATCTTGAACCATGAGCTCCTCAGGGACAGGGACTATGTTTGACATGCTTGGGACTAGCTCCATGCGCAGATGGGCATTGTTGGGTAATGAGGCATTCACCCCAGTGGTCTTACTTAATTCACAGCCTGGCACTGCTAAGCTCTCAATCTCTCAAAGGCCTGCCCTTGCCTCCTGAATCAAGTGGCACAGTTAGAAGCTCTCTCAGAGGACATATGACCACCTTTCAGGTACTTAAAGATGGCCTTCCACCTCCCTCCTAAGTCTAGCCTACTTCAGCCTAAACACTTGCAGTTCCTTTAGCTTGTGTTCAAAAGAAAGTCTGAATTCCTTAACCTGACGTTCACGCCCTATGCTTTCCCATCCATCTTCATTCATTCTTTGGTGCACTGCAGTGAGACTGCTGAAGGCATCCTTCAGTTTCTCAGCTTCATGCCTTTCTCCATGTGACCTCAGAATCTACAGTAGATAAGAAAGGGGACCTTGAGCCTACTAAGGGGACCCTAGACTCTAGGAAAGTGCTATTTTTAGGAAGTCAGAAAATCTGAGGGAAGTTTCCTCAAACTGGATGTCAGGCATTCAAGAACAGAAATTCTGAGGATAAAGCTTTGGTGAGAAAAAGGAGAATATGTCTAAAAGGCACCAATGTGGCCGCATAGTGAGCTCACTGATTAGTTGATTTTTTTTTTTTTTTTTGCAGGGCAATGAGGGTTAAGTGACTTGCCCAGGGCCACACATCTAGTAAGTGTCAAGTGTCTGAAGCCGGATTTGAACTCAGGTCCTCCTGAATCCAGGACCTGTGCTTTATCTACTGCGCCACCTAGCTGCCCCCAGTTGATATTTTAAAAGCAGATTTACAAAAGATGGAAGGAACCAGAGGCAAGGCTCTAAGGATAAAGAGAGCAGCATGGCTTGATCTATGAGAATAATGTTAGAAAAGCTTAAACAGAATAATCTCAATCTCATAATAAATGTTAAAGACCATTAAAAGGACCCTTCAAAAGCTAGGTTGTGGGCAGAAAAAGAAGCAAGAAGGGATAGGATTGCTTTTTGCTGTGGCAGGTATGATGAGGATAGTTACCAAAGAGAGCAGGACCTTTTACTGACCTAGGAGGATAGTCTTTGAAATGGGCAGAACTGAACAAAAATATTGAACAAAGGATTAAAATTCATTAATGGGGAGGAAGTTATGTGAAAGCACCTGATGCCTACAGTGCATTCAGGTCGCCCTGCCCTAACACAGTGCATCAGCTCAACAGCATTTATTCAGTTTGATGAGGGGGAGGGGAGCAGAAGTTGGGTAGAGTGATCCACACGAGTTCCTGCCTTCAAGAAACTTATGTTCCAACATGGGAATATGACATGGAGGAAGATAAACAAATAGAGTAATTTTAGATGATAAGCAGAGAATATAACAAGTGGTAGAACGAGGAAAGGCCTCATGGAGGAGGTGGTGTGATTTGAAGGGGTTGAGGGATTCCAAGAGGCAGAGGTGTAGACGGAGAGCCAGGCATGGAGCCAGCCTGGGCGTGGAGGCAGGAGATAGAATGGGATTCACAGGAAACAGCAGATGGACAGACAGACAGACCAGTTTGGCTGGAGTGCCGAGCGCGTGAGGGGAGGTCACAGACCCCCTCTGGCAAGGGGCCAGACTGTGAAGGGAAGTATGAAATGCCAAGCAGGAGAGTTTAATTTACCTGAGAGGCTGTTAGGAGCTTCTGATGCTTCTGGCATAAGGAGGCATCTGGTTTAGGCATATAAACTCTGCAGCTGTGCAGAGGCAGCATTGGAGAGGTGAGTGACTGGAGGCAGGAAGAGCAATTAGGAAGATGTTACCATAGACCAGGGGAGGGAATGAGGGCCTGAAATCAGATGGTGGGGAGGTAGGATCAGCTGGAAGGTCTTGTGGGGAATGATGGAGAAGGAACAGTCACAGATCCGCCAAGAAAAAGCATCATTGTTGCCAAATTACTTTCAGCAATATTTGAAAACAATTGGAGAACAGAAGTGCTAAGGGACTGGAGATGAGAGGAGCAAACAGCATGCTTTTTTTTGTTGTTTTTTTGTTTGTTTTTGTTGTTGTTGTTTTTAAGTGAGGCAATTGGGGTTAAGTGACTTGCCCAGGGTCACACAGCTAGTAAGTGTTAAGTTTGTCTGAGGCCAGATTTGAACTCAGGTCCTCCTGACTCCAGGGCCGGTGCTCTATCCACTGCGCCACCTAGCTGCCCGTGCTTGTTTTTTAAAGGGGAAAAGGTGTATCTTTAAAGTGATAGATACATCAATGAGCTTGGTATTGATTCCTGGGAAAAAAGTCTACAGCAGATTATTAAATAAATGACCTGTGAACATTTAGAACAAAGAAATTACGATCACTGTAAGCATATGTTCATTAGCCTCCTGAATAAAATCCATTATCCCTCAGAAGAGTTCAGCCCAAATATTCACAGTGTGTCTGAATAATGGTGTTTTGTTGTTTTTTAACAGACTCTGATATGGAGTTGGATAAACAACCCTGTTGTCTTTCAGAGGTGTGTGTGTGTGTGTGTGTGTGTGTGTGTGTGTGTGTGTGTGTGTAGGACAGATAATAACATCTAATGTAAAAGAGTAATTATGTATACACATTCAGAATGAGCTTCTCTATAATTAAATTTAAAGAAGAAAATAGCCCAGTTTATCTTTAAGAACTTGAGCTTTTTTGCTAATGACACCAAGCTTCTCCCTTAAACAATAGCCCATCTTTTTAGAAACATTATTCTGCCAGGCACGTTGCCTGATACAGGTCATGTAATGGCACAGAATCATAAGAATTCCAGTTGAGAATCATTCAAAGAGCAGTGGGAAGGCCCAAGGTATTGCCAGCCAAGAACAGCACTAGAGAAGTCGGGTCAGGGATTTTGTTGGAGAAATAACAGAAAAATAAAGAGGAGTCAGTCGGGAGGTGACACAGCAAAGGTTCCCTGCTGGAAAACTGAAAACTGCTGACATCCTTGCACTGGGAAGAGGTGTCAGGAAAGCGCTCCCCCACCCCAGTAGGTTTTGTGGACACCTCCTCCTCTGGAAAACTTGTGGAAGCACCTGGACAAGAGCCACAGAGGAGGGGTGGGAATGGGCAGGCAGTGACCTTCATCATCCAAGGGATTCCTCTCCTTAAAAAGACTGTATGTGGTGGTGAAATTAAGAGCAGATTGAGCCAGGCCGCCCTGGTTTGCCTATTGGGGGGAGGGGATTGCAGTGACGACTCGGGGACATGCCTTAGACATTCTGTAGCAGTGATTTCATCCAGGTGTAGGTCAGAGTCACTCAAACTACGGCCTTATGGACTCTGTGGACTCCATCTTTGTCCACAAAGGCAAAAACAAAGCTGCCTCTGCCCTCGGGGGGCTTCCATCTGTAACCCACATTCCGTGGGGGATGGGGTGCGAAGAGATGAGGATGACATCTACAGACATCAGTGATACTGAGGGATGTCAAAGGAATACAAAATAAAGAGGGGCCCTGACAAGTGTGCACATCAAGAAAGGCCCTCGTGGGCTGGGCATCCTGGGCATTGGGGACATCCTGGGAATAGACACGGAGGCAGATGCTGTCTCGTGACCAGTTTAACTGAAAAGCCAAGTGTGGGAGGGAGCATCTTGTGTAATCAGGTTGTTCTTAGAAAGGCCTTTAGATGCCACACAGGAGTCTGTGTTTTATCCTAGTGCTGATAGGGAGTCATCACAGGTTCTTGAGTCCCTATGGGCCTGGTCAGATATGGCGAGGATGGATTGGAGGTTCTGGTGAGAGGTGATGGATTAGCATGGGGATTCAAACAAAGCTGTGTAAGATAAAATTATCAAGACTTGACAGTTGAGTGGATGCTGGATGGGGACAGGGTGAGTGAGAGGGAAGAATTCAGGATTATTCTTAGGTTGCACCTGAGTGAATGAGGAAATAGAGAGCAGCTGGGTGGAATAGTGGATAGACCGCCAGCCCTGGAGTCAAGAGGACCTGAGGTCGATTCTGGCCTCAGACACTTACTAGCTGTGTGACCCTGGTTAATTCACTTCACTTTGCCTCAGTTTCCTCATCTGTCAAATGAGCTGAAGAAGGAAATGGCCAACCACTTCAGTGTCTCTTCCAAGAAAACCCCAAATGGGGTCATGAAGAGTCAGACACAACTAATTGATGGGAAAACAAACAAACAAACAAGAGGGAATAGAAAGCTAGGCTGGGGGTCAGCAAGACCTGAGTGTAAATGCTGGCTGTGTAAGCCTGGACCCGTCACATCGCCTCCATAAGCCCTGGAAATCTTGCAGAGTCTGAGAGCTCCCTGTGGGAGCTCTCCCTGCTTATGAAATCAGAAGGTTGATCGTTTTCAAGCTTAGTTGAGATTTAGAAGTTTAGCAAATGTTTGACTGCTTCTTGGAAAGTATACTCCTAAGCTAATTGAACTTATCCACCGTATTCAAAGCTTTACTTGCTGTAAGTGATGGTCCCATGTATGGGTGGTGTCGTGCCAGCTGGTGGAGCACCTGTGTTTTCTGGGCGTTAATCATTGGGCCAAAATTAGCACAACAAGCATGATGATGGTGTTGACACACACATTGCCAGAGCTAGCTCGGTGTTTGGGAGGCTCCAAAGGAAAGTGAGGGAGAGAAGAGGTATTAGGCTGCCCACCAAACTGAAGGTCTACAGAGCCTCTGTGCTGACCTCGTTTGTTGTATGCCCACAAAACCTGGACACTCTACCAGCTCCATGCCAGGAAACTGCTTCACTTCCACTTGAATCGTCTCAGGAAGATTCTGAAGATCACCTGGCGAGATATGGTACTAGACATTGAAGTTCTTTGTTGAGCTGAACTGCCAAGCATTCAAACTCTGCTGCAGAGAAAGCAACTCTGATGGGCGGGCCATGCTGTCTGAATGCCACACAAACATTTGATTAAAAGACTGTTTTACAGAGAACTCACACAAGGCAGGTGCTCACATAGTGGGCAGAAGGAGTGATCCAAGGACACTCTCAAGGTCTCTCTGAAGAACTTTGGTATCGATTGGGAGACATGGGAGATGCTGGCCCAGAACTGCCCAGCACAGCATGCCCACATCAAGGAAGGTGCTGTCCTCTATGAGGAAGGATTGCAGTAGCTCCAAAGAAGTGAGAGGTGCACAAATTTAGAGCCATCTCCATCCCAAAGGCTCATATGGACTATTTGTGCCCAACCTGTGGTAGTGCCTTCTAAGCTCATATTGGTCTGATTAGCCACAGTCAGACACACTGTACCTTGACTTCAACATAGTGACAACATTTTTAATGGACATAATTTAAATCATTCATGTATCTAGTTTGATCACTGAAATTCTACTAAGGTTTTTCCTACATATCCCCCCTTCCATATACACTAATTATGACCTTGTGTCTGGAGGAGCCTGTTCAGTTTTCCAAGATAGTTGATCAGCTCCCAGAATGCAGCTTTGCAGAGCCCAGAGGATGTATTTCATTATCCAATAGGAGAAAACCCTGCTGAGGAACCTGTGAGTCTGAACTGAAATCAACATTTTTCCCAAAGTGGCTGAGACCCCTTGATCAACTGAGACTTGAATGTTCATTTACATTGTCTTGGAAGGCATGTGTGTGCCAAATGTTAGCATCCTAAGGGATTTCTTAGAACAGTCATTTGAAAATGGCTAGAAAAGAGACTGACCAATTTGTCAGAATAGGACTGGACTTTGATGGATCACACACACCTACGTGGTCCCATGTGAGTGGGCATTCCACCTGTTTTTAGACATTTACAGAAGACAGTCCTTCCAAACTGAATTGGCAGCCTCGCTGAGTTGGCTGGTTGTGGCTGTCCTGAAGCTGTCTCCAGTGAAGAGCGCCATGCCACTGATGATACCATCCCTTAATGGTTCTGTCATTGTCAAGCTTTTCTTGTAGGATCCTTCTCCCAATCATTTATACATCCTTGTGACTCTTCCCTGAAGAGTCTTCTCCTCTATGTGCTTCCTCAATCACTCAACAAGATCTATTTAAGCACTTACCACAAATATGAGGCAGTGAGGTAACTCAGTGGATAAGGACCTGAGACTGGAGTCTCAAAGACCTGAGTTCAAATCTAGCCTCAGACACTTATTAGCTGTTTGACTTTGGGCAAATCACTTAATCTGCCTGCCTCAGTTTCCTCATCTGTAAAATGGAGATAATATCAACACCTCCCTTCTAGGGATGTAAGCATCAAACACTGGGAACATGTGTCCAGGACACAGTGGAAGAGTCACAGCTAACACTTCTAATGAGTCTTGGGTCACCAGTGTTTTCCAGAGATAATATGCAGTTGCTTCTGCTGGAGTCTCTATTAAATGTGTAATTCCTGACATACAGAATTATCTGCTAGAGATGTGGGCATGATGTGTAGTTTCTGTTAGGCTATACTTCTTTTTTTTTTTTTTTAGTGAGGCAATTGGGGTTAAGTGACTTGCCCAGGGTCATACAGCTAGTAAGTATTAAGTGTCTGAGGCCAGATTTGAATAGGCTATACTTCTTGTTTCACATGTTCCTTGTTTGATTGGCAGCTGGTGGTAGAGTAGATTGAGATCTGGGTCTGGAGTCAAGAAGACCTGAGTTCAAATCCAGCCTCAACTACTTACTACTGTATGACTCTGGGCAAGTCACTTAACTTGTGTCTGCCTCAGTTTCCTTGATTGTAAAATGGGAATAATAATAGCACATATCTCACGAGGTTGTTGTGAGGATCAAATGAGATGATATTTGTAAAGTATTTAGCACAGTGCCTAGCACATAGTAGGTACTTAATAAATGAATAGTCCCTCCCCTCCACCAACCCCATGGCCACTGCTCTTTGCTGTTTCTACATTCTAGCTTCAGCTCTAGAGCTAAGCTGAAGCTTTTCTGCTTCCCCATAAGAAGAGTGGGCTTTACTGACTCTCTTTTCCTTTAAAGACCAGTCACACATAACTTGTCATCAGAACAGGAAAAAACAAAAATCGATGATGTTTCTTCTCTCAAAGGAGACTCATCACCCCTGTTGCCAAGTGTTTGGGAACAAAAAATACATTTCTAGCTAATTAGTGCCCAAAGATTTCAGCCTATTTTTTTTAACTTCTATTCCCTATGCACCAAGTGCAGAGTCACATTCTGACTTACAGTTACAAATGCCTAATGTCCTCAATGGGGACCCTGTGCTCCAAACTGCTTTTCTGAGAGGCTCTCCCCAAACAAGACCACAGATTCCTGGGGACCTGCCATCTTACTGTTCCTCTTAAGGAATCCCTAAATGTTCCCGGTCAGCATGCAGATGAATCTCCCAAGCACCAAAGCTCTTTCTTTGTACACTGCAAGGACATTGTCTTCCTCAAAATAAGCCTTGTTTTGGCCTTCAACCTCAGTATGTAGCCAGTGACAAGCCACTCTACCCAAGGTTTGGAGATCCAAGTTTCTGTTCCCCGCTCCCCGCCCCCCCCCATTCCATGAGCCCCTGTCTGTGGAACTCAAGAAAGGCCAATTCACACGATTTCAGAGGGAACTTTCCATTTTCCTCTCGACTCAAATGCCTACTGTCTTTTCTCTAGTGGAATTGGCTGTTTTCACAGGTCCCCTAGAAACACAGCTGGCGACTGAGAATGGAAGACAATTTAAGGACCTTCATGATAGAAATAGTCCAGTGTTGTAGCCCAGGCTTTTCAAGAGTAATCCTTGAGCTTTCAAAGAATGGCTCTTTCCTATAGCAGCTGCAACTGTTCCCCCTCCCCTGGCTAATTGCACTTGCTTCTGGCCGCTGGCGAGCTGCTAAGGTCATCGCCATCGCCACTGGGACCCGCCGTTGGCCACTTACAGGAGGAATTCAATTTACACATATAATTACTGCTCAAAATTTTGCTTGTGAAATGTCCCATCTCTACAGTTGAGATCCTTTGAAAATGAGTTCTCCCATTAATGAATTTAATTTCCTAGTGGCCAGCAAATTTGAACTTTCTTTGTGTGTTGTGTTAGAATTAAATATTCATTATCAGCTTTTGAAGTTTACATTGGACAGGACTTCAAAAACTATCAGTACATCAAATTATATTGTATTGCTGCTCTTTTAAAAATCTGATAGCGGTAATCCTTTGTGAATTTTATTCTTTACAATTCTTTCATCAGTGAAGATGTTAGCAACACACTTGGGACACCTAAAAATGCCTTTTCATAAGAGCTGTGTGGAAAGTCAGCCATAAATCATGCGCTCTAAATAAGGAGAATATGGCTTGCCAAAGATAGGGGGATTTCTTGGGAACAGAGGATTATAAAATGGAAGGTTTGATACCTATGTTAATGCAAGCCTGCCATGCTGTTCATTTTATTGATTTGTTTAAAGCTGCTTAGACCTTTCTGCTAAAAACATCATTAAGACCTTACCGTTTTCTGTTTTCTTATGTTTAAATTGCTGGAGAAGAAGACTTTAAGGAAATTGTCTTCATTTGTGATTGTGTACTAGTGTGTGTGTGTGTGTGTGTGTGTGTGTGTGTGTGTGTGTGTGTGTTTTGGAGGGAAGATCAGAGCTAACAAAGTGCACCAGTGCTTCATTAGATTTCATATTTCATCTCCTACCTTCCGGACATGACTGATGGCTACCAGTAAACACATGCCATTATTCTTCCATGCAGCCTGCCTGTTGCTGGTTAGTTTCATGGCAGTCATTTTACCTGCTGAGACTGCAAGTCATGATTCATCAGTTTTATTAGGATTGTGAACCTTACACAGAGAGCCTTAAAAGCTCCCAGTTGATGATGTTATTAGCTCCCCATAGCAAAGGGAGAAGGAGGAGAGCAGCCCTTCCCAGTGCATGCCTTCTGTTGGGAAGTTGCTATCAGATCGGCTGGCGGGGAGCTCAGTTGTAGGATAAGACAACTGTGGGATGTGGCGACCACCAAAGGAAGTGCCGGCTTGTGCCGGTGACCCCGAGAACTGCAGGGCATTCGGGAGTCGGCAAACGACAGTCTCCCTTGTCAGTCCCCATCTGCACCCCTAGAGTGTCAGATCAGCGTGTGGCTTGGTAGCACGCTGACATGCTAACTCGACTGGAAGAAGTCGGGACCAAGCCTGAGAGCTGTCTCCAAGTACTTGGAAGAGGGGTTCTCTGTGACTGCAAAGGGAACGACCGAGAGCAGCGAGTGGGGGTCGCAAAAAAGGGAAATTTGAACTTAATGCCGGGAAGAACTTTTAACAAACCGAGGTGTGCTGCCCGGGAGATAGTACTTTCTCTCTTCAGCATGCAGTCTCTTTTAGCAAAGCTCGAATGACCAATTATTGAGTATACTCTAAAGAGGGTTCTTGATGAGTTTGGGATTGGACGAGGTGGTCTCTGGGATCCTTTCCACTCACCCCCATCCACCCATCCATCCATCCATCCATCCATCCATCCATCCATCCATCCATCCATCCATCCACGCATCCATCCATGCATCCATCCATGCATCCATCCATCCACCCATCCATCCATCCACCCATCCATCCATCCATCCACCCATCCATCCACCCATCCATCCACCCATCCATCCACCCATCCATCCATCCATCCATCCATCCACCCATCCATCCATCCACGCATCCATCCATCCATGCATCCATCCATCCATCCACCCATCCATCCACCCATCCATCCATTCATCCACCCATCCATCCACCCATCCACCCACCCATCCACCCATCCACCCATCCATCCATCCATCCATCCATCCATCTATCCATCCATGCATCCACCCGTCCACCCATCCTTCCATCCACCCGTCCACCCATCCATCCACCCATCCATCCACCCATCCACCCACCCATCCATCCATCCATGCATCCATCCATCCATGCATCCATCCATGCATGCATCCATCCATCCATCCACGCATCCATCCATCCATCCACCCATCCATCCATCCATCCATCCACCCATCCATCCACCCATCCATCCATCCATCCATCCACCCATCCATCCATCCACCCACAGACATTTCTGAAATGATTGCTATGTGCAAGCCATTGTGTCAGGTGCTGGCCATACAAAGATTAGAGTGAAATTATCCCTTCCCTCAGGAGGCTTCCATTCCTGCTGCAAGGGCAGAACACTGTACATAACTGCTATATACTGAATGGAAACATAGTAGTTGAGGGAAAGGTACTAGCATTTGGAGAACTCACAGAGGGCTATGTGTGGAAGGCAGAGCAGATCGGCATTTTGCAAGGAACCGAGGTTTCAAAGAGGAAGAAGCAGAGAGGGAGCATCGTGTGTGGAGAACATTGAGAAGTCCCTTTCAGCTGGACCAGAGTGTGCAGGAAGCTAATAGGAGGTAAAGTGCCTGGAAAGGTTGGTTGGAGCCAGGTCTTGAATCCCAAACAGAGGCATTATTTTGATAGGGAGCAGATTGTCAGGTCATAGCACTGTCCAAGCCATGCTGTGGGAAGTGTACAGCTGTGTGGCATTGGCACTGAAGTAGGGAGAGACTTGAGGCAGGCAGACAACTTAAGAGGCAATTGCAGTAGTCCAAGGGATTTTTCAATGACATGGCGGATGGTGGACTGTAATGATTGGAATGACACCACCTGCTGGAGACTTACTGTAGAAGAACTCCGCCCATGAGGTGAAGGTTTTTGAGGGCAAGACCATGTGTCTTTTCTTTGGCGTCAGGAAGTGACGTTTCCATGTGGGAGGAAGAAGGGAGAGCCTAGCGCTCTGACTGGGCTCTTTCCTGGGGACTCTGGCGGAGAGCGGAGCTAGAAATGTGCTCTCCCTTTAATAGATAGACGAATGTAGGCCTTTCTCTCTCTCTTTACCAAATTCTTATTCTCCTTAATAAATGCTTAAAAGCCTAACTCTTGCTAAAGCTTGTAATTTATTGGTGACCACTCATTAGATATTTTAGATAGTTTGGCTAGAATTTTACCCTTAACAGGACCCATCTAGAGACAGGTGACAAATAGCTAAGTCACATCAAGTTGTGGTGAGTCTGATGTGAAACATTCCAGATGGTTGTGGGGAAGAGAGCCTTGTAGAATCCCACTGCTGAAGATTTTCCCAGGCTCCTCAGTCTTCCATACTCTTTTATCCAATGGGTTGAAGTCATTCATCTCACTCCAGGACCGTTAGCACCATTTGGTCATGGGACTCTGCTACACTCAGCACCCTTCTAAGGAGAAGACAAAAAAGACTTTCCTTGCATCACTGGGTAATGCACAGGATTCTGAACCTGGAGTTCAAATCCTGCCTAAAAGACAGCTCTTTTGCTGGTGGAGTCACTCACCTCCCCTCTGCTCAGGTTACCTCATCTATCAAATAGATGTCATAATAACACCTGCTTCACAGGGTTGTTGTGAGAACCAGGTGAGATAAATATGTGTAAACACCTTGTAAAGTGCTGCATACCTGTTAGCTGTGGCTGTGATTGTTACTGAATCATCGTTGTAGCTCCTATAGACTTTCATCAAGGAAGAAACCCCATGGTAGAGACACTCTCTCTCTGAGACAGATTGCAGCCCCTTTGTATGTCAGCTTTAGACAATCACTGGAGGCCCAGGGAAGTCGAGTGACTTGTGACTGGTAAGTGTCAGAGGCAGGATTTGAAAACAGGGCTTCCTGGCTCTATCCACTGCCCCATACTGCCTGTCCAAAATCAGGAGGGTCAGAGTCACGGCCGGCTGGGTTTCATCGAATTTCTTCACTTTGACTAAGAACACGAGGAACAAATCCAGCCTCTGTTTCATGCACAGATGGAGAGATTCCCCGGGTTTAAGCCAAGTGCTTCATGCTGGCTGGGCTGGGGGTGATGCCATGGGGACTGAGTGAGGCTGTCACCCCATATTTCAGTTCATTCCAGGGGCCTCCCTTGTGCTCCTCTGGCCTCCATGCCTTAACTGTCTTTTAATTAGTCAATTAACAAGCATTTCATAAGTGCCTGTTCCTGGACAGGCACAGAGATCGGAAAGCAAAGACTGAGAGGAGCCTTACCCTCCAGGAGCTGACACTCAGTGGCAGGAGACATGGGTCACGTGAGGATGACCCTGGATCATTAAGAGACTCAGCTGGATGGAAAGATTGTGAGAGAGACTTTAGGAGGTGTCGTTATCACAGATGGAGGACCTCAGAGGCCGTCGGCTTCCACCCTTCATTTACAGATGAGGAAACCGGGCTCCACAGAGCTCACGTCACAAGTGGTCATGAGCAGGACCTAGGATTTGAACCCAGGGCCTCCGACTCCATTTGCATGGCTCTTGGTACAACAAGCATTTATCAAGCACCTCCATTTTGCCGGGCTAAGTGCTGGGGATACAATACAGAGCAAAAGGCCGTTTCATCATCAACCGGGGGAGACACCGTGCCTGCTGCTCTCTACAGATGAACTGTAGATAATCAGCAGAGGGCAGGCATTGGCACTGAGGGGGGTTGGGAGGAGGCTTCTGGCAGAAGGTGAGACTTTAGCAGAGACTTAAATGTTAAAGGAAGCCACGAGGTGGGGACAAGGCAGCAGGGGACGGCCAGGGGAAATGGCTGGAGCTGGAGTGTCTGTGAGTGACTCGGGGGATGTCTGTGGCAGAGAGGACTTAGGATACTGGCTTTGAACGGGAAGAGGGCGAGCTCCCTGGGAATGGGACATCCATGGGTGGTTGTCAGTGTGAGGAGAGAGCGTGGGTGAGAGGCTGGTGGCAAATCTTCAGATCTGAGTCAGTAACTCAACTCCCCCATCAATTAACCCACAAGCATTTATCCAGCACTGAGTGTGCGCCAGCCTCCATGTTAAGTGGGCTCTGAGACAAAAACAATACATGAAACAATCTCTACTCACAGGGAGCTTGTGCTCCAATGGGAGGGAGAAAGGGAACAGCTAAGGTTGCCAAAAAAGAGAGGGTAAAGAGAGGAGCCAAAGACAGACCCCCAGGGCATGAGGCCATGCACACGAATCACACAGGTACACAGACATCAAAGTACATGGTTATATCTTATGTCAGTAATATCACATATACATCACAATGGCAGAGCTTGTCCACTGCCTTCTTGCCCAGGGGGCTGGGCTAACCCCATAAGGGCTGGGGCTGAGGTCCCTAGGACATGACCCATGAGCTCTCCCTGGTGTACTTCCCCTCTTGATTACCAGTTATTATCAATTACTCAGCCAGACTAAACACTTAGAAATGGGTATGTGCTACTGCCACCATGGAATGATAAAAATGATTGGTAAAAATGTCCCCCTGCCTCCGAACTGGCGGTGTGCTCTCCCACCAGCACATGTGGAATCTAAGGGACTGTAGACTAAGGCATAGGGTTACTTTTGTGATGGGTCCATGAAGCTGCCCCTCTATTCTGGGCTCCTTCTACTGTCCTGAATCTGCCCTTCCTCAAGACGTCTAGTTTGTCCTTGACTCCTGCCATCTCATATTTGGCTTCCCACCACTTCAGTTTCAGGGTCACTGCTGCCACACTGATGAGCCGCCCAAATCCGCTGCCCCTTAAAGTTCACCCCAAGACTTTCCCACTCAGGAGAAGTCCCACTTCAGTGCCAATGCCTCACAGCTGTCCACTTCCCACAGCATGAATTGGGCAATGCCATGGCCTGACCATCTACTCCCTATCAAAACAACACCAGGCTCCAACCACCTTTTCCAGGCACTTGACCTTTTTTTTAGCTTCCCGCACACTCTGGTCCAGCTGAAAGGGACTTCCGGAGCTGCTTCACCCCCTTGGCTAGCCAGACATTTGAATCCCAATTCCAAACTGCCTTTGGCCGTTTTATTCAAGGCCTCACAGGATATGATGGAACCATGCCAACACTCCCTGTGTCACGTCACGTCATTTCATCCAATGGTTTTCACTCTTTGCAAATTGATTATGAACTTTTCTGTAGCTGGTTTATTGCTTTTCGTGGATTGCTTGGACAGAGCTGTCTTCATTTGGTAAAGGGGTTACCCTAAATAGGCGTGATTGATTGCTCAAGCGGGGCCCTCCCTCCCCTTCCACAAGCTCTCTAGAATTCAGGAAGATATCCAGTGAGGTTCCCACTTGGAGGAGTGTGGGTCAGGAGGTTTATGAGCTACATTTTTTGCCTCTTAGAATTGCTCCTTCTGTGTTCTCACATTGTTCTAAGGACATGTTTTAGGAAGGACCTGGTGGCTTGAGTTAGATTATATGACATTGGAGATTTCCGTGCTTTAGAGGAGGTAATACTCACACTGGGCACAGCCTGCAGACCCACACCCTGGTTCTGGGCCACCATCCTGCTCTGCTCTCAGTGTTGGCCATGATGTGGGTCGTCCTCGCTGCCAAATTGTTTCCTAGAAACATGTTCAGACTTTCCCCCGATGTCCTCCTCCTGCCCTTAAATGCGTGTCAAAGAGGCCCTGTTCCTGCACCTGTTATTGGAGAAATTAGTTCAGTCCTAGCTATTAGAAATATTTGACCCAGAAGGTAAATGGTATTGAGCAAAAATAAAATATTTTCCTCTGAAAAAGGTCATGCTTTTATGGGCTAATGTTCTTTCTGTTCAGAAGCATGTGATATGCAACAAAAAGAAAAAGCTGAAAAATAAATTTAGGCAGCCACTGCTGAGGCAGAATTTTATGATTTGGCATTTTGAGTTGAATAAAATTCAGTTGAAGATCAGAAAATTTTCTTAGAAGCAGAATTAGAATATGGCCCGTCACATTATGGATTCCTTTTTCCTAAGTGAAAATATCTCAGAATCCTGATATGGTAAGGAAGTTAGATATGTTTATTTTCCGCTTACAGAGGGGGAAACTGAGAGTTAAACTCTTGAAGGCCACACAGTAAGTTGGCGATGAAGCCCAGGCTGGCCCCATGATCTCAGAACTCATTGATGCTGCTCTTTACTTGCCATATACTAATATGAGTGGCCTGAACTGTCTAGATTTCCCAGAAAGCTAGAGCAGCATAGATGACACACTAAGTGACAAATGCATCCTTCACCTCCTGTGTTTTCCTTTCTTCCCCATTTCCTTTCAGACTTTGTGGCCATTTCAGAGCTTGTTGGTGTAAGCAGAGTTAGAATAAAGAAAAGATCAAAGCTGTTTGAGTTTCTTAAATGTATTGAAATCTTCTGTTTTTCCATCACCATCATTTCTAAATATATCCTTTGCCCCTTCTGACCTCCTGAGCCATCCCTTGTAATAAAGAATAACAAAGGAACATAGATAACGTGCAGCAAAGCTGATTAACAATGTGCACAGGGTTCCACCCCTGTAGATCCCCACTCTTTGAGGAAAGGAGAGAGATGCATTTTCTCTTTCATCCTGCAGGGTCATTTTCTTGGTAGTCATTGTTCCTTACACTTGCGTTGTTGTAGTCCTTGCTTATGTTGTTTTCTGCCTGTCTCACTCTGCATCTGTTCCTATCCATATCCCCATGCTTATATCCATTGTTTTTTGTTTTGTTTTGTTTTGTTTTTGTGAGGCAATGAGGGTTAAGTGACTTGCCCAGGGTCACACAGCTAGTGTCAAGTGTCTGAGGCTGGATTTGAACTCAGGTCCTCCTGAATCCAGGGCCGGTGCTTTATCCACTGTGCCACCTAGCTGCCCCTGATATCCATCGTTTCTTATCCATCATTAATATTCTATTACATTCCTACACCACAGAGCTTTTAGCCATTTTCCCAGTGAAGGGCATCTTTAGACTAGACTCATTTACTTTTTTTTTGGACTGTATAAGTTGGGCTCCATCTGGATTAGAATACTAGACTAAATTTAACAAGGTGAAATTTCATGGGCATAAATATTGTCTTATACTTGGATTCAAAAATCAAATTTACAAGTACAGAAAGAAAGAAGAACATTTAGAAAAGAGTCCCTTTGGCTTTTAGAGCAAGGACTGCAAGATGATTATGCCTCAGTCAGTCAGTCAGGAAACATTTATTAAGCACCTACTATGTGCTAGCCATTGTGCTAAGCTGGAGTTGTAGTGCCCGCCCTCAAGAAACGTCAAATCGAATGGGGGAAGACATGCAAAAGGAAGCTGGACAAGGTGGGGAGGGGAAAGGTGCTATGGTGGGGGCATGATGGTGGAGTCCAGAGGTGTGCCGATTGGCAGTAGAGAGACGGCTTCCAGGGCACAGTCCTTAAATGCAGGCTCAGAGAGGAGCCTGACACTCCCCCTCTCATCAGAGGAGGCCAGGAACAGGAGGCTAAGGCAGTCTTAGAGATGTGATAAAGAGGCTGTTTTCTGATCAAACACATCCATTTGTTTGGCCCAGTTCTGGCCATCATGGGAAATCCATGTGACCAGTGAGGGTTGCATGCAGTCATGCCCTCGGACCGTGTCATTCTATTTCCACGAGCCTCCTCACCCTCAAAGAGAACACATGCGGCCAAGGCACACACTTATCGCAAAGAAATAACTCTCCCCGCAGCTTGTTCCTTTGACTGAGGTCATCCTCGTGCTTCTGAATTCCCCCTCTTTGCTGCTCTCCCCAGGTATTGCTCCGTGCTTCTTCCTAAAGGCTGTTGTGTCTCAGCTACTCCTCATAGAGAAGACCCTGCTGTTCTCTGTCAGCCTCCCATCCTATCTGTCATCCCTAGCTGTCCTCTCCTCCTCGTCTTAGGTGCTGTCTGAGGTACACACCCTCTGTCTGCTGGAAGTGCTATGATTAGTAAGCCTCTCCTCTTCAGGGAGCGCTACAGCGCGCTCCAACCAACATTCTCAGCCAGTAGCCTTCAAGCTCTCTTCAGCTTTCTGAGCCATGTCTTTTGATTGATAGTTAAGTACCTCTTCCTCTCAACCCGGTGATACCAGAAGCAAAGACTAGGTGCCCCTGTATCACTGTTTGGTAGAGGGCCTTGTAGGCCAAATACAGTCTGCACCAGATGCCTCTAAGGCCCTTCCCAGCTCTCAAATTCCCTGACCTCGATTTTGTTCTGGGAGGAGGACTGAGTGACATTGCGGTGTTTGTGTCAGTCACTTGCGGTAAAAAGTTTTTAATAGTCAGTTAGTGAATACGGAAAGACGCCAGTTTTTGAAGGACCACCCTTTCGGGGAGGAGACCGACGGCCGTGCATGGGCTACACACGCCAGCCCAGCTGCTAAGCACTCCACTTCTGGGGTGCGAACTTAAAAGGCAAGGAGAGAACGGAAGTGGGAGGTCTTTCCTGCTCTCCTGGTCCAATGACTGCGCTGCTCAGACAGACGCTGACTGGAGTTCGACTTGGCCCAGCTCACCGTTAGCAGCACATGCCTGACGTGGCTCTCCCCCCCCCCCAAAGGTGGCCTTGGGCTTTTGGTGAGTTTTATACGGAATATAGACTAAACTTAGACTTAAGACTATTTGTTTTGTATTTCTACTTTCCTATCCCTCTAATCAACATCACCTTGTAACTACCACACAATAAAAGCTCTAACTAGAGACCAGAGGTTTCTTCCATTTACTAGTCTGGGAGATAAATTAAGGGAAAGGTTAAAGAGGGGAGATTAATGCTCTAGTGTCCAATTTTAAATCTCACACACTGAAGAGTCTGCTTTTTCTCCCTCTCACCCAAGCCTTCATCATGACCACTATGACTATAACTACAACCACCACCACTACAGCTGTTTGTTGTTGTTTAGTTGTTTTTAGTCATGTCCAATTCTCAGTGACCCCAATTGGGGTTTTCTTGGTAGAGATGCTGGGGTGGTTTCGCCATTTCCTTCTTTTTTTTTTGGTGGGGCAATGAGGGTTAAGTGACTTGCCCAGGGTCACACAGCTAATAAATGTCAAGTGTCTGAGACCAGATTTGAACTCAGGTCCTCCTGAATCCAGGGCCAGTGCTTTATCCACTTCACCACCTAGCTGCCCTCCTTCTCTGGCTCATTTTACAGATAAGGAAACTGAGGCAAAGGGGGTGAAGTGACTTGCCCAGGGTCACACAGCCAGTGAGTGTCTGAGTCCAGATTTGAACCCAGGAAGATGAATCTTCTTGACATCAGGCTGGCTCTGTATCCACTATGGTCCCACCTAGCTACTACTATTACTATTAGTACTGATAATATCTAGATTTAAGGTTTTAGAGCATATTACAAACATCATCTCATTTGATCTTCACAACGACCCTAGGAGGTTAACAGTATCTATTATACAAATGAAGTATCTATAGTATCTATTATACAAATGACTTGGGCAGGGTCACACAGCTAGTAAGTATAGAGATGCACCTATTTGGAGACATCTCCACTCCAAATGTTCACCTGGACTCTTTGTGCCTCATCTGTAGCAGAACATTCTAAGCTTGTATGGTCTGATCAGCCACAGCTGGACACACTGTTCCTTGACTCTAATATAGTGATCTCATTTTGATCCTCTTTGAGCATGAAGAACAACAGCCAGCCAACCACATCTAAGGTAGAATTTGAACTCAGGTCTTCCCCATTCTGGCTCCACTTCTCAATCCACTGCACCACCTAGCTGTGCATTTCACTAACACCAGAAGGAAGTTTTGTTTCATCTTTTAAGTCTTGTTCTTGGGCCAATGTCACAGGATCAAAAATATAGATGACGAAGGACAAGAGACAAAATTGCCGACAAAGGAAAGATGAGCTGACAGAGCGAGCGTGCATGTCTGCCAGCCCTCAGAACCCAGCACAAAACTCAAATCCAAAGAATCCCTTTCAATGCAGAAACTCTCCTAACACAAGACTCCTGATTGTTGCCACTGATAGGCCTGAGAAGTCAAATCATGGATTGTGATTCATCCCAAGCTAGCCCCAAACACTGATGCAGCCAAGACCACGCTCACTTCCCTAGGGCTGCACTGCAAGGATGTCTGAGGAGGTGCCTGAGACTTAGAGTAAGGGGAGAAGACTAGGCTGCGGTCATCTTCAAGGACCACCAGCGTCAGTCTGGCAGGGGCAAGGTGTTCTAATGACTTCAGGAGGCCTTCTGTCTTCCCAAATACAGTGCGATCATCCAGATAAACCAGGGCCACTAAGCCATTCCTGTCACCCGCCCCTTTTTCCTGGAGCCATTGAAAAGGGCCAGAGGCCTCAGGAATCTCTTCAGGTTCTAGAGCCTCACCGAACAGATCCATTAGCTGATCAATAAGCATTTATTAATGTTTACCATGTACCAGGCACAAAGGGATACAAAGGGAAAAGAAAGCCACCCCTGCTTTCTTGGAGTTCACGAGCCAATCAGGGAAACACCTGCATGTATAAGAGGTGCAGTGTCGATACTATATACATAAATATAAACATCAATATGGATATATAAACATGCATAATACAAGGGGCAGCTAGGCGATGCAGTGGATAAAGCACTGGCCCTGGATTCAAGAGGACTTGAGTTTAAATCTGGCCTCAGACACTTGACACTTACTAGCTGTGTGATCCTGAGCAAGTCACTTGCCCTGCAAAAAATAATAATAATAAACATATATATGTATATATATATACATATATATATATATATAATACAAATGAGTGATATGATAAATGCAAGGTGTTAGGAAGTGAGGGCACCAGCAGTTGTAGATGTCAAAAGGCTTCACGTGGAAAGGGGCCATTGAGAGGCATATTGAAGGAAGGGACAGATTTGGGGAGACAGAGCCGAGCAGAGGGAATGTACTCTTGGTATTAGAGCATAGAGAAGGGAGATGGGGTACTATGGGGAAGTAACAGAAAAGGCCAGAGTTGTATATAATGAGACCAGAAAGAAAGGTTGAGCCCAGGTTGTAAAGGACTTCAGAAACCAAACAAGAAGCCCTATCTGATCGTCCAGGCGATTGGGAGCCACTGAAGTTTCTCGAGGAGGGGAATAGCCTCATCTGATCTTCTTCTTCTTTTTTTTTTTGGTGAGGCAATTGGGGTTAAGTGACTTACCCAGGTTCACACAGCTTGTAAGTGTTAAGTGTCCGAGCACAGATTTGAACTCAGGTCCTCCTGAATCCAGGGCCAGTGCTCTATCCACTGCACCATTCAGCTGCCCCTAGCCTCATCTGATCTTAAGGAAGTTACTTTGGTATTTGTGTGGAGGATGAGGAGAGACCTAAGACTGGGAGGCCAGAAAGGAGGTCACTTTCAGGAGCCAGAGAATCTAAGGGACCAAACTAAATTGGTGGCTCTTTGGATACAGAGAAAAGCCAGGATTTAGCACCTGACTGGATCTGCGGGGTGAGGGAGAGAAAGGAGCAGAGGATTGATGTGGGAAAGTTCAGAATAGGGGAGAGTCTGGTGGGGACATCCAGTGATGATGGAGTTCAGGAGACAGTTGAGAGACATTGTCACAAAAGCCTGGAGAGTGTCCAAGCTGAAGGGGTGAGCAGGTGCAGGAGAGCCGTCAAGAAGGGCGAGAACCAAGAAGAAACTTGGCATTAACCTTCAGTCCAAGCGATCTTGGGTGTCTGGGGGGCAGTGTCTCCAGTCTTTCTCTGCCAAGAGGGCACAAGAGTACTTGCTGCATGGTCTGGCTGCACTGTATTGATGTGCCCTGCAGTTGACTGGCAGACAGCAGGCACTCCATCAATCTCTGTTGAATCGAATCAAATTGAATTCCTATGGGGAACTCACAGCAGTGTCCTACAACAGCTGTGAATATGGCTCTTGTCTGGGCTACATTTGCAAACAAGATGCAGGCGATGGTAATTTGCCTCTTGGTCCCACAGTTTGACTCAAATGCAGCCCTGAAAGCCCAGGCATGGCCGGGCCTCCCATCCCCACACATGCTTCTATGGAAGCCTCTTGCAGACACACATGGTGTGATGTCACCATCCTTCCCCAGCCAAGTTCCCTTTCTCTAGTTGTTCTCCATCTTCTCAGAGTCCTCCCTAAAATGTGGCCCTAGGAACTAAATCAGCCCTAGTGTAGTGCTTGGCATGTAGTAGGTGCTTAATAAATGTTGATTGAACAGAAAACAGTGCTCCTCCAAGATGTGGTCTAACTAAGCCGTCACCCCTCGTGTCCTAGGTACTTCATGCAGCCTAAGATGGTACCAGCCTTTAGGGTACAAGAATTTAATAAGTTTTTCCTCTGTGTCATGCACTGTAATGACCTCTGGTACCATGCCAACAGCTCCTCCTAGGTTGGACCGATGGGCATCCGCTAAGACCCAGATCAGTTTTCAGAGCAGCGGCTGGCTGGCCATTCCTCCCCCATCTTACCCTACTGAGGTTGAGGCTATAAAGCAAAAGCATTTGCCTTTACACTTATTCCTATGAAATGTTATCTTACTGGAGTCAGCAGCCTGGCCTTATTGTCAGGAAGATCTGGGTTTGAGTCCCACTTCTGAAACACACTGGCCCGTGTGACCCTGTGGCAGGCCAAGCTATGCTTTTGGACTGCGACTTGCAGAAAGGGTAGCAGTCTGTATTAGTGGAGGGGAGTCCTCACTGGATGTTCCTCATCCCACAGATCTGAAGAGGAGAGGGGTAGAAATGGGAATTGGCTCAACGTTCTGCCCCTTTATGATCATTTTAGTGCAGGATTCTGTAATCCAGCATGTAAACTCACTTGCTCGCTCACTCTCACAGCCTTGTGCCATCTGCAGACTTGGTAAGCATGCCATTTATTTGTCTTCATATCCCCAGGGATGAACACAGTGCCTGATGGCACTGATGCTCTGTGCTTAATGGAGTAGACACTTAACACAGCACCTGGCATTCAGTCGGTGCTCTCTAAATGCCTGTTGATGGATTGATTTATGCCTTTATTGAAGCCACTGAGAGATGACAGGACAGGGACAGGTATGGCTTCCTTCCCCAATCCCCCGGAGCCTTTCCTCCAAGCTAGCATGCGACCATCAAAGACTCTTCTTTGGATCTGAGGATTCAATCATTTCCAAATCCATGAAGCTTATTTTCTAGCCCACGTTTCTCCATTTCATTAGCAAGAACAGCATCAGAAACTTTGTCAAGTGCTTTGCTAAAATCTAAATAAAGCATATCTGCATCCCAGGCAAACTGGGTATGACATTACCCTGATTTACCTGTCTCGTGACCATCATATTAAGGGCATGATGATAATGTGGCACGCATCCTTGAGGAAAACGTTCTAGCTCTTTGTGATCGCTGTTTCCCGCTCTAGATGCTCAGGCACCACCCCTTGTATAAGATCCCTTTTGCCCAGAACCAGAGCCAAGCATGCTCCTGGCCTGTAGTTGGCAGACTCTGCTCTCCTCCTTTTGGGAAAACCATGAAAACCTTTCCTTTCTTTCAGTCCTTCTGCTCCCCATGACCTTTCAAAGGTGTTCCTGGGCAGTGTTACACTACACATCTTCTCTATCGACTCAGTCATTTCTGAGAATCATCAATAGTCCTGAATGACAAAGTGGGGTTACCAGAAGGTTCTTCCTTCAGCCCCGGCCAGTTTCTCCAAAGGGAATCCCGTTTGTCTGCTGATCTGAAGCTCATGGCAAACTCTTTACCTCTGTGGATTGGAAGCGCTGCAATAGGTTTCGAGGGTTTGTTTAATTCATTCCTGTTCAATGAATCCTCAGGGTCCTCACCACATTTCCTCTTCTTGGGCAGTTGGTCCCATCTCTCCTGAAGGAAATTCTTGTGGGAAAGGTTTACTTCACCTTCACTTGTTGTATCATCTTCTTAAGAAGCTGCAGAAGTTACCCCCTTCTTTCTCTCCGAGTTCTTGCTCAGTTCTATAGCAAAGGGCCCTGTCCTAGATAGCTGTCCTGCTCCGCAGACTCCATCCCTTCCTCACCTTCAGAGACAGTCTCTTTGAGCTGTTATGGCTAAGAGGCCAGCCCTGCTTCTGGTAAGATGGGTCTCTGACCTTGGACGTCAGGCATGCAGTCTGTCAAGGTCTGTGCTTAACATCCCTCCCTCCCTTCTTCCTTCCTTCCTTCCTTCCTTCCTTCCTTCCTTCCTTCCTTCCTTCCTTCCTTCCTTCCTTCCTTCCTTCCTTCCTTCCTTCCTTCCTTCCTCCCTCCCTTCTTCCTTCCTTCCTCCCTCCCTTCCTTCCTTCCTCCCTCCCTTCCTTCCTTCCTTCCTTCCTTCCTTCCTTCCTTCCTCCCTCCCTCCCTCCCTCCCTCCCTTCCTCCCTCCCTTCCTCCCTTCCTTCCTTCCTTCCTTCTTTCCTTCCTTCCTTCCTTCCTTCCTTCCTTCCTTCCTTCCTTCCTTCCTTCCTCCCTCCCTCCCTCCCTCCCTCCCTTCCTCCCTCCCTTCCTCCCTTCCTTCCTTCCTTCCTTCTTTCCTTCCTTCCTTCCTTCCTTCCTTCCTTCCTTCCTTCCTTCCTTCCTTCCTCCCTCCCTTCTTCCTTCCTTCCTCCCTCCCTTCCTTCCTTCCTTCCTCCCTTCCTTCCTTCCTTCCTTCCTTCCTTCCTTCCTTCCTTCCTTCCTTCCTTCCTTCCTTCCTTCCTCCCTCCCTCCCTCCCTCCCTCCCTTTCTTCCTTCCTTCCTTCCTTCCTTCCTTCCTTCCTTCCTTCCTTCCTTCCTTCCTTCCTTCCTTCCTTCCTTCCTTCCTTCCCCTTAGTGTTTTGCCCCTACCTTTCTGACACATTTACTTTATTCTCTTTTGCATTATGGGTATGGGAACAGTCTAGTTACCTTTGAAATTGTCATTTTGATTGTGTGTGTGCTTGCACATGATTTCAGCCCTTAGATTAACCAGCGATCTTGCTGACCTGTAAGTTCTCTCCCTCAACTATACAGGGGGAAAATGGCACAAGGGTATGTGGACTTTATTTCATCTCTCCCTCCTCCCTACCCCAGCACAGCTCTTAGGCCATAGCAAGTGCTTAATAAGTCACAAGAAATGAAGAGATATCACAAGTAAAGGACACCTTTATCCATGGCAGCCAGAATTCTTTCCTTTTCAGCTCTGACACCCAGTGAGCACCAGATGCTTTTCCCAATTAGTGAACAAATTTACTAGCTGTGTGACCCTGGGCAAGTCACTTAACCCCAATTGCCTCAAAACAAAACAAAAAAACAACCAACCCACAGGAGTGAGCAAATAAGCAGGTACTTCTTCCATTTGTTTCTTTATCTCAAGGTAGGATCTGAATTTTGGCTTCAGCCCCTTATCAAAGGCACAGTACAAGAGCCCTGGGTTTGGGAGTCTTGTTGTAATCAACACCATCCATTTTGCATCTCATAATATTCTCTATCTCTTGTTTGGTCATAAACTCTTCTCCTTTCCAAATATCTGAAAGGTAGACTATTCCTTCCTCTCCCAATTTACCTATGGTATCACCTCTTATGTCTAAATCATGCCTCCATTTTGACCTTATTTTAGTATACAGTGTAAGATGTTGGTCTATGTCTAGTTTCTGCCATACTCTCTTCCAGTTTTCCCAGGAGTTTTTGTCAAATACTGAATTCCTATCCCAGAAGCTGGAGTCTTTGGGTTTATCAAACAGTACATTATTAAAGTCATTTACTATTGTGTCTCCTGTGCCTAACCTATTCCATTAATCCTCCACTCTATTTCTTAGCAAGTACCATATAGTTTTGATGACTGCTGCTTTATAGTAAAGCTTCAGATTGGTACAGCTAGCCCACCTTCCTGTGCATCTTTTTTCATTATTTCCCTTGATATTCTTGACCTCTTGTTTTTCCAGATGAATTTTTTTTATTATTTTTTCTAGCTCTATAAAATAATTTTTAGTTAGTCTGATTGGTATGGCACTAAATAGGTAAATTAATATAGGTAGAATTGTCATTTGTATTATATTAGCTTGGCCTATCCATGAGCAATTGATATTTTTCTAATTATTTAGATCTGATTTGATTTGTGTGAAAAGTGCTTTGTAATTATGTTCATAGAGTTCCTGGTTTTGCCTTGGCAAGTAGACTCCCAAGTATTTTATATTGTCTACTGTTACTTTAAATGAAATTTCTCTTTCTATCTCTTGCTGCTAGACTTTGTTGGTCATGTATAGAAATGCCGATGGTTTATGGGGATTTATTTTATATCCTGCTACTTTGCTAAAGTTGTTAATTGTTTCAAGTAATTTTTTAGTTGATTCTCTAGGATTCTCTAAGTATACCATCATATCATCTGCAAAGAGTGATAGTTTTGTTTCCTCCTTTCCTATTCTAATTCCTTTAATTACTTTTTCTTCTCTGATTGCTAAAGCTAACATTTCTAGTACAATATTAAATAATTAAGGTGATAATGGACATCCCTGTTTCACCCCTGATCTTACTGGGAATGTCTCTAACTTATCTCCATTATATATAATGCTTGCGGATAGCTTTAGGTAGATACTGCTTATTATTTTAAGGAAAGCTCCACCTATTTCTAAGCTCTCTAGTGTTTTTATTAGGAATGGGTGCTGTATTTTGTCAAAAGCTTTCTCTGCATCTATTGAGATAATCATATGAATTTGGTTAGTTTTCTTATTGATGTGGTTGATTATGTTAATGGTTTTCCTAATGTTGAACCAGCCCTGCATTCCTGGTATAAATCTCACCTGGTCATAGTGTATTATCCTGGTGATCACTTGCTGTAATCTTTTTGCTAATATCTTATTTAAGATTTTTGTATCAATATTCATTAGGGAAATTGGTCTATAATTTTCTTTCTCTCTCTTGGCTCTGCCTGGTTTTGGTATCAATACCATATCTGTGTCATAAAAGGAATTTGGTAGAATTCCTTCTTCACCTATTTTTCCAAATAATTTGTATAATATTGGAATTAATTGTTCTTTAAATGTTTGGTAGAATTCACTTGTAAACCCATCTGGCCCTGGAGATCTTTCCTTAGGGAGTTCATTAATAGCATGTTCAATTTCTTTTTCTGATATGGTCTTATTTAAGGATTTTATTTCCTCTTCAGTTAACTTGGGCAGTTTGTATTTTTGTAAATATTTATACATTTCATTTAGATTGTCAAATTTATTGGCATACAGTTGGGCAAAACAGTCCCTAATTATTGCTTTAATTTCCACTTCATTGGTGGTGAAATCACCCCTTTCATTTTTGATACTGTTAATTTGGTTTTCTTCTTTCTTTTTTTAATCAAATTAGCCAATGATTTATCTATTTTATTGGGTTTTTCATAAAACCAGCTCTTAGTTTTATTAATTAATTCTATAGTTTTCTTGCTTTCAATTTTATTAATTTCTCCTTTAATTTTCAGAATTTCTAATTTAGTATTTAATTGGGGATTTTTAATTTGTTCTTTTTCTAGCTTTTTAAGTTGCATGCTCAATTCATTGATATCCTCCTTCTCTTTTTTATTGATGTAAGCATTTAGAGATATAAAATTTCCCCTAAGCACTGCTTTGGCTGCCTCCCATAGACTTTGGTATGTTGTCTCATTGTTGTCATTGTCTTGGATGAAGTTATTGATTGTTTCTATGATTTGTTGTTTGACCTACTCATTCTTTAGAATGAACTTATTTAGTTTCCAATTAAGTTTCAGTCTACCTTTCCATGGCTCTTTATTACATGTAATTTTTATTGCATCATGATCTGAGAAGCATACATTCACTATTTCTGCCTTTCTTCATTTGACTATGATGTTTTTGTGCGCTAATACATGGTCAATTTTTGAATATGTGCCATGTACTGATGAGAAAAAGGTATATTCCTTCCTGTCCCCATTAAGTTTTCTCCAGATTGCTATCATGTCTAACTTTTCTAACATTCTATTCACATCTTTAACTTCATTCTTATTTATTTTGTGGCTAGATTTATCTAATTCTGAGAGGGGAAGATTCAGATCCCCCACTAGTATAGTTTGGCTGTCTATTTCCCCTTGTAACTCATCTAACTTCTCCTCTAAGAATTTGGAAGCTATACTACTTGGCGCATACATGTTTATTATTGATATTACTTCATTATCTATGGCTCTGTCCTATTTCTATGGTAGGATCCTCATACTGGCCTTGAGTGGCAAGGAGCATGAGGGTCATTAGCCATATTTTACAGATGTAGAAGCTGAGGAGGATAGAGGGGATTATGTCTCCTGTCCTCGGATACACAACTAATACGTGACGTAGCCAGGATTTGAACCCAGGCCCTCTTTTCTACTCTACCATACTGGCTTTTTGTTACCAAACCAGTCTTTACTATGGAATTCAGGCAGATGAGTTCTTTTTAGGGAAATTAAAAAATAACTCCTGCAGTATTTTTACCATGTGCCAGGAGTAAGTGGGATCCTTGAACTTTAAAAGAAATTCTGCTGTATTCTCAAGCTCATCTCAGTCTGTAATTGGCTGTTAGTGTGGCCTCAAAGGCTTCCCCTTTGGGGATCCCACTTCTTTCACTTCAGTTGCTGGGAGCTTAGGCTCTGGGCATCCCATGATTATGAGGATGGGCTTCTTTTGGGAAAGACACGATATGAAATTAACCCAGAAGCCCAGTCACTTCAAGCAGCAATTCATCATGCCAGGATTTCATCCTTGGTGACTTTTAACTTGATAAGGACAGAGAGCTCATTGCACACCATCATGCTGGGAAGAGCCCTAAGACTTGGGTTCGAATCCTCTCTCAGCCATTTAGGCCCACTCAGGTTACCTTGGGCTGAGCCACTGAATCTCCCTGGGCCTCAGATCTCAGCTCTGAATCTGTACTGCTGGTGTCTTGATTCCCAGTGCAAATCCTTCTTCTCTTACCTTGGTGACTTCCCTGCACTAAGCTTTAGTTTCCTTATAAGAAAAATGAAGGGGTTGGATTAAATCAGACTGAGAACTAGGGCAGGGCAAGCTGGGTGTTGGACCTAGGGTTCCATCATGGGATGGGGCACAGGCAGCCACAGGAAATTAATCTGAAAACAAAGGAAATGTTTGTAGAACTATGTTGACCTTTGGACATACATGTACATATGCATATGCTTATACTAGCTAATAGCTAACGTTTATATAGCACTTACAGGTAGCATTTTCCAGCCCTTTGTAATTATTATCTCCTTTGATCTTCACAACAATCTTGGAGGAGTGCTATTTTTATCTCCATTTTCCAGATAAGAAAATGAGGTCCAGAGGAGTGAAGCAGGCACACAGCTAGTATGTGCATGAGACAGGATTTGGGCTCAAGTCTTATTGACTTATTGACTCTAAATGATTCTAACCTCTACACTCCATAGCTTCCTAAAGAAACAAAAAGTTAGTTCTACTTTGTCTGGGATTTGAACTCAGGACCTCTCAGCCATGACACAAGAATCATGTTCTAATCCAGTAGTGTCAAACTCCAATAGAGCCAGATCCCTAGAGGCGGCACACTGACCTAGAAAAACCACAAATTAACATTATCTGTGTTGTGCCACTTTTTTATTTCCTTTTTAAAAACATTTCCCAATGACATTTAGTCTGGTTCCCAGCAGGGAGTTTTGTAGACTGTGTGGGCAGTGGGTTGGCACCTCTGCAGTCCAGGCCAGTGTTCCACATATTACTTTCTCTAATTCATTTATGAAGTTTTTTATGTAGGTGGTATTAAAACCACCCGGGTAACACTGAAGCATTTCTACTTTTTTATGTCATGTGTGGACCAGCATTTGAGAGTGGCTGGAGAGCAGCCTCTAAGGCAGGAGGACCAGGGTCCAAGTCTGGCTGTGTGACTCTGGGCAAGTCACTTGACCAAACCTCTGGGAGAGCCCTGTGGCCATGAAATCTCAGGCCCAGGTGGTCGCACGCACACATCTGGGACTTCTTGATCCCATCTGCGTTCACATTTTATCTCCGTACCCTTTTCTAGCTTTAAAGAAAGCCCCACTCAGCAACAGGATGGCATGGAGCTGGCTTCAGCTTGGAACTGATCGTGGCAACCTGATTGATCAGATCCCATTCAGAAAAGCATGGATTGTAGACTAGTCATCAGGTCAGCCTTGAGCTGTCCACACGCTATCTGGCCACTGCACCGATGTCTCCAACTTTCTCAACCTTCGGCACCTTTCCTGTGGGCAGCTTCACATGTAATGAGCAGCTCAGGTTGGCAGAAAGGAGAAGAGATGAAATTCAAGCCAAGGATTTGGTTTCTTTTTCTCTTATTAAAAATCTTGGGGCAGCTAGGTGGCGCAGTGGATAAGGCACCAGCCTTGGATTCAGGAGGACCTGAGTTCAAACCCAGCCTCAGACACTTACTAGCTGTGTGACCCTGGGCAAGTCACTTAACCCCCCATTGCCCTGAAAAAAAAAAAACTTAATGCAAATGAAGGTTGTATTTGTGTGACAATGAAGCCAGTGGATTTTTGAGTCCTGAATTTAATTTATTCCTACTATCTTTCCACCATGACAGAGGAGAAACAACAGAATACAATGGCCAATCACACGTGCACACACACAAATACACGTACCTGTTTAAATCTAGCCTCTCCTCGCCATAGCTGTTACTGTATTCTTTGCTGATTTTTACCATTATTGACTCAGATCACATATGAAACCTATCACTTTTAACAGGAAGACCTGACTGCTTGGAGAATTTGGACTGTAAGGAAGCAGCAAAATGTTGAAGATGTTTAAATTGTGGAAAAGAAGTATTTATGAATTACAAAGACTAAAACAAACAGTTCAAGTGAAACCTCTAGGACTCTCCTGGCATTTGTTTGGAAAGCAAAGAATGTGAGGGGTAAAATCCCCTTTTTGTGCTCTTCATATCGGAGACTGAGACAGAGACTGTAAGAAAGTCTTCTAGTACATTTTTTCTAGAGATTATATTGGATAAAAAATTTGCATTTCTTTGGAGTATCATCAATGATTAATAATTAAAACTAAACTGTTCTGGTCAGAGTAAATGAAGAAAAGGTCTCGTGTGATGTGATATCCCTTATTTTCTTTATTATATTCACTCAGATGTTAACAAAATGAGGTAATCTGCAATGAGATTTTAAGTCATTATTGCCTGTAGGCTTCTGATGTAGCTTAATTTGGAATAAAATGACTTGCTCAGTACAAAGGACTAAATCTTTGTTTGTAAAATGTTGTCTGTTGGATTTTTGTCTCTCAGAAGAGAAAAAGAAGGAGCAACAAAGGAGTGAAAGGAGAAGAGAAACTCTAAAACAAAAATCAGGTCAATCATTTGAGTAACCAGAGCACAAAGAGTAGGAGACAAGGGAACAGATCATTGATGAGCACCAAGAATCCCACCTGGGGATCATCGACTAGGCCTGCATCCTTCTGCACACAGCAGTGGTGGGTGAAGATGGTGGACAGTTGTTGGCCATCCTGGGATGTCATGGAGGACAGGAGAGGCCCCCACAGGCCAGAGAAGCATGTGCTATGCTAGAGCTTGACAGAGGATCACCCTGGGATGAACCTAGGGGAAGCCATTAAGAACCAATCAGCCGTTGACCATCAGGGCATGGCTCTGGGCAGCCCTCCTTGTACCAGGTCCACTTCATCTCAACCCACCACCCGGCCCCGGCCACTGGCAAAAGATGAGAAAGGCAGGCTCTGACCATTTTCTTTCCACTCCAGTAGGATCTTTTCCTGGACAAGTTTTCAGGGTACACTTTGGGCATTTCTACCAAGAGTCTGGGGAACAACTGAGTTAAAGCAATCATGGATTTAGCTTCAGTTTTCAATTCCCCCCACCCCCACTAACAACAAGGATTCTACTAACTAGAATAATAATACTACCGATAATATCTGTAGAGTACTTCACAGTTTGCAGAGTTCTTTACATATTATCTCTTTTGATCCTCCCAATAACCCTGTAAGGTGAGTGCTATTATTACCCCCATTTTATAAAAGAGGAAATTGAGGTTCAAAGTCAAGTGACGAATGTGTTAACTCCAGCCCTTCAGTAATAAGAGGCAGGTCTGGATCAAGAAACTGAGGAAATGCTCATCAAATTCACAGATACTAAATTAGACAAGTTTGCTAATACTCTGAAAGACAAAATGTTTAAGTGACTTTTGTGAATTGGACAAAAAAAAGAAACTTACAGAAATAAGGATGGAATTCTCTAAGAATTAGCTGCAAACAAAAAATGAAAAAATGAAAAAAAGGCAGGGAGGAGGGGGAAGGGCTCACCTGGCCATGGAAGTCACTGTGCTGACCACAAGTCCAATGTAGGTCTATTGTATGTGGGAGATCGCCATTGGGATATTGTGAGGAATTCAAAGGAATACGATGTGCGAGGCCTGGAAAGTCACCCTTCCCCCATATTCCACACCAGACAGTCCTCCTTGGGGTATTGTGTCCAGTGTTATTTAAGGCTCCCTGAAAAGGGATGAGTAGAAACTGGAGAGAGTTTAGAGAAGAATGAAGGAAATGACTCAAGGGATGGGAAAATATGTCTTCATAAGAAAAAATGAAGATAATAAGGGCATCCCAGTCTGGAGGAGAGATGAGCACCACATGACTTCAGCCCTGTCTCCAGGTGAACTCGGGGATTTTGTAGATCAGTTGGAAACAGGGTAGGTTGGGCCAGGCCTAGCCACCTTCTGCAAGCAGTTACTGCATTTCCCAGTCCTGTACCTGAACGGGCAGGGCCTTCACACAGAGAAGGGCTCATTCATCTGTGCCAGCGCCTCCTCTCCTCCCAAATGGCCAGCATTCCCTCCTTGCCTCTCAGCTCGCTTCAGGTTCATCACCCATTCTCTGGTGACGAGTTTCTCTGAACTTAGTTGTCAGATGGCCACAGAGCCTTCATCAGGCCAAACTCAAAGCCTTTGCTGGAGTCCGTATCAGTACAGACCTGTCCATTCACAAGCATTTATTAAACGCCTTCTGTGTTTCAAGTGCTGCTCTCAGGAAGCTTACATTCTTTCAGGGGAGACAATATGTTCACACACAAACGTGTACAAAATATGCTCCCAAAGAAATGTGAGGTCACTTGAGGGGAAGGGCATCATAGCTGGGGGAATCAGGAGAGGTATCACGTGGCCCTCGAGCTGGCCTTTGAAAGAGAGGAAGGCTTCAAAGAGGCAGGGGTGGGAAGGGAGGGGGAGAATGTGAAATAAGTCCAGAAAGAAACCTGGAGTCATCAGGCGGTGAAGGATTTTGATGATCAAACACAAGTTTGCCTTTGACCCTTGAGGCAATAAGGAGCTAGTGTGGGTTATTGAGCAGAAGAGTGATGTGGTCAGACCTGTGCCTGAGAAATATCTCTTTGGCAGATGAGTGGAGGATAGATTGAAGAGGAGACAGACCTGAGTCAGGAAGGGCACTTGGGGGCCCCTGCAGGGGTCCACATCAGAGAGGCTGAGGGTCTGTCCTCAGTGATTGCTATATGAGTAGAGAGGGAGGGGAACGAGAGAGAAGCTGCTGCCCCGGCTGATTCTGGCCATCAGCTGCCTGAAGAAAGGAGACTGGGCAGAACAACTCCCAGTCTCTTTTCCTTCCTACAGGTTCCCATTCTGTGAATCAGTTATTCCATTTCAGTGACTTTGTACAGCGAAGGGGCAAGTTTGGGAATGGAGTTGCCTCGAATACCTGCTGTGGCCAGGATGCTCATTACCACTCATTTCCACAGTGCTTCAATGTTGTCTCTTGTGATCCCCACAACAGCCCTCTGAGGCAACTGCCAACACCCCCATTTGATTGATGAGAAGACTGACATTCAGTGAGGTTATGTCACCCTACTAGTGCAGAAGGTGAGATTGGAACCCAGGACCTCCTGACTTTAGGTCCAGCCCTCCAAGACACCACACCCACAGACAGATTTGGAGCAGAAAGATACCTTGGAGGGGCAGCTAGGTGGCACAGTGGATAGAGCACCAGCCCTGGATTCAGGAGGACCTGAGTTCAAATCTGGCCTCAGACACTTGACACTTACTAGCTGTGTGACCTTGGGCAAGTCACTTAACCCTCATTGCCCCGTGCAAAAAAAAAAAAAAAGATACCTTGGAGGTCAACTAGTCAAATCCTCTTAATTTTATAGATGAGGAAGTAGAGGCCCTGGGAAGTGAAATGACTTGTCTAAGGTCATGCATTGAATAAGTAGCAAGTAGCACAGCCTAAATTCTTATCCTGGCCTTCTGCTTGTTCATCCCATGCCCATCCACTGCACCACACTGCCTGCTCCTCATCATAATGGCGGACCAGGAATACTGACAGATTGAGAATGAGAAAGGACCTCAGAGGACTTGGGAAAATCTCATTTTCTGGAGAAGGAAACTGAGGTATGGGGAGGTCTCTGGTGCCTGCTGGTTGTCATTTATCAGCTCCAGGTCTCTTCTCAACTGAAGACATCTGTGTGATTTAGGGTCTCTCTCTATACTCCCTGTCCCCCCTCCATCCATACCCCCACCCCTGTGCCCCCAAGCCCTTGGTTCCTCTTGAAACAAAAGCCTCCCCCCTTTTGAGGGAAGCAGTGAAAGTGGCAGAGGCTCGAAGCATTGTGGGCAGGCCGATCTCCAGCCCAAAGAAGAGGCTGCTCCTCTTGGCCCCCTGAGCTGGGCTGCTCATGTAACCGAAGGAAGCCTCCCTGGGCTGAGGCTGCATCTGTCACTTTGCATGTTTTATTAGCCTGCGTCCTCCCGGCAAGCCCAGAAGGAGGAGTTTTTCTGGAAGGTCTGTGGAGATCCCCCAAGCTTCTGGCAGGCGCTGGCACACCTTTGTAGGAAACCAGCGTTGGCTTTCGCTTGGGCAGTCTCTGACCCCGGAGACTTGGGAGGGCTCTCGACTCGGTCAGCTCTTCTGCCAAAAATCAGTGATGGGAAGGAGACTCCGGTTGATGGAACTCAATAAGGAGGACCGTGGAAAGGCTGACTTTCCAGTCTCTTATGGGAATATTTATAGACACAATGCTAACAAATGTGTTTTAGATAGGAAAGTTGGAAGGAACCTGGTGGTGTTTTGTTTAGTTCATGACAACGGCATTTATGAAGCCCCTGCTCCATGCAAGTCACCTTGTGCCAGGCTCCAGGGATACAGAATTGAGACAGACCCAGCCTCTCGGAGCTCTGGGCATCCCCAGAATGGGCTCAGTAATTGAGGGGAGGGGAGGTGGGAGCCCCCACAACTAGGGAGACTTAGAATGACCTCGTGTGAAAGGTGGTCCCTGAGCTGAGACTCGGAATGGACTCGGATCCCATTCACCTTGCAAGGACACCAGAGGCTGTGGGAAGAATCTGGAAAGAACTGATGAAGATTCGGGCTCAAGGGGTAGCTGCGTGTCCAGAGAAAGGGCCAGAGACAAGCTAAGGCATGGAAGCAGAAGTGGGAAATGGGGCCATCTGAACCATGTTCTTCCTGGTTCCAAACCCAGCCCTTGGGCCATGCTGCCTCGTTTACAGGAGAGAATGGGACGTTAATACAGTTTAAAAGCAGCCTGAGAGTGTCTAAAGGCACTGGGTTGGGGGGGGGGGGGCGGGTTCAGCTTCCCAAAGCCTTGGGCCTAGCCAAGGCGTCCAGAGCAACAGGATCACCAGCCACAGTCCTGGGATGGCCTGTGGCCCCAGCTCAGTAGCACGCTCCCCGGGGGCTCATTTCTGAAGCACCTGCTCTGTGTCAGGCACTGAGCCAGGGCCCAGGACACAAAGACAGAGCACTGCCCTTGTCCTTAGGGAGCTCACACTCTGAGGGAAGAGACAACATGCAGACAACAATGAGCATCCCAGACACCTCCAGGACCGGATGCGGCAGAAGGAAGGCACCGAGAGGGAGGCTGCATGGGGGAAGGTTCCTTAGACCGACTTCAGGGCAGGTCGTTTTACCTCCTCCGTTTTCTACTCATACTCAGCAGTTGGGGCGCATTGGTGGGCCAAGAGAGCCAGTGACTGACCATCATTTTTTACCTTTGTCTTTCTGTCCCCACCACCTAGTGAGGTACTCAATGCCAAAAAGTTCTGGCACGTTTTTATATGAGAAGAGATTTCCTATAATCGGGCGATCCTAAACTTCCTAAGCTCCCACTTCTGAAGTCAACTGCCACCGTGCCATCTCTGCCAGCCAAAGAGACCCAAGCAAGACCTCTGCCTCAGCTTCCTGCTTCCTCTTCCCCTCCCAGAAATGGGAGGTTCTTCAAGCTGAGTGGCTAGTGTCATTCCAAGTCATTAAGTACCCTTAAGTACCAGCCCCATGTGCTTACAATCTAGTTAACTAGAAGTCAGCCAGTAATCCAGTCGGCCGTCAGCCCAGCCGCCTTATCCAACTCAATCAGTTTAAATTAATCTCCAGGTGGGCCCCTGAGGATCTGCCAGATCTCATCTGTCACATTCCACTATCTTGACACACTGGTCACTCACTATTGCTTGTCACCCAGGACATAGTAGGTGCCAAAGAGACATTTGCTCAATGGAATCATTTAATCTCTGTATCTCCATCAGCCCCTAGTGTAGTACTTTGCATGTAGTGGGTGCTTAACAAACACTTTGGGAGTGGAATTACCCATCTTTCTCATGAACCAAGCTCATGTGTCATACCAGGTCTGCAGCTCAGAGCTCTTATATGAAAAATCCAAGAGACAATGGTGGCCATTTGAGGCAGCATTCTTTACAACAAAAGATCAGGGCTGAATTTTTGTCCCTGTTTTAAAAGATTTCTTCCAGATAACTGACCACTTTACAGCATCTACAACTTGAAGGTACAGATTATGGTGGCCAGGATGCCTACAGTTTGTATCCATACCTGTTCCCCTGACTTCAAAGGACAAGGGACTGAGAGCAGGGAAATGTAAAGAAGTGGCCATCTCCCTTCCCCATTCTAGAGCAATGAACAGCCAAGCCCGAGATTGCTCTGGGCTTTTTGGTCAGTCTTAGCCAGCCCTTTCCGCTTGCAGTTGTACCAGCCCCCATGCCTGGTTCCAGGACTAAGATCCAGGGTCTTTGCTTTGGGAACATTTTGTTATTTGGATCTTGTTTGGTTTTGTTTAGTTTGCTCCCTTTTTGGCCGGTCTGCACTCGCTTTCAACAGAGACGCAAGCTCCAGTCGTGCCTGCTGTCCCTCTGTGGGTGCCAAGAGTCTGCTGAGCACTATGAAGGGCGTGCAAAGACAGAGACCCGGCCTGAGGTTTTCAACTGGAAGCTATGAAAACATGGAGTGAGAATAAATCTTAACATGCCTCGAAGAGGATGCTTAAGCAAGGCATTCACTAAGATACGGAGGCTCTGGCCAGAGGAGTGACGGATTGGAAATGTACTTCGTGGACAAGATGTCCTTTGAGCCCAGTCCTGAAGAGTGAGAACTGGACAGATTAAGGGAACAGTGTGAACTAAGCATTCCAAAGAGGTGGGCAGCCAGGGTGGCTGGAACATCGTGCATAGGAAAGTGCTTTACAGAGTAAGCTGGGAAATTGGAGTAGGAGCACGAAGGGTAAACCACGGAAGACCTCAAATGCCAGGCAAAGGAATTTGGACTTTGGGAGGCAAGTGATGGAGAACCACAGAAGATCTTCAAGCAATGGGAGAGTCATGACCAAGGACATGTTAAGGAAGATTAGTATGGCAGAAACATGAAGGTGGAGAGCAAGGTGAAAGGAAAAGATTGGTGGACTTGAAGTTTAAGAAGCCAGCAGGCTGGGTTGTCACAGCCACGTCACTTCTCTTGGACCTCAGTTTCCTTCTCTGAGAAGTAGGAGGATTTGCGTAGATCAAAGGGGTCAAGCATCATTGGTCACATTAGGCCCACCACACTCCAAGTAGTCAAAACCAGAATAAAATGTAATTGGAAAATACTTAATAAATATAGTAAAACAGAGAGGATATCAATACCTAGTTTTCTAAGTCAATGTGCTTCCGCAGGAATCTTTATGTACAGTTTAGTATCCCCATTTCTATTTTAGTTTCACATCCCTGGACATAACAAGGCGTGGGCAGTGGGGTGTGACAGCCGGTGAGGCCAGTGTGGTCTTGGATTCCATGAGCAGGGACACGGGTTTAGGAGCAGGGAGACAATGGTTCCGTTGACCTCTGCTCTCATTAGATCTCATCTAGAGAATTGTATTAAGTACTAGATGCCACAGTTTAAGAATAACAGTGATGGGGGCAGCTAGGTGGCACAGTGGATAAAGCACTGGCCCTGGATTCAGGAGGACCTGAGTTCAAATACAGCCTCAGACACTTGACACTCACTAGCTGTGTGACCTTGGGCAAGTCACTTAAACCCCATTGCCCTGCAAAAAAAAAAAGAAAGAAAGAAAGAATAACAGTGATGAGCCAGTATCCAGAGGATGAAGTGACTTGAGTGCATGTCATGCATGTCATCTGAGAATTGGTTCTAGCACCTGGACCTATTTTGCCTGAAGAAGACTCTGGTGGATCATGGCACCTGCCTTCAAATAGTCAAAGGTTTTCCATTCAAAGATGGAGGAGGAACTAGACTAATTCTGTGTGGCCCTAGAGGCAAAATCAGGAGCAGTGGGTGGGAGAGCCTCCAAAGACGAGAGGAATGGGCTTTCTGGACAGGTGGTGGGTTCTCCTTCACCAGTGGTCTGTCACCAGGGACCAGATGACCTCTTGTCTGGTAGGTTATGGTAGGCATTCCTTCTTGAGTGAGGCACTGAGGACCCTTCCAACTTGGAGATTCCAGGATCCCCTCATTGTTCAGCCCCCTCCCGTTCCTACATGTTGTCATCCTTTTAGAGAGCAAACCTGTGACAAGGAGCCCAAACACCAAAGATGAGGACCCCGCTAAAGCCGAGCTTGCTCTTGATAATCTGAGCTATTGCCTGGAGTGTGTGAGGCACCTCTGAGGTCAGAAGAAGAAGAAGAGATCAGGAGCAGCTCCTGCTCTGATGGTGCAAGAGCACAGACCAAACTGTGCAACAAGGCAGGCTTACACTGCTCTGCTCAAGTGAAATGATGATTAGAATAGCTGATGTTTATGGAGCACTTTAAGGCTTGCAAAGCTATCAGCTCATCTTACCCCATTAGACCTTCACAACAACCCGGGGAAGTCACCATTACAATTCTCCCCCCTGTTACATATGAGGAAACTGAGACGCAGAAAGGGAATAGTTTGCTTTCAGCTGACATTAATTATCCAGGATTGGAATAATTTGGGGCAAGGGCTGTGGTCTCCCATGTGAAGTAGATGCCTGCTTAAGTAGGGGAGCAGAGCCAGATGGGGGAGATGGTGTAGGGAGGAAGGTCAGTCAAATTCAGTGACTCCCCAAAGAAGAAACACAGGTACTCACGGAAGCCGACTGATTTTCTTTTGGACCCAGACTTATCTGCCATCCTTGGAGAAGTGGGAAGCCAAGGAGATCTGAGCCAGCAATCCATCCTCCTTGCATAGAAAGAGGAAAGGAAGTGGGCTTTGCCAAGTCACTAAATAGTGTTGGTATACAAAAGAAGAAGAAAATTCCCTCCCCATTACCCACACACACAAATACACCTCTGGTGTCTCCAAGGGCCATAAATAATGAAGAGATCCATAGAACAATGCTACCACAGGTAACATTTCCATGGTGCTTCGAGCTTTGCAAATCACAGTACTTATATTCCTGCACCTGATTCTCACCACACAACCTTGAGAGGGTGGCACTCTTATTATCTCCATTTCACAGCTAAGGACACTGAGGCCAAGAGAGGTTTGAATTCAAGTCAAGATTTGAATTCAGATCTTCCTGACTCAGCTGTCTCTAGGACCACCTCGCTGCTTTTCTAAGGCAGAGTCAGATGAGGGCACTGGAGGCCGGCCAACAGGCAGCTGCTTAGGCACCAAGCGTGCTTGGGTGACATCTCAAACTCTTTGTCCTCATACTTCTTTGGCTATTGCTTGGCATGGGGCCCCAGGGCTCAAAGTACTTTACGGGATGCCAGGAGGGATTTTTTTACAACATTTCTCACCAATTCCATCCTATTGTTTTTTCCTTCTTAATTAGACTGAAGGAAAATGGAACTGGCTATTTTTTTCCACTTAATTTCAAGCCACTAGTCTTTCCATTTGGGGTGGCCAAGAGACCCAGTGTGGTACAGCCTAGGAGGCATTTTGTCCTAGGAAATGGATATCATTGGGGTTTGAAATGCAGTAGTATTTGAGCCAGTCTATTATTCAGAGAATGTTTCTGTGATGATAGAATCATAGGCTGAGAACTGAAAGGGTCTTAGAGGTCACTTGTTCCATCCCCCTCAGCCTGTTGGAAGTAGATTCTCAGAGAGGGGACGTATGATGTGGCAGCAATGGTGCCAGAGCACTCCTACTGAGATGTCATGTTATGGCCTGTTGTTTTTCATTTTGATTTTGGTCATCATAGGTCCATGGATCCAAGACTAGACTGAAGTGAGAGGCTGGCTTTGGGTGAGCAGGGAAGCGAGCATAGTAAGAACTGGCAGAGTAGTTGCAGGGCCAGGGATGAGAAAAGAAGACTTAAATGAGATCTAAGAGCCGTCAAGAATTAGGGCCATCATGTGGAAGAGAGATGACATAGGTAGTTCTTGGCGCCAGGGAAAACCAAGAGCACTGGGGAGAAATAGCAGAGACACCAATCCAGGGTTGCCTTAAGAAGCATTTCCACACAACTGAACCTCCCCTAGAGGAGAAGGGCCTGACCTGGGGGCAAAGTTGGGAGAAGTTTTAATTAATTCATCCTTCCAAAGGTGGAGGAACAGCGAACGGAAATTCTGCCTAGTATCTGGTTCTTACTCACTGCTTTCCTGAGGTGCCTATGCTGGGAATGCCGGAGGAAGGGACCACTCCCCCTGGAGTTTGTGACAAAGAAAGGGAAGGAATGTGGGAGACTGGTATGCACCCTGGGTTTGGGAAAATCAGACATCAAAGAGTTGAGCAGAAAGATATGTAGGATCCCATTGTGGTAAAAAATGAAAGATTTTAACTAAAATTTAAAAGAGTTGGTTAACAATAACTGAAGGACGCCAGTTTTTGAAGGACTGCCCTTTCAGGGAGGAGACCGTGACGAACAGCCATGCGCCTGCTGATACCGAGCACTCCACTTCCAGGGTGCGAGCTTAAAAGCAAGGAGAGAATGGAAGTGGTCTCTCTCTCTCGCTCTCACTCTGCACACACACACACACACACACACACACACGCTGACTCAGGTTTGACGGCGTGGTCTGGTGATCGGCCTGGTCCTCAGTAACAGCACGTGCTTGACGCGGTTCTCAGCCTCAGAGGTGGCCTTGGGATTTGGTGAGTTTTATAAGGAATATAGACTAAGCTTAGATCTAAGACTATTTATTTGTATTTCCACTTTCCTATTTCTCTAATCAGCATCACCTTGTTTGTTGGCTAATTAATTCCCAAACAATAAAAGCTAAGTAATCCATCTCTAACTAAAGCTCAGAGGCTTCTTTCTCTTACTGGTCTGGGAGATATATAAGGGAAAGGGTAAAGGGGAGTTTAATGCTCTTATATCCAATTTTAAATCTCACACCATGTAAGAAAATGTTTTAGGCCAAGTCAGCCTAAAGAAGATGGGAGATACTCAAGAATAAAACTGGAGGTACAAAGGGGAGCAGTTCCAGTGAGGAAGAAAAAGTAAGATTTGTCCAAAGAAACTAATGTGGATGCAAAGGGAACTCTCCAGCCAACTTAGGTTTTCAAAAGAGATGGACAGAAGGTGGGAACCCAAGGCAGGAACCAGCATATGAGGGGTGACTTTGGAGAGACGCTACCTTGATTCTTGCAGATGTTGTTATGGAGAAGACAGAGATATGAAAGAGATGACAATGACATTGATGGCATGCCCATGAAATTGGAAGATGACACAGCACAAGGGCAATTGCTAACACACTAGATGGAAGAGTCAAGAGCCTGACAGGTGAGAACATTGGGCTAAATCTAGCAACATGAACTTCAAAATGTAAAGTCTTATAGTTGGATAACAAAAAAAAAGGTCAATTTTATAACCGTAAGATATTTGTTATTGTTCAGTCATTTCCATTGTGTCCAACTCTTGGCAAAGATCCTGGGGGCATTTGTCCTTTCCTTCTCCAGTTCATTTTACAGATAAGAAAACTAAGGCAAACAGGATGAAGTAACTTGCCCAGGGTAGTAAATATCTGAGTCTAGATTTGATCTCAGGTTTTTCTGACTCCAGGGTTAGTACTCTTTCCACCTAATAAATACTAGTTGACTGACTACTCTCTAATGGTCAAGTCACAACTGGAGTAGAGTTCTTGCATATTTTAGGAGTTCCAGACCTGAGATTCTGTGAATTATTCATCCCACATCTTCTGCAGCAAATAGTCTGTTTGTTGGCATGTGGTAATGCCATATCAGATGTCTTAGAGCGCAGCTAGGTGGCATAGTGGATAAAGCACCAGCCCTGGATTCAGAAGGACCTGAATTCAAATCTGGCCTCAGACACTTGACACTTACTAGCTGTGTGACCCTGGGCAAGTCATTAACCCCTCATTGCCCCACATAAAAAAAGTCTTAGAAAAAAATAGATTCCCTATGAAGAGTCAAACTTCCACTGATCATCCTCAAAGAATTCTAATGATATTGTTCCCCCTTTGAAAAAAATAAACATGTATTTAGTGTGTGGGGGGTGTTGTTTTTTCTGCTAAGAGCAGGAGTTCTTTCTTAGCCTTAGGCTGCCATTATTTAAAGCCCCTGTTATGGATGCTGGCCTCCTTTAAGAAGGCATAAAAGAAGCCAGCACTTCTTCTTTCCAAGAACTTTTGGGATACCACAAAGTGGTAAATGGAGGGACCTGCTCTTTGACCCTGACTGGATGAAATCATGGAGACTAATCCTTTGGGAGGGATAACATGGTGTTCTCCACAAAAGTCCACACTGGATGAGAGACGGTCATACTGGAGCCTGCTGTAATTAATGCTCTGACAGCATCTCCCTCATAAATGGAATTTTAAGAGGTCTGGTACTCTGCTATAAAAATTTGCTTCAGGCTCTTGCTTGACCATGGACAATTTCAGCTTGAAAAATGTTTTTAAACTAAAAAAGAAAACTTTTGGGTTGAGTGAGTGTGGTTTCAAAGGAATGAGCCATTCATGTACTGGGCTCAGACCCTTTGTTTTTTCTATGTCCAGGTTTGGTTTGGGTTTTTATGAATAGCTTTGATTTGTGACAAATGAAATCTGGTTCATGTGCATATCTTTAACCCAGATGTTTAAAATGGCCAAATATTTGGGGATTTGTTTTCCCAATTGAATAAGTCTATTTCAAGGGCCAACACTCATTAGCGGAAAAAGAATAAGGATCCTTTCCTGGTTTATACAGCTAGAAAATGAAGTTGGATTAGACCCGACTCAAATCCACAGATACAATCTGGTGCCAAGCCTTCTCATTTCTACCTTCATGAGAGCCTCTGTTTTAAGAGGAGGGACTCTCGATTTTCTCTTGTATCCCCGATGCTTTGCCCAGCAAACAGTTAAATTCTTTGTTTATTCTTTCATTCATCTGGCCTATGCTCTGCCAGCCTGTTGTGGGCCCTCTACTATTTCAGTAGTCTCCTTCTTGGTCTCCCTGTCTCTAGTCTTTCCCCACACCTGTCCCCCTTTACTCAGCTGTGTAGGGGCTAAATTTAATATGGGGAGAGTTAATTAGGTGACTCGCCATAATATTGGGGTTCAGAAGAGAATGAGGGACCTCTAGGTCCAAAGTTTCTTCCCCTCCAAACTGCCTTTTTAGTTATTTCTCCCAGGCCAATAGGAAAGGAGATTAACATTCTCTTTTCCACAAACAAATCAGGCTTTATTAATGGGAATAAAATACACAGCAAAGGTGAAATTAATAAAGTCAAGTACAAGGGAATAGGGAAAGAGGAAAATGGATAATCTCTCTGGCTCTAGCAAAGACTATCTCAAAACCCAAACTCCCTTTCAGCTCAGCTCATTCAAAGAGCTGGATTTTATTAGCTCACCACCAGGGGTCCGTAATTTCTATGGGAGTCAGTTGCTCCAGTCTGGTCCAAAAACTCCTCCAAGGCAAGAGTGACCCACTTCCTGTTGGGGGGAGGTCTCTTTTTCTACTTGGGGGTGCTTCAAGTTGTGTGGCTGAGACTGGTCCTCTGGTGATGACACAGTCCACAGCCTCTGAGGATACTCCTTCTCAGGGTGGGCCAAGGTTAAACTAGGTTTAACAGGGCAGGCCAGGTGTGGCTGAACTCTAATCACCTTAAGTGGGTACTTAGTAGTTCCTCATTCACACCCAATTCAAACACTACTAAACCAATCAGGTCGGAACCCTAGGCGGCTGCCAAGTTCCATTATTTTACCACAGCTGCCAGCATAATGTTCCCAGATTGAGGGTCTGATCACACACACACACACACACACACACACACACACACACACACACACCTGTATTCAATAAACTCGATAGATAGCCGTGTGTATCTGTGTGTGTGTTTTATGTAGTTTTATGTGGTTTTCTTCATCACATCCCCTTAGACTGTGAGCTTCTGGAGAGCAAGAGCCGTGTTTTTGCCTTTCTTTCTATCCCCAACACGTAGCACAGTGCGTGCTACTTAGTAGACTCTTGATAAGTGCTCATTGAGTTACTTTAAAAGCTGTTTTGCACTTATCTGCATTGAGACACCTGTGAGATTTAGAGCACTACCAACCTGTTGAGAAAGATATTGTAGGGAAACGCCACCATGAGGAAGAAGCATGTGAAAAGAAACCATGTGACTTTAGCGTCCGGAAGCTGCCCAGCATCTGGAACTTACATCTATAGAACCACCTGTTAGTTGTGTCAATCAGTGTTACCAGCCATTAGCTTGGAGCTGTGTGTACGGATGACCCTGTTTCCTGATTTGCAGGAGGCTTTGGGAAGAAGCCCCTGAGGAGGGGTCGCTTTTGGGTTGGAGACTTTGGGTTGGGAGCAGGGGACAGAGATTAGGGAGAGAGCAGGCAGATCTAATTTTTTATCCACGTGTTTCTCTTCACTAACCCCTAATATATTTTAATCAATCCTTAAAAGTCTAAACTCATGCTAAAACTTCTAATTTAAGGTGACCATTCATTAGATTTTAGTAGATTTTAGACATCATAGCTAGAATTATAGCCCCTTACACACCTCAAGGGAGCCTTAAGTTAAATATATATGTGTGTGTGTATGTGTATATATATGTATGTATATGTATGTGCATGTATATATGTATATATATGTGTGTCTGTGTGTGTGTGTTTAAAGACTATCAGTTTGATGTCCAAAGATTTAAGCATATTTGGTTTGTTATTGTTCTTCCTCTCTTAAATATTAAGTTGTTCTTGCTTTTGTTTGTTCCACCATCAGAAATTTATGAATGGTTTGTATCAACTGAGCTAACATTTAGAGCGTTTTGAAAAACCTCAAAGTGTTCTATAAATGGTAGCTATCCGCATTCCTCGCCTGTGCAGAGTGGCACCACAGGTACTCGGGAATGTGGGACTGGAGTTCAAGCAGAAGAGATGAGTTCATTTGGGAGTCACTTCCATAGAGGCAATGATGGGAGCCGTGGGAGCTGATGCTGTTAGCAAGAGGGAGAGCGTGTAGCTTGCAGAACAAACCGTGATTGGGACCCAAGGACAGTGCCTGGGTGATGTCACAGCCCCTTCTCTATGCCCAATAGGAACTTTCCTTTCAATGGCTTCTTAGTAGGGAGGACCCAGATGAGGATTTAGTATGAGAAAGAAAAAGGGTCTGAGAGTATCTCTGCATTTACCCCAATATCTCTAGTATCTGCTGAACGCTGGGGGTCAGTCTCAGCCCAAGCATGCGCTTTCCATGGCTCCTCTTAGGAAGGAGGACCGTTGTAACCTGGGAGTTCTTGCCTTTTATCGAGACCTGCTTCTGAAACCTCTTCCAGGAAACACTCCTGACCAGTGACCTGTCGCACCACTTCTTCAGGGACCTTTCAGGATCCCCATTCAATATTCTGCTCCCCCACAAATCAGCAAATTACGTGTGAACAGAAAGCTTTGCATGTGGCAAGTTGGCAAATCCATCTACAGTTACTACCTCAAGGAAAGACTCAGGCAGGCAAAAAGTTAGGGAGGCCTCGTCCCCTTTTTCCCTTTGAGGCACCTCTGGCTTGGATCTTGTGACTTGGGATACAGGGCCAGTTGAGACCACAGTTCTTTCTTTCAGGGTTTTGAATTTAACAACATCTGGAACAATTTTTCCAGAGTTTATTTCGTGATATTAATGGCTTGGGAGGTGGGGCAGTGAGCCAAAACAGAGGGCCTGGAGAAAGCTCCCATTGGAGTCCTAGAGGAGATAGTTAGGTGGACGGGACAGCCTCTGAGCTCCTTCCATCCCTAACATGCCACCATTTTATGAATTTCACCTCCTTTACCTGTTCAGCTTAACCACGCATTGTAAGTGACCCCACCTAATAGTGTCCCGCCCGACCTTCAGAGAATAAATCCTCTTAGAAAGGGACAAGATCTCTCTCCCTCAATAGCAGGTGATGCCTCTGATCTGAAACCTTTTCTCTTCCATGGTAACCACTTCACAGCTATGAGGATAGAAGGTTTGTAATCCAAACGTGTATAGAGAACAGGATCCAGTAATCTTCAAGTGAGGCAGCTCTCTTGTAATGACTTTCTAGGAGATGATGCTCAAAATATCTCATCAATATATTTGTATTCTGAATTCTTCTTGCCCTCAGCTGTGATACATCATTACTTAGCAAATAATTTCTGTGTTTTCAGACTCTCTCCTTATTACAGCATTTTATTTACATCACTAAAGTTTCTATGTGAAAATATTATAGTCTGTATCTATGTCCTTTCTTCTATCCACATTCTATTTTTCACCATTAACACCTTCTTTGATCCCTATTCTGCAATATATTTCTTTTTTTTTAATTTTTTTTTATTGAATATCTCTCAAGTATATTATTTTTTTTGAGATACTTTATTTTTTCCGTTACATGTAAAGATAGTTCTCAACTTTTGTTTATACATGCTTTACAATTTCAGATTTTTCTCCCTCCCTCCCCTCCCTCCCCCCTCCCCTAGACAGCAGGTAATCTGATATAGGTTATATCTATATATATCTATACATATACATATAGATATATATATATACACACACATATATATACACATAATAACATTAATCCTATTTCTGTATTAATCCTGTTACAAGAGAAAGAATCAGAGCAGTGATGCAAAACCCTCAAAATAGAAAAAAAAAACAACAGCACCCAAAACAAAAGAAATAATATGGTTCAATCAGCATCTATACTCCACAGTTCTTTCTTTTTTTTTTCTTGGATTTGGAGATCCTCTTCTATCATGAGTTCCCTGGAACTCTTCTGTACCATTGCATTGGTGAGAAGAATATAGTCCATCACAGTAGGTCAACACTCAATGTTGATGATACTGTGTACAATGTTCTTCTGGTTCTGCTCATCTCACTCATCATCAGCTCACGTAAGACCCTCCAGGTTTCTCTGAACTCTTCCTGCTCATCATTTCTTACAGCACAATAGTATTCCATTGTATTCATATACCACAACTTGTCCAGCCATTCCCCAATTGATGGGCACCCCCTCAACTTCCAATTCCTTGCTACCACGTAAAGAGCAGCTATAAATATTTTTGTACATGTGGGTCCCTTTCCCCCTTCCATGATTTCTTTGGGCAAAAGACCTAAAAGTGGTATTGCTGGGTCAAAGGGTATGCACAGCTTTATCGCCCTTTGGGCATAATTCCAAATTGCTCTCCAGAATGGTTGGATCAGCTCACAGCTCCACCAACAATGCATTAGTGTTCCAATTTTCCCACAGCCTCTCCAACATTTATTATCTTCCTTTTTGTCATTTTAGCCAATCTGATAGGTGTCAGGTGGTACCTCAGAGTTGTTTTAATTTGCATCTCTCTAATCATTAGAGATTTAGAGCATTTTTTCATATGGGAATAGATAGCTTTGGTTTCTTCATCAGAAAACTGCCTGTTCATATCCTTTGACCATTTCTCAATTGGGGAATGACTTGGATTCTTATAAATTTGATTTAATTCCCTATATATTTTAGAGATAAGGCCTTTATCAGAAGCACTGGCCTCAAAAATTGTTTCCCAGCTTTCTGCCTCCCTTCTAATTTTGGATGCATTGCTTCTGTTTGTACAAAAATTTTTTAATTTAATATAATCAAAATCATCCACTTTGCATTTTATAATATACTCTATCTCATGTTTGGTCAAAAACTGTTCTCCTTTCCAAAGATCTGATAGGTACACTATTCCTTTCTCTCCTAATTTACCTATGGTATCACCTCTTATGTCTAAATCATGTATCCATTTTGACCTTATTTTAGTATAAGGTGTAAGATGTTGGTCTAAGCCTAATGCAATATATTTCTTAACATCCATACCACTTCCCTTTTTGATTTGAAGTCACTGTGTATCAAAGCATATACTAACTTAATTTGGAGGGTCTTGGCAAGCTCTTCATAAAACTTCTCTACCTCCTCATCCCCTGCAAGTTTGAAATGGACCTTGGGAAAGGGAAGAGGGGTCCTCTCCTTCCCTGCAGGTCCTCAAGGGAATATTAGATGATGCCTGGTCCATCCTACTATAGCAGGGATTCTTGGGTAGAATGGCTTGAACTAGGCGGCCTTAGAAGGCAATGATGATCCTAAGACCCTCCTCCGGGGCCCCGGCAAGCTTCTTTGGGGAGCCGTCATTAGCCATATTGGCTCCATGTTGGTTGGGTTTGATGGGGGAGTGAGCTGGGCCCCATGGCTCTGTCCTGACTATGGGTGATTAGCTGAGAGACCACTGTTCTCTTTGATGGTCTCTCTTTCCATCCCAAGAGCTGTCTTGTGTGCTCTTCACATCCTGTCTCAAATAGTTTTAGTTCCCTAAGTGAGCAATACAGACTGTCTCTTTGATGATCGAGTGAGCTGAAAAATTCGTCCTGTAGTGGGATAAAACCAGAGTCCCACCTTTGCAACAAGCTTTGCTTATCAAATAGGATATGAATAGTCGATCTCGTTTCTATAGCACTTAGAGGTCTGCAGAGCTATCCTCTGTGTGATCTCAGTTGATCCTCACAACAGCCCTAGCGGGCAGGCTTATGAGTCATTTCCATCATAAAGATGAGGGGCTGCCCAGGGTCACCCAGCATCTCCAAGGCAGGATTCAAACTTGGGTCGCCTCACCCCAAGTCCATAGAGCACTTTGCAAACCTTAAACAACCACATCCATCTTAGCCATTATCATGATCACCCAAGCTTTGTGCTGGCAAGTTACTCTCAAGGACTGACGGGCAAATAAAATGATAAAATACTTAAGACTTGAGTCATCAAAACTTTGGCTCTAAGTTGTTTGCTTGTGTCCCCTCTAATCTTTTGTTCTTGGATTTGCACATTTCTAGGGACAACTTATAAATAGTTTTTTAAGCAAAAGTAAAAAAATAAAGACTTGGTTGGTTGTTGTTTTTTAACACTTCTTATTTCCCTTGTTGATGATATCAGTCAAAATGCTATTATTATCGTTGGTTTTGCTAGGCTCTCATTTGGAAGCATATGGGAAGATCAGAGGTCTGAGAAATAACGGTTTATTGCCAAAATGAAAACCCATTTGGGCCCCCATTCCTCTTGAGACGCTAGATGTAACTTTCCTTGAATCTCTAGGACTTGGGTATCCTTGAGATGCAGCCTCCCCATGGCCTCAATGAGGTGCCCAGGCAGCACTGGCGAAGCTGTGCCCAGTGAAGCTCAGATGAGAACCCAGCTGAACACCGTACCAGTGCAAGAGGAGACGAGGGCCCCTTCTCAAGAAGAGCCTTGTGGCTGCCTAGGACGCTGAGCAGCACACTGTCCAGGGGAGCCAACTGGCCAAAGGCAGGACAGGAGGCTTTGTTCGGGTCCATCGATCCAAGCACTTAGTAAGTGTGAGATGAAACAATCGCTGTCCTCAGAGAGCTTACTCTCTACTGAAGGTACATACAACATTGAAAAAATAGAAATCAAGCCGTTTTAAGCAGGGAAGACCATGAATAGTCAGAATTTCACTTTAGAAAGATTAATTTGACAGGTGAGTGGAGAATGGATTGAAATGAAGAGACCTGAAGCAGGCAGAGCCCCCCGCAGCCATGACAATGGTCCAGGAGTGAGGTGATGGAGCCTGCTCCAGACCAGGGGCCATGCCAAAGAAAAGAAGGGGCCACATTGAAAGGATGCGGCAGAGGTGACATCCACAAGCTTTGGCACCAGACTGGCTATAATACCCTTGACAGTAATAGGAAAGTTAGGAAGAGGTAAGGGCTTGGGGGGAGATTGGGGAGGGGGGGATGGGCGGAGATAATGAGTTCAGTTCAGACAAGTTGAGTTTAAAATGCCTGTGGGCCATCCTTTCCAAATTTGAAGCAGGCATTTGGAGATGCAGTCCTGAAGTCAGGAGAGAGGTTATGGCCAGAGAATCAGATCTGAGTGTCATCAGACTACAGATAATAATTGAACAGACCTCCTTTGTCGATGTAAAGTGGCCCACCCATCCATCTTTGGATTTAGAGCAGGTGCTTCATAAACGTTTGCTGAGTGATTGATTGGGTTGACTAAGTTCTTTTGAAGGATGGAAAAGAGAAGTTGTGCCTACTACAAGTCCTCCCTCTATTCACCTCCACATGGGAAAAAGTCTGGAGAAATGCAGAACTCCAATTAAAACTCCAGTATATCCAGGACTGGCTGGACAGTGCAAGTGGTTCTGGGAAGAAGTCAGTGGTACATCATACTCTCCATGGCTGTGAACTTTATTTGTCATCCTTAGAACAGCAGGGGCGGCAGGATGATAGAGACAACAATTTGTCTTCCTTTCTAACAATCCCTGAAAACCTGGAATTTCTTAATGGTGTCCTAGGGCCCTGTTGACTCTAACTGAAATGGGTGAAGCCTGCTCCTGGGGCGTAAGGACCACTGGGGAGCAGAGGTTCACATGGCCTGCCCGGGGCTGGACGGTGCAGAAGCCAGTGCCTTACTCCCCGTGCCTCTGAAGTTCCCAATAGAAGGCAGGGGGTTTGGTGGTGAGGCTTTGTCCCTGGTCTCAGTGGAGCTGTGAGCGTCCCCACTGACCAACGTGATCATGGTTAGTGCCAGCACAAACTTTCATCATAGCCCAGAACTGTGGGAAAACAGAGGAGGCATAAAATGCATCTCTTTAATAGAAAAAAATGGTATGCAGTTCCAAGCTTTGAACAGCGTTCCTCCCCCTCTTTACCCTTTCCCTGATTCCCTCCCTCACGCTCCCTTTTCTCCTCCCTCCTCCCCTTAAGAAGAAGAAGAAGAATCCTGAGACCATATGCTTCTCTGAACAGTGAACCCCTGATGTCCTTATGTCTCTCTAAAAATAATCCTGGAATAATGATGATTGACAATCTCTTCTTGAAAAACGATGCTATCACCGGACACGTGGCCTTCCCCATCCATGTTCATTCAAGGCTCTGGCCAGCCTGTGTCACCATCCTCCTGGCATATTATTATAGGAGAGGCTTGAGAAGCTGCTCTATGGGAAGACCCTCCCGACTGGCCTCTGCCCCTCCTGTCTCCTCTCTCCAGTTCCTCCTACACATGGCTGCCACATCGACCCCCCAGCAGTGCAGGGCAGAGTGGGTCATGCCCCTACTCAGCAAAGTCCCTGGCAGCATCCTAAGCCCCGGGATCCAGAAGAGACCAAGAACAAGCCCTGACCTCAAGGAGTGCCCCCTGCTTCACACTGGCCACGCAGACCACAGGGGCCACACTGGCCACATAGATCACAGGGGCCATGCAGGCCACACAGGCCATGCAGACCATGGGGGCCACACTGGCCACGCAGACCACAGGGGCCATGCAGGCCATGCAGACCACAGGGGCCACACGGGCCACATAGATCACAGGGGCCATGCAGACCACGGGGACCACACGGGCCACGCAGACCACAGGGGCCACACGGGCCACGCAGACCATGGGGGCTACACGGGCCACATAGGCCTACACCTCTGGGGCTTGTCCTGCCTGGGCCCCAGGCCTAAGAGGCTCTTCCTCGCCACTTGCCTCTTAGAATCCTTGCCTTCCTTCGGGATTCAGCTCAAGGCCCACCTTCTGTACGACACCCTTCCTAATCCCCCATCCACCCTATAGACACCTGGTAGGTGTTGTCTTGTCCACTGGACTGAGCTCCTAGAGAGGAGGGGCTGGTTTTGCCTTTCTTATTTCCCTAGCACAGGGTCTGGCATACAAGAAACACTTAATAGATGCTTCCTGATTGATAGATTAAACATATTATGAGAACTTTTGGTGGCTACCTTGCAAAGGACAAGGTGACCACCCACACTCTGCCCACCTTCAGCATAAACGGGCCATGCCCCTCCAACCTCATCTCCTTAAAAAGGGCTTCTATGGGGCAGCTAGATAGATGGCGTAGTGGATAGAGCACCGGCCCTGGAGTCAGGAGTCCCTGAGTTCAAATCCAGCCTCAGACACTTAACACTTACTGGCTGTGTGACCCTGGGCAAGTCACTTAACCCCAATTGCCTCACCAAAAAAAAAAAAAAAAAGGGCTTCTACATTGGTTAACCAGGGACAGGTAGAGCTATAATTTATCCGGATTCTAGGGAAGTGTTGGGCGATGCTCCTGCTGCTGTATGTTGTGTGACCATCTCATACTCAGCGTGTCCAGAAGAGAGCTCATTACCTTGCCCCACGGATGCCCCTCTCTCTTTAACTCCCTTGTTTCTGCAGAAGGCATCTCTGTCCTTATGGTCACACAAGTTCACAACCTCTGAGTCCTCCTCAATTTGTCAGCTTCATCCACTGCACCCATGAATACCTCCCCAATCCAGGCCCTCATTGCTTCTTGGCCAGACCGTGGCATCAGCCTCCCAATTAGTCCCCTCCCAGTCTCTATACTCTCTAATGTGCCTTTCACACAACTACTAAATGTTCAGTGCTAAAGCGGAAGACTTAACATATCTTTTCTAGGAGAATTAGGGAGCCAGTGTATAGAGTACCGGGTCTGGAGTCAGGAGGACCCGAGTTCAAATCCAGCCTCAGACACTCACCCGCTGTGTGACCTTGGGCAAGTCACTTAACCTTTGTTTGCTTCCGTTTCCTTGACTGTAAAATGGAGATCATAGCGGCATCTACTTCACAGTGTTGTTGTAAGGATCAAATGAAGTAACTTATTTATTTGGTGCATTTAGTGCCTGGCCCAGAGCGGGTTGAACCCAGATCTTCCTGACTCTGTGGCTGACTCTCCCCACCACGCTGCCTCTCAAGATAAACTCTAATGTGGCTCAGTGTAAAGTCTTAGGCCATCCCACAGTGACTCATCCAATCTCTCTGGGCTCCAGGCCATCCTCTAAGGCGGTGCCTCACAGAGGAATTGCCAGTCTGCCTCAGGGAAGGGAGTTTCTGTGCCCATGACAGTGGAGCACAGACGGCCTCCATGTCACCAATGAAGGCGGAGATCCCTTTGACCCTTGGACCCCTTCCCAGGGCAGGCTCCTTCATGGGCACCTGTGGCTGCAAAGACAGACATTCCTGCTCCCTTCATCATGGTCTCCACCCCCTGCAGATGTTCTCCTCCCCCAGAGTCATGGATGCTTTGGCTACTGATCCGACATTTCCTAGGATGATCTGCTGCTGCTTCATTGCCTCTTCTTCACTCCGGAAAGCCCCCAGCTCTTTGCAGATGCTGCCACTCTATCTGGCTGCGCATGGAGGCTGTGGCTAATTGTGGGGTGCCTTCCACAAAGCGGGATCATCCCTCCAGGGTCCCATTATCAGCCTGGACCCTTAGAAATGCTGCAGAAATTCCATGACCAGATTTCCTGGGTCATGGGGAAGGGATGGAAACCTTTGCAAATTCATCAGAGATTTGAAGATCATGGCTCAAGTGGAGCATTTCTGTTTTTAAAAGGTGGAAATTTGTTTGTTTTCTATTCTGTTGGGCAGAAACCCGCCATATAGATCTAAGGAGTAAGCGTGACTTAGCGAGATTGAGAAAAGCAAAACCATTCGGGTTGTGCAGAAAGGCCCTAAGAAAAGTGAGGCCCAGATTTTGGAGGGACACAAGGCACCGTGTTTCCTGCTTCTGCTCTGTAGGATCTCAGTGGTCTGTGGAGAGGCCCAAGCCAGCATTCCGGGGGTTGACCAGGTGGTCCTACAGGACTGTGGATGGGGCAGTTTGAGCTGGCTTCACCAGGTTGCCCCCACGCCTGACAGACTGAAGCCTTCCCTCTTTCTGGGAGTGTCCAGTTTGTGAACTGAGAAGCAGCTTGGCCAGGAGTGGATTTGCTTCCAAGCCAGGAATTCCAATCCTTCGGCTCCTAAGAGGAAGCAGAGGACAGTGTAGGATGTAAAGTGGAAAGACCCTTCCTCTATTTAAAGTAGTCTTTTATTAAGGGTTTGTGGTTAAAAATAGCTTCAATGGAGAGCACATTTCCAGGCATCTCACAGGTACAAATGCGCCAACACTACTGAGGATGACAAGACACCGTCCTTTTCCATGGCCCATTGGGCTTCCTTAGTGGGAGCTTATGGGCCCAACCAGCTCCAGACAAGAGCTGCAGATGGGAAGGAAAGGGAAAATAGAAATCAAGATGTGGATGGGCCAGGGTCCTGTCAGAGAAGGAACTAAAGAAAACTGCTTCCAGTTGTGGTCAATGGCCTGGCAAAGATGGAGAAAACAAGATGGAGCCCGTGTTGGCAAGGGCGAGAGCCTCAGCAGAGCTACCATTTGCCTGCTGGTGTGAGAGCCTCATGAGGAAGGGAGGGGTGGACACCATCTCCTGCTTAGCCGTCCCGCTGCCTGAAGTCCGGTTGGGCCCTGTGTCAGAGAGCCAACCCCGGTTGCTTTCCCATGAGTTACTGCCAGGAAAGCCTATTCCTCAGAGACGGTACATCCGCTCTGTATGTGAAAGCATATGCCGGCGGTGGTGGCCACATGTTCTACTTGTGACAGGCCAGTTTGGAATCAAGAAGGTCCTTCCCTTCTCCGGAGTCCATTCACATGGCCCCTGGATTCCTGCTCTCCCTCCCACCCCTTCCTAGAGCTGTTTCATCAGGAGCTATCGGCAACAGGGAGCCGAGGCGGGGATCATATATTCGGAAGGGGAAGGGATTGTTAGAGGCCCTCTACTCCGCCCCCTTTTTTTGACCCATAAGAGAGACAAACTGATGCCAGGGAAGCTGAAGCAGCCGACCAGGGAACCTTCAGTGGGACTCGGCAGAGATTACCTTTTGAACCTGAGTCCTCCGACTCCATGCCCGGCCCTCATTCATTGTGCTTCTTCTCCCCCATTCCCACCCCATCCCCAGGCCAAATAACAAGAGGTACGAAGGGACCCATAGATAATAGTGGTATTAGCAGCCTCTTCCCCACTCAGGCCTCAGGTCAGGCACCCAGGGTATAGCCCAAAGTCTGTTGCTAATTAGCTCTGTGACGTTGAGCGAGTCACTCAGCCTAGTGACAGCCTAAACAGCGGCTTCCCCAGGGCTCTTCCAGCTCGCAAATTCCCGGCTTCCCTTTGGGTTTTCTCAAGAAATTTCAAGATCAGATCTGAATAAGTGTCACAAGCACTGTCTCTGTGTGATAACTGCTGACAGCCACAGGACTGTTAAAGGGACATTTAAGTCTGTGAAATGACATAATTGAGCAAATACAGCAGCTGGGAAACCAAATTAAGATGTGAAGCCCAGACTGGGAGAAAAGTCCTAAGAGTTTTTGTTCTGCCTAACCTTTGGGTGCTCCTGGGACCCTCAGTGGCTTTCCCATCACATGAATAAAGGACTGTGTTGGTGCCCAGAAAGAGCAGCATGTTAGTAGCCATTCCTTTTTTCATCAAATCTTCCCTGGAGCCAGGAAGCAGAGAGCTAACTGAGAGGAAGGTAGTTTTGTTAGCCATTTTAGATTTTTAAAATTAACTCAAGGGACAGCTAGGTGGCGCAGTGGATAGAGCACCAGCCCTGGAGTCAGGAGGACCTGAGTTCAAATTCAGCTCAGGCACTTAACACTTACTAGCTGTGTGACCCTGGGCAAGTCACTTAACCCTAATTGCCTCACCAAAAAAAAAAAAAAATTAACTCAAGCCCATGGGGAGTGTGGTACTGTGGAAAGAAGGTCAGAATTGGAGTCAAGAAGACCCCAGTTCAAATCTTCCCTCAAATACCTGCTAGGTCACCCTGGGCTAGTCAACCTCTGTTTGCCTCAGTTTTCTCATCTGTAAGATGAAGATGATTGCACTTACCTCAAAGGTTTGCTGTAAATATGTAATATATAGCTCCAAGCACTACATAAATGCTAGTTGTTTATTATTATTATTTATTAATATTATTATTATCTCGGAAAAAGTCAGAGCTCTAAATTAGTGAATCTTTGGTTTTCTCATGCAGTTCTCCTCTTATTGCATCCATGGTTTCTGCCCCTGGAGTCGAGGCATTACAAAGGTTGCCCGTCACCTGATGCCCATGGGACCTTAAGGAGATAAATAAATATGAGCATTTTAAAGAGCTATAAATGATCTGCTTGTGTATATTGATATCACGGGAGTGGCCCTTAGGCAAGTATTCCCTGCTGTGGGTCTTTCTGACTCTGGCCTAAGGGGATAATCCCAAGGTGGCCGCCCTGCCCCACCGGCCTTGGATACTCCAGCAGCCCTGTCTGACCCACCCAAGGACAGAGTACCCAGGCTGCAACTAGAGCAAAGCCAGTGGGACTTTGCCCCACAGGGCAGAATTTAGAAGGAATCCCGAAGCACAGAATAAGGGCACTATCCTCAAGTCCCTAAACTCTTGCTCTAAAGGCCGAAAAAAGCATCTCAGCCTCTTTATGGCACGAAACCTGGCCCAACTCTACCTGTTCTTCCTAGTGCAAGAAGGCTCACACCTCATCGCTCTGCTTGTGGGCAGCCTGTCTCTGATAAATGGGGAGGTGTCTCTGGCTTTCAGCAGCATGGAAGGGGCTGGACCTTTGGCAAGGAGGTTGAAGGTTGGCAGGAAGTGTGTCCGGAGTGAAAGTCTCCAAAAACCACAGAACTTGTTCCCTTGAGGATGTCAGCCTCACTTTCTGTCAATTGAGGAGAAGGTAATCGGCAACTTCCTTGGTCAGAGTCCCCTGAAGCACGGAGCAGAGCAGTGGGATTAAGGTAAGTGAGCTCAGTCAGTTGTGTTGATCCATGTCAAAAAGCCCGAGTTGGAGGTGACCTTCCTGGAGCAGGCCACAATTGTTCACTCTCAGTGGCAAAAGTTCCCTCCACGGCCCCCAACCCATTCACTTCTGGGCAAGGCATAGCTGATGGAGGGGCCGGAGGCCTGACCGCAAGCACCGAGCTTTTGCCACAACACAGGCCTGTCGGGAGCCTGACGGAAGATAATGAGGATAAAGAGCTGGAGAAATACCCGCTGTTATCATCTCTATTTTTGACTGTAAAAAAGGGCCTGAGAGTATCTCTGAACAAAGACTTCTGAAGAACTGCCAACGTTCCTGGTTCTTGTCGTGTCGCATTAGCTCGTCATTCATGTGGCAGACCAGCTTCTCAGATGTTGCTGTTCTTTCCTGACAAGTCTTAGAAAGGCAGCTCTCAGCCTTTCAGCCATGAAGATCTTCTTCCTGCCATGGATCCATGGCCCATGGGCAAAGGGGGAGCTGATGGCTCTGGGAAGCTCCCTTTCTCCCTGCTAGGCCACCCCTGGATCCCTCCGAGGCGGCATATTGTCTCCTAACTGCTCTTTGCGCCTGATACTTGGGTATCATTGTCCCTGTTCGACCTCCCCCTCTGAGGTCAGGGCCAACTCTAAATACATCCTCAGTGACAGGACAGTTGAATCATGGAATCGCAGGTAGAGAGCCTAAAGGCATCCCAGGGCCCAGGCCTAGGTCACTTCAGCCTTTTGAGGCCACATAGGTAGGAAGCATCCCATCTAGCACCTGACCCCACCATCCCTGACTCCAGAGCCAAAGGAAAAAAAATTGGGGGGGGGGGCAGGGTATTAAGGGTTAAGTGACTTGCCCAGGGTCACACAGCTAGTAAGTGTCTGAGGCCAGATTTGAACTCAGGTCCCCCTGAATCCAGGGTCAGTGCTCTATCCTCTGTGCCACCTAGCTGCTCCTGTCAAAGGAAATTACTAAGTAGGTGCTTAATAAATGTTGAAGCCAGAAACCTCACCCAGGCTTTGGGAAGGCTTTTCTGCTCTCTGCTAATATTTCTTAGTCCTGCCCATTGTAAGCAAAGCCACGGCCGCATAGCTAGCTTACCTCCAACACTTAGCGTACACATCCTCCCAGACCTTTCCAGAAAATGTGTTCAGGGGATCATCTTACATAATGCTGAGCGTGCCTCCTTCTCCCAGGAGCTATTGCTTGGAGATAACATGTCCGCTCAAATTGAGGCCCGTAGAAAGTTTATATCAAAAAGAAATACGGGGTCCACCATAACTCTTCTTCCCTGCTTCCCCTAAACATAACCACCTTCCCCTTTGGTTGGCCCTTACATGGCTTTCTATGGGGTATCTCCTGTGCATTCTAGTTGGGTTTGTTCCCTGTCCTACTCCTGGACTGTTAGCTCCAGGAAGCAGAGACCCCGTCTTACTAAAACTTTCTCCCAAGTGTTAGTATCTCCCACGGCATCCAAAACAATGTTTTGCATCTAGTAGGTATCTAATGACAGTGAATTGTTGAGTTTTCTCTCTAATGGACACGGGCATCAGGACAAATTTAATTTTTACAATCGTGATTCTCTGCTAAGCTTCCTTCTCTCATTCAGAACATATAAATGGGCATGACTGGGGGAAATAAGAAGGACTAACTACCAACTGCCTTCTCTTTTCAGACAGCTTGATTGGCACCTCCATAGGCCACCCACAAAAGGTGCTGATTGCCCGTTCGTTTTTTACCATCTGTCCCAAGTACCCGACGCATCCAGCCAAGCTAACCTTCTCACTTCCACATGTCAGGTTTCTTAGGGAACAACTAATATGTAATTTCCATCCTTGTTCATGAGATGGTTTGGTGATTTAAATTATACATTAGCTCTCTAACTGCTGCAAGCATCACCTCTATTATTTAATAGTGTGTTTCATCAATAAATCATGCCATTTCAATAATATGCAAATTTCTATCAACATTTTGGTTCTTGAAATTACAAGCCTCAAACTGCAATAAATAATACATGGAAATGTAGATGGGATCTGCACCCCAAGTTTATTATGATAGGGAAGCTTAGCATTTAACAAGCTGAGTTGCCTGTAAAAGATTTAGAAATGCTGCCCCTCCCCCCCACCCCTTGCCGGTGTATTCGGCCACATCTGGGGATTTCCAGAATTCTGGAGAGAAGGAACTTGCTGAAAGGTCAGAGGACAAGGAAATGAGAAGAGAAACCTTGAAAGGACCTGAGCCTGTCCACTAATATCAAGCCTAGACTCCACAGAGGATTCTGGGGAGAAGCATGATGCTTACAACCAGCAGCTGCAGTCAATGGAGAACATCCCAGAAATCATTCTGCCCAACAGTCAGTAGCCTTTGACTTTCTAAGAAGTGGCTGCTTAGTGCTACCATGTGACCAAAGGGAAATGAAAACTGCATTTCCTCGGGTCCCAAAATCATAAAAGCAACAATATAGCTATTTTCCATTGTCATTTCTCCTAAATAGAAATAACTGTGACTTCCACATTGGACAGAACATCAAAGAAAACCATTAGTTACCTGATGTATATGAATGACAGTAGGCTACACGGCTCAAAAGAAAAAAATCCATTTTAAATAGCTCCACGTGTCATGAAATCTTTCTCTAATGATATCAAAATGTCATTTGAATTCCATAAACATCAAATGTTTCCTAATGCCCACTAAGGAAAGTTAGAGACTGAAAGCTTTGAACTGGAATCCGTAGTTCAAATCGAGATGCCAACGTTACCCAGGGCATATACCTTTATATATACCTTTATCTCCTCTAGACAAGACACAATCTACTATCACCCTGTCAAGGAGAAAACTATGGCTGAATATTAAACTTCCTAAAATTGGAGATAATAGGGAAGAACACTTTTTTTTTTTTGGCAGGGCAATGGGGTTAAGTGACTTGCCCCAGGGTCACACAGCCAGTAAGTATCAAGTGTCCTGAGGCCAGATTTGAACTCAGGTCCTCCTGAATCCAGGGCCGGTGCTTTATACACTGCGCCACCTAGCTGCCCCTGGGAAGAACACTTTTTAGGCAATTAAGTTACACCAAGAGATCTGCAAAATGGATCGAATAGATTTCTCAAATGCCTCAACGAAGGCAGACAAAATAAGAAAAAATCCCACAAGAACACTTGGGAATAAGCAGACATCACGGCACTGTTTGATAACAGCCATACCTTCGGATTTGCCATGTAAAGGAAAGTGGTTCCCACATAAAGACTATGAATACAAGCCAGGAATCGATCAGAATGTCCTCCATGGGCAACATCCTGCATGAGCTCACCCCCAACAATATCTTGACAAAGAAGGGTTGAAAGAAAACAGCCAAGTCTTGTGGATCGCTTATAAAGCAGAGGGAGTTATGATGGCAGAGACTGCAAAAAAATCTAAGAATCCCAGAGTTAGTGATCAATGTAGATTAGACAAGGAAATGGTGGAGACTGTGCAACACATCACTTCATGCTGTGGTAATGCTGCCTACTACTGATTACCTGGCAAGATATGACTTCATCAACTATTATCTTTTTGTGGACTAACAAATGAAAGATGCCCATGCTAAAGATAAGGACCTTTGGGTCATCCTGAGAACTCAGACAATAAAAATACTAGAACAGGGCTGTTTTCACAGCCCAAATAGTACCTCACAATCACTAAAACAGAACATGGAGCAGTTAAAATTTTAAGAATGGCGTGTTCAATAGATATGGAGCCATGCATGGCGCCAGCTCATGGCTGCTTGAGAAAACCAGTTTGGGGATTTTCTGCATGAGCATTGGCACCTCTGAAAGCAGCAAACACTGCAAGTTGGAGCTCGAATTGTTTTGTTGATCGTCTTGATTTAGTAATGAGGAAATGCTAATGATGCTGCTTAAAAGTAGAAGAGTTTTGTGCAAATATTTTTGGAGAGCCGGTCATTTACCAACATTTGCCAATACACCTCTGGGTGTCACTTTACCAAATACTCATCATCTTGAAGGCATATGGGACCAGGGCTCTTTCCAATTATTAAGCTGAGACTGGCAGGGGAAATCAAAGTCACATGTGGAACAGGATGAGCTTGTATCAATCTTGACTTCATTCCTGTCATAGAAGTTGTACTGAGGATGCTCTTAGAGAACTCACAAAGGGTGGGCTGACATCCTCACACTTTTATGCATCCACCCTTGTTTTATCTGCAGTTGTCTTATCTGCCTATACCATCGTCTGCAGATCCTTAAATGTAAAAGAAAATTAGCAGGGATGATGACTTGTCCCAGAATTATTTCTATATGAAGTCCATCAAACAAAGATAAAGAATGAGACAACAACAATAAAAATAATATAGCCAGAAGTTATGCAGCATTTTAAGGTTTACAAACCACTAGACATGTGTTATCTCATTTGATCCTCACAAAAACTCTTAAGTGGTTGGTGCTGTTATTCGCCCGATTTTATAGATGAGGAAAACTGAGGCTCAGAGATATTACATGACTTGCCAGAGTCACACACAGTATTAAGTGCCTGTGGGCAGATGTGCACTCAGGTCTTCTGTCTCCAGATATCTCTATCCAATATTCCACACTGTAGTGTTTTATAGGATACAAAATAAAATTATGTATACTTTGAAGATGTGGGTCTCGGTAGGGTTAGGGTATCTGCTTCATTTCAGAGCATCTCTGGAGTGTAGGGGGAGGAAAGCCTGTCTATTCACAGGTCATTGTTGATCCAAAGGAGTGACAGGTTTGAATTGGTTAGGGGAAAGTGTGGAAAGGAAGAAAAGGGGGGCTCTAGGATGGTTCTATGACAACCCACATCCCAACATTGGACCTACACAAAGTTGGCATCTCCATCATTCAAACAGCATCAATGGCATCACCTCATCAATAGATCTGTGACTTCACCTACTTGGGAAACAATACATCTGTCCCTCCTTGTTCCAGGTGATTTTGATTCAGTACATCCTCCATGGGGCACCTACCCAACATGGTGGAGTCCCCTCAATCTTTTGAACACCGGCCTTGCATGGAAAGCAGTGGAATGCTGGAATGACCTCTTATCCTTCACTCTTACTGCGCAATCTACCCACCTTCTCATCCAACCCCCAGCCTTTGGTGAACTCCTAGGTCATCAGTTAGAATTGACATAACCTTGCATGCCCACCATTGCTTCTTCATTGCCCCCTGAGTGGCCCTTAGGGTTACTTCTTCAGAGATTAGGATATTCTGTGGCTTGTAGCTATACCACTGCCAGAAGACTATGTATAAAGGTACTTGCCTTAGGGTGAGGCCAAAGAAGACACTGCCTCATTTCTAAATGGCAGTCGTGACCCTACTCTCCTCCCACTGCCCAGTTCTAAGCCAGGCTCATTGCTGAGTTGCACAGACTGATTGCCCAGTTCTGTGACCATCTGGACTCTACATTCTGACCTACAGGCATTATTCATCCATTCAGTTGTCCTGTGTGCATAATTAACCCAAATTATTTTGAATGATTGTTGTTTCTGGTTTGAGAAGCTCTGGAGCCTTCTGGGGCATCATGCATAGACAGACAAGGACATCTAGAAGACTTGAACTTCTGCTGGGAATTTCCTCTACCAATATTCTTAGGACTTGTGGGCCAGAGTAAGTCATGATGGAACATACCTTTGGTTAGAATGCATCTTCCTGTTTCTTCATCCTTGATACTAAAAATTAAAGGGTTATTTGAGCAAAGTTTTTATAACTCCTGTTGTTACATCTTTCATGGAATATTGTATAGTATTTTAATAAGAATAAGAGTAGAAGGTAGCATTTATATAGCACTTTAAGGTTTGCAAAATGCTTTACATGTAGTATTTATGCCCACAACAACCCTGGGAGGCAGATACTGTTACCATCCCCACCTTACAGATGAGGAACCTGAACCAGACAAAAATGAAGTGACTTATCCGGGGTCACACGGCTAGTGAGAATCTGGGACTGGAATTTATCACAGGTCTCCCTGACTTCAGTCCCCTCACTCTGTCCTCTGTGCCCTGTAGCTGTCCATGACATTTTGAAATGTTCAGAGAATCCACCGTTTGGGAGGCTTTCAAGTGACTGTTTGCTCTACCAAATCAAAAATACGTTTTGCAGTCAGCAAACAGTAACCCTGGAACACATTTGTGCTTTCTTTACCCATCAGTCATTTTTGTGACTGGCAAAGATTCAATTTGCCTTCCCCAGTGACCTGCTGTGGCTCCAGAGGACAGATGGTGAAGTGTGCCACCCATCTCCTGACAGCGGGTGATGGACCCAGGGCTCCAGTCAGAGCCACCTCCTACAACTTGATTCCTCTGCTCCCCCTCTTCCCACCACTGCCTGTCTGCTTTCCATATTTCTTCTGTCTTTGCCAACCTGAATCTCTGTTCCCTACTCCCATGAAACATAAGCTCCCAGAAGTTAGGAATTTCTGTTGTTTTTTTTTTCTTTCTGCCTCCAGCACAGTCCCTCTTATAGAGTAAGCATTTAGCAAATTCCTCTTGAGTTTAATTGAATTCTTTGGTGTGCTTTCTATTTCCTCATGTGGTCAATTGGGAACTGCAACATTAGGATTTCAATATGGTGGCTGCTCTCTGGCTGGCTGAAAATGTGTCCATCAAGATCTTTTTCCTTTCCTCATCTATTCATTATCCCCCTTTTATTCTCTGTTGTCTTTGGGTTGGCTTTGCTTAGTTGGGTCTCTCACAAAACTCTCTCTAAACTTGCTTCACCTTCCAGAATTTCTTTCTCTTTTATGAAATGAGCCTTCTCATAATGCCTGACATCCTCTTGCATAAGAATTTAGAAAGGAAATTTTCATTCTGGGCTACTGTTGTCCTTGGCTGTCCAATATCCCTAAGTGGTAAGGGATCAGGTTTCTTACTGTAGGCTAAGGTGGTTTCTGTGCTTTTTGGCATCCTCTTTGTGGAGATGGATCAACATTGGTTAAATTTCCTTAGGAAATGGCATTGGGTTGGATCAGTGTCTGTTCTTTTATCCATTTGCCTTTTTTCCCCACAATCAACTTGTTTAAACAGATCAGTTGTCTCCATTGCGTACTGGTTGTTCTCATTTTTATCCTTTAATTTGGTATTCATTTTGATCTTTGCTTTAACAGGTTAATGCTCTGACTACACAGACGGCATTATTAGGGACTAACTCACCACATCAATAACTTGTCATTTCCTGTCTTAAAATATAATCAATTTAATTTTTTCAACATTTTATTTTGAGTTCCTCATAGTCACCCTCTCCCAGCTCCTCTACTCAAAAACAGTATCCATGAGAAATAAATATGGGATGTTAGCATAATCCACAAACTTTCTATCTCACTTGTTTCTTTCTCCTGGATCAGATGTCCATTTTTTTTTCTTTGCCAATCTCCCTAATGGACATCTTTTGCTTAAGTTATGGAATATTAAATACACATGTTAATTCACTGAATTCTATCATAGGCAATAGTTTTTGCATAGAAGCTGAAATTATTTCCATGGTTATCTGCTCTTGCAAATGCTTGTCAGGAGCAATGCAATATTCGATGACCCATTGTCCTGGTGCCCCCCCACCCTCTGAGACTCCCTCCTTTTACTCTACAGGTATGTTGTTTGTTCATCACTTTTCTTATTAGGGCATCGACTCCTTGAGGGTAGGGGCTGGTCTTTTTCTATGCCCAGGACATGGTTCATGCTTAATAAATGCTTGTTGACTGACTGATTTCCTGTTGCCTTTGGATGTGCAGTAGAAACAACTGCATCGTTTTCATTCTTTGCCTCTCCATGGAAGCACCTGTGAGCCAAGCTTCCAGGACTTGGTTTTAATTTTTCTGGTTTATTTCATAGCAAGAATGCCTAGAGACATGATTCAGCTCTCACCAGGGAATATGTCTGTTCATAGCTCAATGGACAAGCATCTTACATTCAAAGCCTGGCATTTAAAGGTTGATATTTATGGGTGGCCTCTGTCCCTGAGAGCCCCACCACCCAGGGCTGGGCCACATCAGCTGCTGCTCCAAAACTCTTCTCTCCTTTCTACATCTTTCCTTTCTTTTCCTTGAGTCACTACTGTCCAGATCCCTTCCATGCTTGTCACTCTATCTCCTCTGCCATGCTTCCACTTTCATGCAATGAGAAGTAAGAGGTGGGGCCTTGCCTATAGCTGGTAACTTCCCGACACAAGCCCCTTGAGGAAGCAAAGTGGACAGAGCACTGGACTTGGAGTCGGGAAGACACTAGCTTAGTGATCCTGGACAAGTCATTTGTCCTGCTCTGGGCCTCAGTTTACTCATCTGTAAAATGAGGAGATTGGACTCTGTGGTTTCTCGGGTGCTTTCTGATACTATACCCATGGGCCCTGTGAGCCCATGGATTGACCACTGGCTCCCCATTCCTCTTCAGCAGTTACCCTAATTGTAACTGCATTTGGTTTTGGAGCCACGAAACACCCCTGACATCCCTCACGTTTGACAGATGAAGGACCATAAAGCTTTCACTTCAATTGGCTTGCTCCACCTCACTCATTTAACATTCCGCATGGGGGCAGGCGGCAGGTGATCTGTGCCCTCCTTGGGATCAGCTCTCAGAATCTAAATGAAAGAAGGTGGTTGCTGCTCCCTAGATGTGCAGCTGGGCCCCAGGAGCCCTGAGGGACCGGCTTAGGAGAGAGGGGGCAGGGTTTCTGTCTCTTTCTTTTCCTTTCTTTTCCCTTCCCCATCTCTACCTTTCCTTGCTATTCCTTCCCTTCAATTCCCTCTCTTTGCCTTCCTTTCCCCTCCCCCTTGCCTTTCCTCCCTTTTTCTTTCCTTCCCTTCTCTCCCTCCCCTCCCCCTGGCCCTCTCTCTTCCTCCCCTCCCCCTACCCCTCCCCTCTCCTCTTTTCCCCTCCCCTCCCCTGTCCTTTCCGCTCCTCTCCTATCCCTTCCTTTTTACTTTTCCAAGACTAGATCTCCTCATGTCAGCCCAACTGGACGTCCTGCAGCCGCTCAGAGCCCAGCCCCAGTGCATCGCCACGCTTGGAAGCTTTGCCCTGCTCTGTCTCTGTCCTGGGTCAGTCCGCCACTCTCCGTAGGCAGGTGACCAGGTAGTCCTGGCCTGCTGCAAGATCCCGTTTTGGCCTCTTCTTCGTATTTTCTGCAAGAAGGTTCTCCAACGGTCCTTGAGCCGATGGCTAGCACTCCCCAATAAAAATTGGTCCCCACAGTCCGTCTGGGCCTGGAGCCAGGCATTAGCCTGAAGTTTGTGCAGTGGTGAGTGCTGGCTCTGGAGTCAGGGGTCTGCTGCTCATTCCTTAGGAGAGCTCAGGCCGGTCACACCCCTCCCGGCCTCAGTGCCACTGCTCTGTAAATGAGGACACTGGACCCCTGCGTTCCTTTCTGCTCGAGGTCTAAAGTCCCATGATTTACTTGCCTTTGGGTTCGCTGCTGCCTCGCCCTCCTTGGCCAATCTAATTTCTGTCCACCCTCTTCATGAAACTCTCCCTGATCACAGTTAGCCCACAAATGGCTCCTCCCTGCCTTTGCTGCCTCCAGCAGCGATTGCCTTCCCTTGTGCCCCCCTGCCCCAAAATGAACCCAACCGGCCTCCGAGACCTCTGAGGTTCTGCTAGCTCTTCGACCTCTGGACCTTGGGAGGTGAGTATAGATGTAGCTGCCCTTGGCCTCCTCAGGAGAGGGTCTTAGGGGAAAGATAATGAGTTCAGCATGGGGTCTATTGAGTTTAAAAAATGTGTCCTGGGCGTCCCATTTGAGATGGGAAGCTGAAGAGGTGAGGACTGGGAGGGTAAGAGAGAGGTTAGGGCTGGATAAGTAAGTCTGAGAATGTCTGCTTAGAAATGATCATGGAATCCATGAGAGCTGATGAGATCACCAGGTGACATAGCACAGAGGCAGAAGACAAGAGAGCCCAGGACTGAGCCTTCAAGGACAGGCGTGGCTAGCACATAGGACCTTATTGAAGACAGAGCAGAGGGGATGGATAAAGACTGTTAGTGAGGTGGCAGGAGAACTGGGAGAGCAGAACATCTCGAAAAGGCAGAGAGAAGAGAGTAGGAAGGAGAAGAGGGTGACCGGCAGTGCCAAAGACTGCCGAGAGGTCGAGGAGGAGGAGAACAGAGCAAAAGCCGTTGGGTTTGACACTGAGGAGATCGCTGGTAACTTTGGAGAGTGGTTCAGGGGAGCCAGACCACAGAGCCCTGAGAAGATCATGAGAGGAGAGGAAGTGGAGGCACTGACTAGGGATGGCCTTCTCAGAATCTGGCCATGAAAGGGGGGCACAAGAGCGGCCAAGAGGACTGCAGCTAGAGCGGATGAGTGGATCACATCGGCATTCTCGAGGATGCAGGAAACATGGGCCTGTTGGCGGTGTGGTAGTGAAGGAGCCTATGGGCAGGGAGAGATGTGAAGATTGATCCAAGTTGGGGTGGTTGAGGGGACAGTCTGCTGGAGGAAGTGGGATGGGACAGGTCACCTGTGGATGTTGAGGGAATAGTCTGGGCAAAGAGAAAGGGGTGAGTACTAGAACAGAAGGCACCCGAGTGATGGGAGATGAGCAAGGGGGGAGCAGAGCAAGCTGGAGCTGGGATGGAGGAGGCTTGAGGAGAGACGGAAGGGTAAAGAGAGCCGCTAGAGTGAGTGGGATGGTGAAGCAAGTGGAGGAGCATACAAAGAGAACATGGCTGCAATGTCGACCAAGGCCTTCCCGACACCAGCGCCAGCCTTCTCTTTGTGATACTGTTTGGTCCACCTCTCAAGGAAATGAACGTATGTGAAGCACTTTGCAGCCTACAGAGCACTGTAGAGCAGAGGCCTGGTACATAGTAGGGGCATACTAAATGCATATTGACTGACTGACTATGTGCTTCTAAGTTGTTGGAAGCCAGAGGTTCTCTGTGTCTTCATCATGTCTTGCCCATCATAGGTCCCAAAGATTTCTTAACTAAGTTGGTTTTAGCCATCTCAGTCAGGACTCCATTACATGGGAGGGACGCCCTGTCACTGAAGCATCACCTGGCCAGGTTAGTTGGACTGTCTGGGTTAGGCAGAGCAGGTGCCAGGAGCTATCAGACCAAAGGTGTTTTCTGACATTGCCCAAAGCAGTGGGAGAGAGTAAGGAGCCTTGGGTCTGGAGTCGAAGGACTTGGCTTCCAGTCCCTGCTCTGACATTTGCTGACTCTATGCCCTGGGTCAAGTCCCTTCCCCTCTCTGTGCCTCAGTTTCTTCCTATGTAAATGAAGTTTTGTACCTCTAAGATCTATCCCATTTCTGGAATCCTCTGACCTTCTGGTGACTTGGACTTCAGCATATTGGGGTCAATAAGTTTCTTATTTCATAGGGACTTCTTTGGTGGGAGTGGGATGTGGGAAAGGGGCAGGCTTAAGAACCCCTGACACTTTCCTGCATGTACTCCCACAGTCAAAATTTGTTGTAGAATGTTTTGTTTTACAATGAAATATTTCAAACCAAACAAAACAACTATGCTTCCCCAGCCATCTGTTCTGATGATGGCGTGGGGTGGGGGAGGCAGGGAAGGGGGCGAAGTGTTAGAAGTATTAGTTTCTTTCCTCCTCTGCAAACCTTTCCGGAACATGGTGTTAACGACTGAAGCCATGGGGCCCTTCCCCAATCTCCAGTGTGAGGCAAAACCATGGGCCAAATGGAGAGCAGGACGCAAAGACCCTCAGGCTCCAGGGTCTTTGCTGGTCCTTCTTGTAAACTGTTGTGAGGAGTCTTCACTCCTAGAGAAAATTTGCATCTTAAAAGGACCATGGGGTAGTGCTGGGGGGCAAAGGCTGCATCCAATAGAGCAGAAGAAAATCTAGCAGCCACAGCATGAACATCATGGATGGCGGCCTCTTCCCCCCACTCCCCACTGGTGCTGTGTCCAATGTCCTCTGACCCCGTGCCTGTCATTGCGCTGCCATCCTGTGTTAAAATTGGAGACATCCATTTCCAACGTGAACGACCCCCATCCTGGCTGATGTCTTGATCCACACTGGCCCCTCGTGGACTTGTGGCCATGGACGTTTGTTATGAACTAGGAATTGTCCTGTAAAGCCGTCCAGTCCAAGCCTTGGTTATGTCGTGTTTTGTTTGAAATAGTTCATGGTAGGAAGCCATGCTACTTTTGGTCGTGGTCATTGTTTGGATTGGTTTTGCTGACCGATGCTTATTTGTTATGAAGATCACGCTTGCCATTTTGTATGAGGTTGAGGGGAAGAGGAGTCAGGCACAAGGGGGGAGCCCCATCTGACTCCCCCCAAAAGCAAAGAGAATCATTGAAGCATTTCAGTGCCCCGCAAAAGCTCAGAAGGAGACACAGTCAGGCAGGAAGGACAGCTTTGCAAATATCATGTTACCATTTTTTTAAGCCAGTTGTAAGTCATGGAGATGTAAGTTTTTACATAGTCTTTTTTGTGGTCTAATTTGTCGATGGAATATTCCTTTTTTTGGCATTCCTTAAATTCAGGTTTTTTTTTAATCTAAAATGTACAAAATATATTTCATTGTGAAATAAACAATTGTGCCACAGATGTTTGCCTTGTCAGTGTGTACAGAAAAGTGTCACAAGCCCGAATGTCCCACCATGGGCCAGAGTCATCCTGCCTTTAGGATGGAGGGGTCCCCCTCACCTCCCAAGGCTGCCCATTCTGCTTTGGAATGGCCCTCACCTTAGAAAGCTCTTCCCACCATCAAGCCTCAACTGGTCTCACTGCAACTCCCCCCATCCTTCTGGTCCTGCCTTCAGGGCTCTCCTTTCTGATGGCCTTTCAGTCCTGAGAGAGTTATCATCCCCCCACCCATCGCCCCAAGTCTTCTTTTCTTCCAATTACACGCCCCCATGTTCCTTGACTCATCCACACAAGCCACAGATGTGAGGCCCTTCACCATGCTGGCTGCCTGCCCTGGCCCCTCTCCAATGTCTTATTCCCTTCCAAAAATGGCACCCAGGGCTGAACACAGCCCTCCAAGTATGGTCTGGTCAAGGCCCAGCAAAATGGGGCTGCCACCTCCCAGTCCTGTGCATGATGCTTCACTTACCTGCCTCAGGATGGTGTGAACAGCCTTCACCTACTGAAGTTCTACAACAGCCAGTGAGTGGCAGAGTCAGGATATTGAACCAGGTCTTCTCATTCCATTCCAGCCAAATGGTCAGTTTTCCGTGGCCTGGGACTGAGTGACTAAGTCACTTTCATGGCATTCTCTACCACTCCTTTTTCCTCATCAAAATGTCATCTCTCTTCATATGTGTGGACACACATAAAGACCATATAATGTATAAGCTGTGGTGGTACATTTATGTATGGATGAATGATGTTATATACATACACATGTGTACATGTGTGTCGGTATTTTCTCCAGTCTCTGGAATCTCCCCTTCCTCTCCTGGGATGGCTTTCACATTTTCTGGATGAGCTGCGAGAGCCTCTCAGAGCATTATAGAGACTCGATACAGTCTGGGCTAGGATTGTCACTTTGCCCACATAGCTCTTTATCCAGAATCTAGGGTGACTGGAGCCTAAGCTTACAACTCAGTGTCAATTCAAGCAGCATTCACCATCTGTTGTGAGGCTTAGAGAAAAGAGGCTTGGAGCCGATCTTTGGGCCCTCAAACACTAATGCCGTGCTGTAGGACCAGCCCAATCCAACAAGCATTTAAGTGCCTTTGTATGTGTACAAGGAATTGTGGGAGGCCCGGGGGATATAGAGGCCAAAAGAAAAGCCAATAAGAAGAAGGGAGGAAGGTGACCCACAAATCAGCAAGCATTTATTAAGGACCCACTGCACAGATGTAAAAAAAAATTCCCTCCTCTCAAGGAACTGCTAGTCCACTGGGGAAGACAATGCTCTGTGTGTGTGTGTGTGTGTGTGTGTGTGTGTGTGTGTGTGTGTGTGCGCGCTCATGATTCTTTACCTTATTCTCTGTGTAAGGCGGGTACTGTCTACCCTCAGATCAGAAATGTGAATCCAGACAGGAGTAAACCAAAGGAGCCCCTCGCAGTTACTCCTGGCCCTGGAAAGATGATGGAAAGTCCACATACATACACTGGGTGATTGCCGGCCCCAGCATCGCTGAGAATACAGCTGACTCTCTCCCAGAGCGAGAGAACCCCTAGAGAGAGAATCAAGATGAGCTGGCTTCCTCATGGTCCTTGCAAACAGACTTCTCAGAGAACATCCCTCATCACTGAAAGGCGTCCGTGACTGGACAGAACAAGTTGTCCCCAGACCCCTGAGACTGGGGGAGGGAGGCAGGCAGGGATCTTGACCATTCTAAGAAAGGGAACAAATTGATTACCACTCACTCTGTATAATATTGTGCTTTTTATCGACCACTCCCTGGCTTGGATCAAGGGTCAGTATTGGGCAAGTCTTCATTTTGCTGCATTTTCATGACCAGGAGAAAAATAGTGGCAAGTTAAGGGGAAAATTAAGGTACAGAAAAGGTCCATTTAAAACTGCAGCTGCACATTCTGCTACCCTCCTTTCTCCAAGATCCTGATTTGAAGGGCTTTACCTAATATCATTTGTACCACCCCACTTCCCCTGAGCAAAGGAAAAAAAGGCTGGAGAGTACCTTACGAAGTCAAGGTCACTCTTTAAAGACTGGAAACCATGAAGAAGGGAGAACCAAAGAGAAGCAAAGACAGAACTGCTGACTGCTTTGGTGTATTTGAATCAGTGATCCTGGGAATGTGAGCCATCCCTCCAGGGGTACAGATTGCTGCCCATTTGCACCCCCCACTTTACGTTACTTTTGTCCACCTCCTCCTGCAATTCTCCCACCAGAAGAGGACCCAAAATGGCCAGGACCACCCTATGTTGTTTGTGACATACCATTAGAGGACTTGGGCCAGCTACCCCTTTTCTCTCACTCTCATCTCATATACCTCCCACTTCCTTTGTCCAGTTCTGTATTGAGAGTTGGGTTTCAGGCCAGTCATACCTGCTGCATAATTCACAATCACCATTTGCATGAAACTCAGCATAAAACTGTGCTTTCTTTCCATGATTCATAGCTTCTGCTGGTTATTTCTGTTTAAAATCGGAACCTTTGTTATAAGGAGCAGCACAGCATCACTGCTCAGTTTCCCAAAGGCCATCCTGCCTCTTGGTCACTTCTGTGTCCCACTCATTTTCCCTGGATATTATCCACCTAAGATCATGTTCTGGTGGATCAGCTCCATTCATCTAGGCAAGCCTTTCTCCATTCTGCTTGAAGGCATGTATTTACCTTGGCATTGGGTCAATGCAGCATCTGGGGACAATGATACTGCCCAGATAAGAGACTTGTCATATTAGACATAGAACTCGAGGCATTCTGGAGAACCTATCTTTTTCAAAGTAAATTTTTGAGCCTCAAAGGGAAATCATGAAAGTGATTTATAAATCTGAAAAACTGCTCCCACAGAAGAAAGCCTCTGAGAGATGGGATGTAATGTCAGGTTACATGACACCTCCTTGGAGAGTCCAACAGAATCTCCCAGGGTAGTGGAATTTGTTTGGTCCTGAAGGCAAAAGATGGAGACTCAGTCCTCACTGTTATGAAAATATCTCCCGCACACAGTCCTGATCTTATTTGAACCCCTCAGTGTAGCACGGGCTGCCTAGCCACTTCCAAAGCTCCAGGTGAAAGCTAGAGGTGATTTTGGTTGAGCATTTTAGTCTGAATGTTGAATGTAACCTCCGGGCTGTGAGGAGTTCAGGGAAAAGGGAAGGGATGGAGGACAGGCCAGTTTCATTTTTGTCATCTTTATATATCCAATGCCTAACTTATAATAATCAATCAATAAACATCTATTGAGCACCTACTGTATGCCAGGCATTGGGCTAAACTGCTGGAGACAGCCCCTGCCCTCAAGGCACTTACAATGTAATAGGGTTTGGGGAGAAACAACAACACACAAATACATACCAAGTGAGCTCTATACAGGATAAACAGGAAATAATTAAAGGAGGGAAGGCACTAGAATTAAGAGGGGCTAGGGTAGGCTTCCTATGGGAGGTGAGATTTTAGTGGGGGCTCAAACAAAGCCAGGGAGGCCAGGAGGAGGAAGAGAGAGTGTTCCAGGCATGGGGGACAACCAGAGAGATTCCAGGAGACCAGATAACATGTCTCATTCATGCAATGGCCAGGTCAGTGACAGGATTGAAGAATATGTGTTGGGCGGTGAAGTGTAAGAAGACTGAAAAGGTAAGAGGAGGCAGGTTATGAAGGGCTTTGAGACCCAGACCGAGCATTTTTTATTTGCTCCTGGAGGTGATAGGGAGTCATTGGAGTTTACCGAGGAGGGAGTGTCTTGGCCAGACATTCTCTTTAAGAAAATCACTTTGGTGGCTGAAGGGAGAATGAAATGGAGTGGGGAGAGAGTTGAGGCAGGCAGGAACCCCCCCCCCATTTCAACAGTCCAGGGGGTGAGGTAGGATCGGGGCAGTGTCAGAGGAAAAAAAGGGGCATATTGGAGAGATGGTGGAGAGGTGAAATCAACAGGCCTTAGGACCACATTGGATAAGGGGAAAGGAGAGACAACAAGGAATCCAGAATGACACCTAAGTCATGAGCCTAAGGGACCAGGAGAATGGTGGCTCTCTCTGCAGTATTAGGGAAGCAAGAGGCAGGGAAGTTTTAAGGAGAAAGATCGTGAGTTCTTAATAAATGCTTGTGGACTAGAATAGAGTGGAGGCAGCGGTGGTACAGTGGGTAGAATGTTAAACCTGGAGCCGCTAAAACCTGAATTCAAGTCTTGCCCCCAGCATTAGCTATGTGACCCTCTGAGAGGCACAACTCTGTCAGCCTCAGTTCCCTCATCTGTGAAATGGGGATAATAATAGCACCTACCTCATAGGGTTGTGGTGAGGCTCAAAGGAGATAATACTTATAAAGTCCTTTGACACCTTAAAGCTCTATATAAATGCCAGGTATTATTATTTTATTATTACAAAAATAATAATGAATTTAACCTAACTGTATGTTTAGGCCAAACTCTTGCATCCTTTGGATACCATTTAGGAGACTCTTCAGTGTTCCAGGGCTTGGTATAATCAGTATGATGTCACCCGGAAAAGAGAACATGGAGGGGGGACCTTGTCATCATGGAAGGGTTGTCCTCAATATTTTGATGACTCTATTCACTATAATGTTTTCCTTTGTAATCCTGGTTTACTTACTTTTATGTGTTCAAACAACCTCCTTCTGAGAAGTGGCCCATGGGCTAAAAGGTCAAGATCACGGACCTATAGGGGACGTCCTCTTCCATTTGGACTCGGCCCCGGACATGTTTCACCCCATGGTGGGAGCCTTCGCCTTATTGTTTTATGATTATGATAGGAAGAAGAAGAAGGCCATCCAACAAAGTTATATCTATAAAGGCATTTAAGGAGCCTCATATGATGTCAATATTTTCCTGGGAAACATGTCAATGGAGAAGAGCCTTTAAAGCACCATTTTCTACACCAAATCAAGGGCCATTTTGTAATCAACAAAAGAGATTTTTTTCTACTTTCTCTATTTTTCCCCTAATTGTATCATTAAAATACTGTTCAGTCTAATGGCCTCCTTCTTGTCAAGGGTGTGATCAATGGATGTGTAAATTATTCTCATAAATTTTTTGTGGAACTGGCAAAGGAGACACATCGGGATATAGAAATTTATATTTTCTGAGTCAGCTTTATTGGTCGCATTAATGTCAGAGATTGTTTCCAAGTTGTTGGTGTCCTCCTACTTTGTAGGATGATCTCAACCCTCTTACGTTGTGTTGCTTCCAACACGGTCCTCTTACATGTATATCTCATCTTGTCCTTTGACATTTTCTGTTTTCTTCTAGAGTTCAGCAGGCACCATAACATTGGAGTCCAGATGTGTGGACTATATGCACTTGGTGCAGGAAAGAGTTCATTATAAAATCCCTCCCTATCTTTTCCTTATTTTCTATTGATTGTCCTTCCATTTTCATCCAATTACCTTTTGGATGATTTTGCTTGATTGAGTCTCTCCCCAAGATTTTTGCAAACTTGTTTTGGCTTCCAGTGCTTCTCACTGTTTTATGAGGTGATAGTGTGTTTGATCTTCCATCATTTTCCTTCATGAGATCTTACAAGTAAAGTTACATTCTAAATCTATGTTACCCTTGTTTGATATGACTCTCCCCTCGATAAAAAGATCAAGTTTTTTTCTGGATCAGTAGGTTTCTAGGCTCCCTTGATTTCATTGTATAGTGACTGATTTTATGTTTGTTTTAGGAAATAGTGAATTCTGTCTCAGTATTTGTTCTTGTATTCATTTCCCATTTTCAGTGTCAGTAGTTTAAGTTACCTTTGTTAAGCTCTGTGTCTTTTTGTGTTGATCTTTGTTATAAGGGCACAGTTTGCTGATTGTACACAGACTAATGATTCAGACATGGCATCCACATCCTTATCCAGTCATTTCCTGTGTTAAAATAGAAACCATTTGGGGCAGCTAGGTGGCGCAGTAGATAGAGCACTGGTCCTGGAGTCAGGAGGACCTGAGTTCAAATCTGACCTCAGACACTTAACACTTACTAGTTATGTGACCCTGGGCAAGTCACTTAACCCCAATTGCCTCACACACACACACACAAAAATAGAAGCCATTTAATATTTGGTTCTCATCCTATCTAATGACTTCCAATTCTCTCCTTTAGATATTTAAGCCAAAAAAAACCAAAATGTCCAGTGATTGATTAAAGGAAAGGCAATAGAATCAGAGAGGTGTTAAATCTAAATCATAGACCATCAAAATGTGTTTGTCACCATAATTAAACCCTTCGGCTAGTAGTCAATGAAACAGGAGAACATTTATATGCCTCCTGTGTGTGAGATGCAAAACCAAAAATGAAATAGCCTCCTCTCCTCAAAGAGTTCCCATCCTGTCAAGGAAGACAACTGTATGAGCAAGTATAAGATACATCCAAAACAAAACCAAGGCAATAGATAGGTGAGGGAAAGGAGGACACTTGCAGCTGGGTGGGTCAGGAAAGTCCTCTTGTAGAAGGTGCCCTTTAGATGAATTATAAAGAAAATTGGGGTTCTAAGAGGTAGAGCTTAATGGGAGCCTTCCATGTGTGGAGGAGGCCTTCACAGAAGAGACCCAGAGACAGTAGGGGGGGGGCATTCAGACCTCCATCGTGTTTCTCCTGTATACATACACATGGCCTGGGTAAGGCAGATGAGCAAGTGAAAGGTCTATATACCTCCAAGAGCTGCCTCCCCTTCTGGGGTAACTGAGATGAAGGGACTGAAATAAAGAGGCTGCCAAGGGATTCACAATAACAAACGGACCAGAGAGGCAGAACAGTCTTGGGGAGCAAGGTTTTGTGCAGAGCCATTAGGCAGTCTGGCAAAGAGGTCAAGTCCGGGAGTTCAGAAAAGCAATTGGCCCATAAAGGGGTTCACTGGGGTAAGAGGGAAAGGTCCCGAGAAGCAAGGAGCCAGCTCAGGCCAGTCCTTTCATATCGCTGGCCTACTCTTCATGCCCACCCCTCACTCCACTGGTGACCCATCGCTATGGAGTCTGGTCCCTGACTTTGCACTCCAGAAAAGTCAATTTTATCTGCTCACCCAGAGGCACCTAGATGCAGTCGCCTGGTTTATAAAGTTCAATAAGGGAAAATGGAATTTACTCACAGAGTCAGGAGAACAGTGCTGCCCACGGGTGCACTTCTCCCTTCAGTGAGGTACAGGCCGACAGATTTAGTCATCAGAAGATTGTTGGGGGTGGGGTAGGGCTTCAGGCAAGGAGCTGGGTGTGGCTCAGGTTTGTTGCCATCAGACTCAGGCAGTCCAAGGAGCCACGTCACCCATCAAGTCACAGCCTCCTCTCCTTTGGACAGAGTGGAGGCCAAACAACCTTTGTTTCCCCTGTGCCTTGCACAGTGCCTGACATGTGGTAAGCAGCAAATTAACCTCTTCTTCCTCTATTACATGGGATGATAGTAAGAGCTTCTATCTCACAGGGTTGTGGCTGCTATCAAATGAGGTGTATATATGTTGGGGGGGGTGGATATATGTACATCTATATATACTTGTATGCAGATACATACACATATACACACACCTGTATTTAGTGCTTTGCAAACATCAAAGCGTTTTGTTGATATTAGCTATTGTATGAGTAGTAAATGTTTCTTGAGTAAATTAGATTTCTCTCCTTTTGTAGCAGATTCCACACTGATCTGTCCACCTTCTAATGTCCCTAGCACTACACCATTCTACTTCCATTTTTCTTTGCCTTTTCTCCTTCTGCCTGGTGGAATGCCCCCACCCATCCCCTTAATGGCTTCCATCTTGTTTCTTAGCTGTCTTTGTCCCATGCCCACTTTGATCAGAGCCCCTTCATTCTCCCTTGACAGGTCTCCAATCCATGCATACATTTCCATGATGCTAAACCCTAGGCAATCATGGAGCAAACACTGGTTTGGAGTTGGACTGAAAAAATTTAGTCCAAGACCAGTGCATCGCACATACATAAAAGAAGGCAGGGGTGTGTGTGTGTGTGTGTGTGTGTGTGTGTGTGTGTGTGTGTGTGTGTGTGTTGTAAACAACACTTTGGATACTTGGGTTAGACCTCATTAAACAAGCATATTGAGGAGACAGTATAGCTTTGGAGTGATTAGTGTTAGCACAGACACATGAATATGAGGAATACATTTTCTTTTTTCCTTTTTTTCTTCTTTTTCTTTTTTTTGAGGGGCAATGAGGGTTAAATGATTTGCCCAAGGTCACACAGTGAGTATCAAACGTCTGAGTCCAGATTTGAACTCAGGTCCTCCTGAATCCAGGGCTAGTGCTTTATCCACTGGGCCACCTAGCTGCCCAGAGGAATACATTTTCCTGATGCAGAATAAAGTAAGCAGAGCAAAGAAACTATACTGCCCCCCACAACCAGGAACAATAAAAAGTCAATGTCAGAAAATTACAAAAATAAGCAAACAAACAAAAAAAAACCTGACTGACTTGAAAGAAGAGATGTGTCAGTTACTCCACTTCTTTGTAGAGGTGGGAAGGTCTACAGGCATTGTACATAGCATGTATTTTCAGAATTTTTCTATGTGTTGATCACCTTTCCTGATTTTTTCCTTTCTTTTTCTTCATCTTTTTAAAAAATATTGTTTGTGATATGGACTGGCTTTCTGGAAAGGGAGAAGAAGAGAGAGAAAGTGGGACATTTAGGTGATGTTAAGACAGAGACAGAGACAGAGAGACAGAGCAGTAAGAATTGTTTCTCTACAAAGGAAGCAAATACACATTTATTAAGCAATTACTACATTCCAGGTCTTTACAAATATTATCTCATTTATGAAGGGTGGGGAAGGGCCACTGTTTATCTCTATTTTATAGATGAGACTGTGAAAGGCAGCAGAGGTTAAATGACTGCCCAGGATCACACAGTTATTAAATTCCTAAGGCTGGGATTTGATGTCAGGTCTTCTTGACTCTCAGCTGGACTTTGTATCCACTGCCACCACCAGCTCTGCCTTTTAAAAAAAAATAAATAACAAAAATCTCAGCTGAAGGACCTTCCACAGAGGACTTTCCTAGGCATCTCAAGCTGCTTGTGCACTGCCCTGCAAAGTTACCTTGCATCCACTTTGTATGTGTCTTATACATATCTATGGGTCCATTCCATCTTCCCTGTTAGAATGTAAGCATCTTGAGGTTACATTCATCCTTCCTTAGGTGCTTAGCACATAGTAGAACTTATTCTTTTTTATCAAGTGGTTGATCTGGCAGTACATAATGGCAGAACAAATGGGTGAGTGACTTTTACCCAGATGGTGTCTCTTGCATCCTGTATAAGCCGATTGAGTTTTACATCTTTGGTGAGAAGTATTTTCTTTCTATGAAAGGTTCTGTTCTTAAGTGAGACCATATGGATGAACCAAAGCCCCATAGCCCCCAACAGAATTGCTAACTCCAGGGCCACAGGTGTAGACTCAGTTAGTCAGCAGGTGCCCTTGGTCAGTTCTCCTGCACATTAATGCTTCCCGTTAATGGATTAAAGTAGTTAATCCTCACAAAGTCCGGGTCTGGAGTGGAGTGTCCAGGCAACCCACTTGAGCAGCAGATGTCTCATTAGTGGAAATATTGGCCATTTAAAATCCCATTTCCAATTCCTTGAAGGGAAAAAACACTAGGGGAACTGCATCTGTTTGCAGGGATTTGCCAAAGATCATATATATTGGTTTGGAAGATATCTGCCTGAAGTAATCACAGTAGAGTTAGTAGGAGGAAAAAAAGCTGGGGGAAACAGCATTTTTCATCCAGGTCCTTTTCCTCCTTCCTCACAATGTAAAATAACCTTAGAAAGAAGAATGCTCTACTGAGGGTGGGTAAAGGAAATACGTACTTTGTGAGAGCCAAAAAATGGTGCGTTCTGCTGTCTGCTTCTAAAAGATGACTTATTTGAGCGGGATGATCCCTCACTCTGAGAGCACCTTTTTCACTAGAGCCCTGAATTTAGTGCCCAGCTTTGAGAGGCAGAAATGACCAGAATAAAGGCACAATCTGTGTCCTTTAGCTGCTTTGTCATCCCTACCTTCAGTGAGTATTTATTCAGGCCGCCTCTATGCTGGAGACTATCCTGGAGGCTGTGGATTCATCAAATAAGGAAGATATAACTAATCGATCATCATTTCCTAAGCACCTGTTATGTGCCACGCACAGAACTAGGAAATACCAATACAAAGGATGAAACAATCCATACTCCAGAGGAGCTTACAACCTGGCCCCCACACAGGACTCCTACTTTTAGAGCTGGAAAGGATCTCTGAGCAGCCCCCGGTCCAGCCTCCTCGTTTTCCAGCTGAAGAAACTGAGGCCCAAGAGGACAAGTGACTTGCCAGAGGGTGCCCGGCCTCGGAGGGTTCTGCCAGCCCCGCAGGAAGCCTCTTAGCCATCATCCTCTCGAACCTTCATTTTATCAAGGAGGAAACTGAAGCCCCAAAGGGAGGCAGGAGGATATGGGATTCCCAATCCAATCTTCTGCCCACCGCCCCACACTCCACCCCCTCCCTCCACCTCCTCTGCGGAGGCACATCTGGAAAACAGGCTTCTTTGTCTTCCAAAGGGAAAGGAAGTAGAAAAGTGGGGCCAGGCTAGAGAAGGAGCCCAAGGCCCAAAAAGGGAGGCTTTTTCAAAAGCTAAAAGGCCCAAGATCCACTCTAATAAGGAGAGGGGGGAAGTAATGTGCAGACAAGCATGGGGGTGCTCAGTGATGTCACCACGCAGCTTAGGACTTTAGAAAGGCATGCCCAGAAGGTGAGAAACAAGGATGCTTAGCAGAGAGCAGCAGCCAAGTGTTGCTGCTGCTGCTGCTGCTGCTGCTACACAGCAATCTTATATTTGCAAAGGGCTTTACATATCTGGTTGATTCCCATAACAACCCTAGGAGATGATACAACCGGGGTAGTTTTCCCCATTTCACAGATGAGAAACACTGAGGGTCAGAGGTGAGATGGGTCGACCATGGCTACATGATCAGTATCAGAGTTGATCTTTCCATCTCCAGATCTACACCCCTTCCAAGACACAGCCCTTTTTGCTCAGTCTGAGGCCTGCGGATGCTCAGAATGAGCTGAGCCTGTCAAGGAAAAGTCAAATGGCTTTGTTTTGCTCCCATTGGAAGACAGAGGGGAGAGGGTGCGGGTGCCTTCTTGGAGTGGATGGAACATTGATAACTAACCACTGAAAAGGGACAGAATTGCCTCAGATCTTCCTTCGCTTCCATTTTCTCTGCAAGAAAAAGTCATCTTTTTGGACTAATTGGAAAGAGTAGAAACACATATGGCTAATGAGGTCTTAATAACGCCAATAACTAAGAAGAGATGTAAGAACACTCTGATGATAACTTAGAACAGAAAGTGGAGGACCTTAACATCACTTGAAAAACAGAATGGAGTAAACAGAACTCAGTGACTCCATGAGACAAGAAGTATTAAAACAAAGCCAAAAGACTGAAAAAATGGTGGAAAATATAAAGTATCTACTATCAAACAACAACTCACCTGGCAAACAGGTAAAAGAGGTATTTTGACAATCACTGAACTCCCTGAAAAACACAAACAAAAAACTGGGATGACATGTTGCAATAAATCATAGAAGAAATTTGACCAGATCTATTAGAACATAAGGTAAAGTGGAAATAGAAAGAATATATTGGTCACTTCCTAAAAGAAACCCCAAAGTGGGTATTATAAACCCAGAAATATAGCAAAAATTCAAAGCTTCTAAATCAGAAGATACGTCAACCCATAATCAATATCCTGCAAAACTTGACAGTCACTACTCCATGCAAGAGAAAATTCTGCAGTTCCATATTCCAAAAGGTGAAAGATAAGTTACAACCAAGAATAATTAGTCTGCCTTCATTGCCCCCTCAAAAATAAAAAAAAATTATTATTCTGTAAAGCTGAGTGTAGACCTTCAGGGGAAGAGGTAGTAAAATGACCCTTTAATAGAAGGAGGGATTTTCAAGCATTCCTGAGGAAAAGACTAGATCTGAGTAGAATTGTTGAACTCCAAGTAAATAACAGGAGTCCAAAGATAACACACAAAGGTAAATGCTATGAAATGGTTAAAAGAGGAAATGCTTATGTTCTCATAAGGGGAAAAGAAGCTGGTGCCTTTTCAGAAACCCTAATGTCTTTAAGGATCACAGAAGGAAATCAATAAGATGAACAAAGGATCTGGATGAAGTCTTGTTGGTTTTAAGAGAGAAAGCACTCTCAAAAGAATAAAGGCAAACTTTCAAGCACCATATTTTTAAAAAATGCTTCAAATCACTAATTAAAAGAGAAAATGCGAATTAAAACAATTCTTAGCTTCCACTTCACACCCATCAGATTGACAAAGACAAGAAATTTTGGAAATGACAATTGTTGGAGAGACTGTGGGAGAACAGGCAAATGGGTGTCCCCGTGATGAGCAGTGACTTGGTTCAACTCTTCTAGAAAGCACTTGGGGAGCAATTGTCGAAGTCGCTAAACTATTCATGCCCTCTGACACGGCAGTGTCATTTAGTGGTGGTATTGAGACTGTTTGCATAATCATTTTTAAGTAAATAGAAAAGAAGAGAAGGAAGGTTCCGAGCAAGGCATAGACAGGGCAATATTGAGACGCCGAATGTAAATTTAATTGTGTTTTTAAAAAAGATGTACATAGGGGCGGCTAGGTGACGCAGTGGATAGAGCACCAGCCCTGGAGTCAGGAGGACCTGAGTTCAAATCCAGCCTCAGACACTTAACACTTACTAGCTGTGTGACCCTGGGCAAGTCACTTTAACCCAATTGCCTCACTAAAAAAAAAAAAAAAAAGATGTGCATAATAGAAAAAAAGTGTGTTGAACAGTCTCATATACCAAATCCCTTTTTAGTTTTCTTTATATATTGAAACATCCGTATTTGTTGGTGTTTATCACATTCAAAATTGAAAAGTCTTTTTGTATAAAATAGCCAGGCAGCAAAGCAATGAGAGTCTGCCCTGCTCTTCCCTGCCTTGGAGAGATCACTTTTCCTTGGGCAAACAAGAACCACAAAATGTGAGGTGGGGCCCCCCGCACACTGAATAGACCCCATGTGTTGAACTTATGGGAGGACTGGGACACAAGTTCAACAGGCTGGATATATGCTGTGTCACTGAAGAGAACTGGCCACGTGGGACAAGATCACAGATTATTGGAGTATTTGGGGGGGGGGATCCATAATGGAAGGAGCTTTGATCTTCAAGAGAAAAGCTAAGCCTCAGTCTTGTCTTCAACATTGAGTTACGCTGTGACCCTGTTCAAATCACCAGACAGTTCTGTGCCTCCTTGTCCTTTCAGTATCGTGAGGGTGGTGAGGTAGGCACTGCACTGCAGGACTGTTGTGGGGAACGAGTTGGGTAAACCTTCAGGTGCTATAAAGTTATGAGTCATTTTTAATCAGGAGATGTGACTGTCCCTTTAAGACAAGGTTTTTTAAAGAGCAGAGAAATGTGTGACTTGTTAAAGACTCTTGGTTAGGGAGTGAGGGGACTGTCCTGTGGACTATCCCAAAGAACCTTAAAAGCACAGAATTTGAGAGGAAACATGACAGAATGAACAGCAAACTGACCATGGAGTCAGGAGGTTCTGGCTCCATGTTTTGCCTTAACACATACCAACTGTGTGACCCTGGGTAAGTCATTGACTTGCTTCTCAGTGGTCCACCAAGCCCCCAAAATCTATTACAGGTAAGTTGCCCATCTGCATTGGCGGAGGGGGTTTCTGTGCCATAGTCACCCATATGAAAAAAAAATCACACGTGAGTCTGGTCCCACAGTTTCCTCATCAGTAAAATTTGTAATGTTCAAAGAATGTAAAACAACACCATGAATTAATTACACGTGGGGATTCCAGGCACTTTGAGGCTGCATGTGTACTGATGAACTTTAGACCTTCAATTCACTTTCTTTCAGTTGAACAAACAGTAAGCACCTTCTGTGTGCTGAGCACTAGGGATACAAAGGGGAAAATGAACAGTTCCTGGACACAAAGAGCTGATATTCTACTGACCGGACACAGCATGTGCACAGAGCACATACATGAAGCAAATTCAAAGTAATTTCTAGGGATGGGAGGAAAAGCAATAGAATCTGAAAAGGCACTGTGGCACCCGAAGGAGGAGGCTATGGAGGGATCCTTAGTGCACAGACTGCTCAACCTGGAGCCAGGGAAACCGAGTTCCAATTTGGCCACAGACACTTCCCAGCTGCATGACCCTAGGCAAGTCACTTCACCTGTTTGCCTTGGGCTCCTCATTTGAAAAGTGAGGCTATCACCCGCACCTCCCTCCTAGGTCTGTTGTGAGGATCAAAGGATATCTCATTTGTAAAGCCTTTTGCAAACCTTAAGGTGCTAAAAATGCAAGGACACTATCATTGTCCTCATAGCTCCTATTATTAGACCCTTCGGACGGGATCGCATCCCTGTCCTCAGTGATTCTCTTAGCCATCCTGGACGTTGGCTCTGCTTCTATCGTGTGCACATGTTTCATGTCTTTGAAAGGCACAAAGAAATCTATGTGGAGATAACAGAATCCCGGGGGAACATGGGCAATTATATAACAGATGAATGACAAAGTGAGCCAAGGATGTCAAGCTTGCACTAGAGAGCTTATATTTATATCTGTGCCCTTAAAAACAAGGAGACTTGCCTGACAGGAAGCCGTGGCATGTCGATTCCTGCACCCGAAGTCAGCCAGGGCATCAGTAAAACCTTTGTTCAGTCCAGGTTGCTGCGCTAAGTGCTGAGGCTACTTTAATTTTAAAAAGTAAACTGAGTCCCTGCTCTCAAGGAGCTCCCTGTCTGATGGCAAGAGACACCATGCAAACAACTCTCTCCCAACAAGACATAGACTGGCTAGGTTGGAGGTAACCAACACAGGGGAGGCACAAGAATTAAGGGAGGTTGGAAAGACTTTGGGAGTTTAATGCAGAATTCTACAAATGAATATCTCCTAAGCACCTACTATGAGCTGAGGACTGGTATAGATACACAACTAAAGGACTTGGCTCCTCCCCACGATCCAAAGGGAAGTCAGTTGAGGCAGCCTTTCTCAATGGATTCCTGCATACAAGCTTCTAGGCTCCAAAGACAAAATCCAGGCAGTCCCTGCCATCAAGGCTCTTCGATGCTACTTGCAGGACACAACATGTCAGTCAAGTAAACATTTAAGTGCCAGATGTCTTCCAGGCATTGTACTCAGAGAGGCAATACAGATTCAAAGAAAGACCAAAGATAGTGCTTTGAAATACAGAGTAATTTCATGGGGTAAGGAACTCTAAACAATGGAGGAGTACGAGGGTAGCACCTGAGCAGTGCTCTTAAGGAACCTAGGGATTCTGCATGGGGACAAGCAACCCCTTTATTGACCCTGAAGTGGAAGAGGAAATGTTCCCCATGGGCCATGCCCATTTGACTCAAAATGAGAATATGTGAAGGTGTGTACTCTGGATTAATACCAGCCTTAATTAAGGCCAATGAAAGCCAGATTGTGCTTTGTCCTCTATCCTAAAGGCAATAGAGAGCCATTGAAGATTTTGGAGGAAGAGAGTAGTCACATCCACATCTGTGCTTGAGGAATATTGGCAGCTGTGTGTCAAAGGAAGTAGGAAAGGGGGAAAACTCTGGAAAAGGACACCAACTGGAAGCCTCTTACAATAGTCTAGGTGAGAGGTGATATGAGCCTGGAGGGAGGCTGTGTGAGTAAGGAAAAGATGGATAAGAGAGGTGGTGGAGCATTGAGGTGGACAAGAGTTGACAACTTATTAAATGTTTGATTTAAAGAAGGAAGAGTTGAGGGCGAGTCCAAGGTAGGAACTGAGGTAGATGACTAGAAGCATGGTGGTACCATCAACAGCAGCAATGAGCTTACAGGGGAAATAGGATCAGTTTGTTTGGGGGCGTTTTTTGGTTGAGTATTTATCGGACACCCAGTCATGCACATCTAGTAAGCAGTTGGTGTAGGGGGCAGCTAGGTGGCACAATGAATAAGCACCAGCCCTGGATTCAGGAGGACCTGAGTTCAAATCTGACCTCAGACACTTGACACTTAACTAGCTGTGTGACCCTGGGCAAGTCACGTAACCCTCATTGCCCAGCCAAAAGAAAATAGAAACCCCAGCAGAATGTTTCATCCCTTAGGTGAAGGAATTGTTTAATTCTTTATCTTTGTACCCCCAGCACCCAGCATCATTCCCGCCACACAGCAGGTGCCTAATAACTGCTTGTTGGATGGTGGGTAAGTGCCTAAGAAAAGTCCAGAGTACCTGACAGGTTTGAGGAAGGAACATTCACACTGAGGGGTGGGGGTTTAAGTCCGAAACTTCCCCAAGTAGACGTGAAGAATGCTACCTTTCTGTGGGTTTTCTTTGCCCTGGGTCTTCCATCTAGACCTTTGAAGTTATGGCTGCCATCGTCTGAAGCATTTTCAGAGCAGCTCAGCCCCCTAGTGAAACTGCGGCTCATGTTTCAGGAGCATCTCTCCAGGGCTCCCTCCCTCATTGGACAAGAGGCCTCTTTCTTCAGCCTCTTTGGGCGTCTTGACCTTTCTGTGAAACCCCTTGTATTATCTTTCAGTCCTTACACCATTTGTTAATTTGTCTGTCAGATTAACATAGTAGACTATTTACAGCTGCTCTGTGTAAAGATTTACTGATTAAAATTCCCTATAAATGTGTCATTCTGTCATTTAAAAAGGAATCACTTCATTAATTAAAGGCTATTAAATCCAAATTCCAAATGAATTACGGTATATTACACCACACTAATCGTAGGGTAGATAGAAGAGGAAATGCCACTTTTAAGCGGTTTCGGAAATATTGTCTGCAAAGACAGCCCCCAAATCAAGTTTCATCATCATAAATAATTCCATACATTTTTACTGTTAGCTCCCAATACTTATAAGCCTCTAGGAATTTTTTTTTAATCACGCAAAAACTCAATTCAGAAAGCAGGACTCCCCCAGAAAAATCCAGCAGAAGTCAAACAAAAATAACTTAGCCCTGCTCCAACTCCCTATACAAACATACCATCAAGTCCAGAAAAGGCCAGATTCTCACCCTATGGAGCTCCATGAGAATTCCCATAAGGGAAAATTATTAAAGAATTCAGAAACCTCCCTGGTGGAAATTCTCATTCAACTGTGCAGGATGAGCATCTGGCTCAGAAACACGAAATGCAAAATTCTTAGAGACATGGAAAGTTAACAAGGAATGAAGTTTTGACCTTTGCCCCCAAAGAAGCCCCAGAGGTAAACTGAGAATAAAATGCATGGGGCTCACGTACCCTATTCCCTCTATTCCCAAGCATTCAGTCTGGGTCAGTTGGTGGCCCATGTCCTCCATTTGCCGGACATCATGTTGATATGAAGTTGTATCCCATGTCGGTACCTTGTTCAGTTTTCAGAGATGGGAGACCAAGAATGGCATGCCAACTTCATAGGCTAATTTGGCTAGAACCTAGAGATGTGGAGGCAGGTCATGTGCAGTAAGCCTTGATCTTGTCAGTGACTGAGGGTGATGTGCCAAATTACATTTTGTTTAATGCACCATACATGTGAGGTCTAATATGGAGAGTCTCACATGCAGAAAGCAGGAAAATAAGGATTAGTCAGTTGTGAATTAAATGAATTATCATGAAAGAAAAGACAATTTCACTAGCATCATAAATAACCTTCTCCTCCTTTGGTCCTTAGGAAAACACACATGAGCTTTTGCTCTTTAAATAGTTTGTCCTACTCTCCCCCAAATTGGTTGCCGCGAATGAAGGATGTATTGTCGTTACAAAATCACGGTTCAGCTGAGGTTAATTCTGTGCCAAGCGTTACAGCGAGAGCCTGGAAACTGCTAACTCCTTTATGATTATATAAGGAAGGAACTTTTATGCCGTGGCATTGATAGGCAGTGGAAACCATTTGTCCTTGGGCATACAGAAGAATCAGGAGAAAGGGGAAGCGGGCCGGGGAGAAGGAGGAGCTGTCTTTTCAAGGTTTAGGGATCAGGAGGGAAGAAAATAGGGGAAGATGAGAAGGTGGGAGTCAGGAGATTCATGCTTCCCTTTGAGCTCCTGAAAGGGGCAGGTTGCTTCAGCTGGTGCTGGCATAACTCACCTTTAGGTTCCTTCCAACACTAAACCCTATGACTCCAAGACCAACTCTACCCATATCACAAATTTCACCCGAGTAAAATAGGGTTAACTATGGCATGGATCCCAGTTCATCCATAGCCACCCAGATTTCCTAAAGTCACTTCAAGTTCAGGTTCTTGTGCTTTTGAGTTAAATAACAGCCACACCTGCCTTGGGGGGCGGGGAAACTGCCACAAATTCGGTGACTGCTTAGAAGGTCTGCGACCTGTCACTGAACCCTCCAAAAAGGTCAAATTGGGCTTCTGTCTTCAATTATGGAAATGGTCCATAAACGTCCCCGAGAAGCAAGCTGAATTCTGCCCAAAGGGGGATAAAGAAAAACACATTCTATGAAATGGCCAAGGATCCTGAGGCTTTGTTATTTGAATAAATCACATGAGAGATGTTGAAAGCCACACATCTTCCTGGATGGGTTATCAAAGACTTGATGCATAGGCTCTCATACCTATTTTGCTTGGTTTCAAAACTTTATTTTGACTAATTGCTACCATGGAAGACAAGCATGGGCTTTGGCCTTTATCAAAGCAAAAGTCTAACCTCTGATACAAGGCATCTAGTTGGAATCTTTTGGCGTCTGTTATTTAACAGGGCCACATGCTAACTATAGGTATACTGAGGTAGGCTTAGTGGGATCACAACCTTGCAAAATCAGGCTGTATGAGTTTGGAGGGATTTCAAAAAACAATATTGCTAACCCCATTATTTTACAGGTGAGGAAAACAGGACCCTGAAAATGTAGGAGACCAACCCAAAGTCACACATCCAGCACATGTGGGAGCTGGGGTTTAACCTGAATTAACTAATGCAACAAGTATCTATTAAGAGCCTACTACCCAGAAGGCCCTTGTGCTAGGTTCTATGGACACAAGGGCAAAACAAGAGTAAAAGAAGATACGGATAAACACAAGATAATTTGAGGAAGGAGGGCCCACTAACTACTAAGGTGATTGGCAAATGATTCCGTAGGAGGGTGACATACGAGCAGAGCCAGGAAGGAGGCTTAGCGATTGTGAAGAATGGAGATGAGGAGGGGATGTGGGGGACCACAGGTGGACCACTTTGGTTGGAGCCTCATAGTTCATAGAAGGGAATAGCATGAAAGAAGTCTAGAAAAGGGAGGCTAAGAACAGATTATACAGGGCTTTAGATTGAAAATAAGACAACAGGCGGCTACTAACAATTCTTGAGCAGGGGAGTGACATGCTCAGATGTGTATAGCAAATATGATGAATTTTTAAGAAGTGGATTCTGTGCGGTGGCTAAGAGCATGCAACAGGGCATCTCTTGCCGGTGTGCTGACGGGATCCAAAATGGCATTTGGAGACCACTGAAAGGTTTACAAATGTTTTCCTCGAACAAGTCCTTGAAGAAGTGTTGTCAGCCCTACTTTGCAGATGAGGGAACTGAGGGCCAAAGGTTAAGTGTCTTTCCCACGCTTCCTCAGCTCCTGAGTGTCCATCCCAGGGTTTGAGTCCAGGACTTTCTGGAATCCAACACAAACTGTCTTTTCTCCACAGTGCCAGTGGAACGCATGGACTGCCCATCACTGATCCCTCACTCTCACTGTGTGAAAGAATTCCCCCAAATACTGTAAACCTTGAAAAATCTTTTCTCTTCAAGTCAACAAACATTTATTAAATGGCTGAGCTGATGCAAAAGCAAATGAGAGATTAGAGTCACGCCCTGAAGCAGTTTATAGGCTAGTACTTGGTAGAGAAGTGATTTTCTCTAAAACATTAATATGCGTAAGTCAAAAAATAGACTTAAATTGTAGGAGAACATGATGTCGGTTCGGTTGGGGATTTCTGGCCCCCTGTCAGGCTGCTAGCTCCTGCTGCTTAAGGGGCCTACCTCCTTGCTCACTGGCAGGGCTAGCCCCAGCCTCAGCTGGAAGTTAGCTGCCATATTGCTCCTCTGTCGGAATTTTAAAAGGTTCAAAGGTAATCCTTAAACAAAAGGCCACTCTGCTCCAAAAACACATCGAGTCCTTTGAAGAACACTAGCAATAAACCTGCTCCGAATGTAGAGGGTGGGGGTCTGCAAATCTGGAGCTGCATCTCAGCAGGAGAGGGGGGAAACAAAATCATGAATTCACTATTTGACCCAAAAGCCCTCATGACTCATAAAAGCTATTGGACTCTATTTAAATCATTAAAAGCTGAAATTAATGATTCATAGATGTGATGGCCTTGCAGAAGAAGCAAAGGCACTGTGATTCATCTAATATCTATGCGGGCGCTTCTCTCTCCCCGCCAGCTGTGTAGACGTGCATTTCTGATGTCCTTGAGCAGCACGTGGCTACGTGAATTCTCTTGGCTGCTTTGGGATCTCAAATGAGAAATGAGGTTAATTAAGTTAAGTTTCAGATTGATGTTGCATTAAGAATGATCATGCCCAACACACCCCAAATGGCATTTGAATCCTACCCAGATAGCTGGATGGGAAGCATTCACAGCAGGGCACAATCTCAGAATGAAAGCCTCTTTGCGTCTTAGCTTGCTCATCTTTAAAAGAAAGGCTTGTGCTGGATGATGATGCGTGAAGTCCCCCTTCTAAACCACAGGATCCTTTCTACTCTGTTTAAAGTCTCCCTTTGATTGACTTTTCTTTATTCAAATCTACGCTGCATCTGTATTGATGGGCCCTCTTTTATAACAAGTGATGCTTTCCTGAACAGCCAGGCAGGATTATATTTTTATATATTGAATCTTATTTTCCAATTAATGTACATTCAGAATTCTGAAATGTGTCCCACTGGATAAAACTTTGAACCCTGTCCCAACACCCTTTTGAAAGAGCACTCAGGGGGCAGCTAGGTGGCACAGTAGGTAAAGCACCAGTCCTAGATTCAGAAGGACCTCAGTTCAAATCCAGCCTCAGACACTTGACACTTACTAGCTGTATGACCCTGAGCCAGTCACTTAACCCTCATTACCCCACACACAAAAAAAAAGAAAGAAAAGAAAGCTCACTCCTTCCCATTTCTCTCCCCATGCCAAGAATGCCTTCCCTCCCATTCTTTACATGCTGGATTCCTACCCATCCTTTAAACCCCAAGTTCAATATCACCCCCTTCTGGAAGCCTTCCCTGGTTCCACCTGGTCAGTAATGATCTTTCTCCTTAGCCCTTGGTTCCGTACCTCATGTAAAATGCTATACTTGAGTTGTGTTTGGTTGTGTGTTCTCCTTCAGGAGGGCTTACTTGCCTCCCCATTAGAAGAGCATTAGGGTGTAGCCTCTGTCTCATTTAAACTTGGCTTTGGGGGCTTCTGGAGAAATAAAGCCGGCTTGGAAAAAGCACATTCTCCATTTTGTACCATGCAGGACAAAGTGCTGCCCACAGGGTCAACCTGCGTCTGACTTCTGGACCCAAGCTTGCCCACCTTCTCCTTCCGGGATGCTGGAGGGATGTAAAAGGAGGGAAGTGGCTGATGAGATGCGGACTGCTAGCCCCCGGCCCACTTCCTCCTCAGTTAGAAGAGGAAGATGATGAGAGACAGAGGCTGCCCTTCCCCTCCCCAGCCAACGTGGCCGTTGCTCGTTTCTAGCATTTTTCCTTTGGAAGAGTTCCATGCTTCCTTCCCCCACCCCGCCATTTTCAATTATGTTCTGTGTCTGATTATCGGCAAAATCCAAAGGCTGTCAACCCCTTGTGGAATATGATTCATTATGACAGAGGGTAGAGAAGAGATTCTGATACCTTTAGAGAGAAAAGAGACATCCCTGCCACACCTGGCCCGAGGCACTGGGGGAAGGGAGAAGGAGCAGATGTGATCCCGTTCTGATTTTTTATGATGCAAGAAAGATGTATTATGATCCTTCTCTGAAGCAAGTTTCAATTCCTATAAACAGGAGCACCGATGAACAGAGGGCCTTAATATCATTTTATATGCAGACCCCTAGACCTAACCCAGATAAGCCCTTGGGGCAGATGAGAGCAGGAGCATGCAAGCTCTTGGGGTTGGAAATGTGGGAAAAGAGAAGCATCCACTCCCTCCCTCCCCAGTTAAGAATAATCTCTTCTGGGGGCAGCTAGATGGCACAGTGGATAAAGCACTGTCCTTGGATTCAGGAGGACCTGAGTTCAAATCCAGCCTCAGACACTTGACACTAGCTGTGTGACCCTGGGCAAGTCACTTAACCCTCACTGCCCTGCAAAAAAAAAAAGAATAATCTCTTCTAATCTCTCATAGTATTTTCCTGAGCCCTTGTCCTTAAGTAGACCCTACCTGCCCTAGTATCATCATTATTTACATTACACATATACATTATGTATATGCATTATATACATATTTTATACATACATCCGGACATAGCCATAGGTGCTTTTGCCTGCTGTTGGACCGTAAGCTCCTTGAGAAGAGGCAGGTTGTGTATCATCCCCATCCCTATGACCACAATGGCCTAGCAGAGTGCCTTGTAGATGAGTGTCTCGGCCGCTTTGCGCAGACGACTCTCCTCCCAGGACCCTCCGGTGTCCTTTGGGCTTTCTGGCCACTTTCTAAGCAGTGACATTGAGGTGGAAATGATGATCGTTATTGCCCTTAGGTGAAAGGGGAATGAGAAGGGAGAGGCTGTTTCTTTAAGATTTGGGCTTCTTCCTTTTCCTTCTGCCAGCATCATTGTTTAATGACTGTTTATCACTCAGCAGAAGGGAAGAGAAGACAGACAAGCAAGCAGGACACAGGGCAGGAAAATAGAGAGGAACACGTGGCTTTATAGGAAACCTTTTACAAATGCCCTCCCCCACCAGGGGTACCCGACCTCAGAGATTTGGTTATTTGGTCTTACGTGGGGTCAGGGTCACTATCTATTTGTGCTGCTTCTGGTGGCGATAGGTCAGGAGAGCAGGAAATTGAGAGATTTGGCCAGATTTGTCTCCCACATCCACACCAAAGCAATTATTGTGGCCACATCAATGAGGTTTGTGACTAAATCTACAGATATGCTTCATTTAGCCTACTCCTTAAATTCAAGAGAAGATGCCTAACTCACCGGAAAAGGAGAGTGACTTCTGAGCCCCCTTCTGACAGTCCTCCTGAGAATTCTCCTCCTTCTGTGTTGTCCTATCTGCACAGATACGTCTGATTTAAAGGAAGTTTTGCCTATTGAACCTTAGTCCTTCATTCTATACTTAAGAGCTTGTTTCCCTTTCCTGCTGATTAAAATCATTTATATATAAAACTGTTGCTGATCTGTCTAGGCAGAAAAGTTCCCCAGACCAATGAAATCAGAAGTCTAGGTTTTTAAAAAATCCTCATTGCACATCAGTGGGAGCAATCCTTGAAAAACTGTTCTGAATAAATCCCTCCCTGTTTTTTATAAAAATCATAGTAAAGCTGCTGCTATCTGGGCTCTCTATGAAATGTGCCATATTGGTTAAGATGGGGATTTGGATACTCCTGTGGTTCAGAGATCTGTGATGTCATCCATTTGGGGGAAACCCTCACCCCCCCTTTTATCTCCCCATACACACAACCCTGAAGATCCCGGCCTTTCTATACCTCAGTTGTCATAGCCTATAAACTTCATCTCCCAACAGCCAGTTCTCCACTACTGATCCTGTCTCATCTTCTCTAGGCTGGTTCTTGGAATGCAAGCACAGGACCTGCCACTGGGCCTTGACTCAAAAATCTCTCCAGTTTGGCAGAGCCCACACCCTAAGGGCACAGACTTTCCTGATCCAGAGTCACCTCTTTGTACTTTAGGGAAATCATGACAAGAAAGGTCCATACTTTTTCTAAAAACCTGTGTTTAGAAAAGGCCGTTCATCCTTTCAGTAGAGCCTTTAATTCTTTCAGTAGGACCTTTAATTCTTTCAGTAGGACCTTTAATTCTTTTAGTAGGGCCTTTAATTCTTTTAGTAGGGCCTTTAATTCTTTTAGTAGGGCCTTTAATTCTTTTAGTAGGGCCTTTAATTCTTTTAGTAGGGCCTTTAATTCTTTCAGTGGGGCCCTTTTTAGGAGCCTGCCCATGGTGGTGGTAAACCTGAGTTTGAGCACGTTACACTGTGATATTTTCTCATTCTACTATACTCCCTGCCTTCTTCAGCAGGGCCCTTTCCTCCTGACCTCTGGCTATGTCTCGGAGCATCAGATTCGAAGACTTGGGAGGGACCTCATTGGTTACTAAATGGTGCCCAAGTGTTGATGCAGATGAGGCCACATGTGACTATAAGGCAGATGGCTTGTGTCCCAGTAACCTGGTCCTAGCACACCAAGGGAAGCCCTGGGAGAAGAACGACATTTCCTCTCTCCTAGTCCACGCAGTTTTTTTGTCCTGTTCACCTTCTGGGTTCAGGGTCCAAATACCAGAGGGGACTAAAGTCCTCTTCCAAGGAAGAGAGGCTTTATTCTACATTTTCCCCACCTACAAGGTAAACCCCAGTCATTAGGTGGCAGTCTTTTCTATTAAAGAAAAGTCAGCCAATCTACAACCCCTCCTCCTGAGGGATATTTCATTTTGCAGCCCAGTCATGGGAGTTTCTAAGTAGAAAATACAACTTCAATTTCTGGCAGCGAGAAGTGCAAGGCTCTGTGAAGTTCGGCAGTAGAGGCTGTGCTGGGCATTTGCCAGGCCCCTTGTCATGGCTGGCCACGCTCTGTGAAATGTGTTTGTGCTCTGATTTTTAATGTCCATTCATCCTTCCCTGATGGCAGAACATAAATACACCATGTCCACCCCTTTTCATATTTCAGTTAAAAAGAGAGAGAACTGGAAATTATTTTGACCTTTAAGCAGTCATTCTGATCTGCTGCTGACTGATGGGAAAAGGACGCCCAGCCATCCGTGCCATCCCAAACTATAGGCAGTAATAACACCAGAGGAAGAGGGAGGTACCTGTCGGGTGGGGAGGATCCCTTTAGGTGTGCAAATATATCATTAAAAACATTACTCTGTGTGTTTGCCATGGTTCCCCTGGCCATGCCTGCCTTCTGATATCTTCCCAGGCCTTACATGCCCACCCTAAATGCCATCTCTTCCAGGAAACCTTCACTGAAAGGCAGGGTATTACTATGAAGAAAACTCTGGCTCCAGAGTCAGGGACCTGGGTTCAAATCCCACCTCTGACATTTATTACCTGTGTGACCTATGTGACATGTGACTTCACCTTGTCGGGCCTCAGTTTCCTTGTCTGCTGGACTGAGTGCTGTCCAAGGCCCCTTCCAGCTGTAGGCCTATGATGTCCCACTAGTAATAGGGATGAGTTTTCATTAGGCAGCCTGGTGGGATGCCTACAGTTCTAGGCCTGGACTCAGGAGATATCTGAGTTCAAATACTGCTTCAGACACTCAGAAAGTGTGTCTGAAGTGGGCAGGTACCTCTCTGAGTCTCAGTTTGGTTATTTATAAAATGGCTCTAACAGAAACTGTAGTAACAACTTCACAGGATCAAATGAAAACTGGCTTGGAGAACTTTGCAAAGCTTGAAGCTGATAGAAGTGTCAGCGAGCTTGATTGTCACAGCACCTGAGAAGTTCTCTGGACCTCTCTTCTGCAGCTATTTCTAAACGCTAAGACAATTAGATGGAGTAGCCTCAAAGCATAGTTGTCAGTACCCGTGGGCTGGAAGCCTCCATCAGAGCCTGGGTGGGCCCTGCACTATTCGGCATTCTTCTCTGGGTCTTGGATGAAGGCACAGAAATATGTCTCAAAGCGTTGGTAGATGGCTTTGAGCTGGAATGGATCGCCTGCCAACACGCCGTCTGATCCAGAAAGATCTTGACATGGTACACTCAGCATTGGGCTGAAATTTGGCCAGAGTCAATGTAAAGTCTTACCCTGGGGCACAAAAAATCAACTGCTCATGTAGGAGACAGTCACCGCTAGAGGCTCAGGCAGTAGGCGTTTATGAAGGATTTACCATGTTCCAGGCAGATGGAAAGGAAAAACCACAACCTTGCTCTCAAGCACAATGGGAGAAACCCTCATCCCCCCCGCCAAAAAAATGGGGGAGAGCAGGGGTGCTTTAGGGCCAGCAAGCTGCATTAGCCTTTCCCTGGGTATCAGGGAACCAACAGCATCTCCCTGGTGGTGCTGGCCTGCCCATGGAGGCGGGGTTTCCAGTCCTGTGTCTCTGGAACAATCAGGGCCTCAGGGCAGGCTGGGAGGGCCTTGGGGGTCCCGAATGATTCAGTGGGCAGGCCTGGCTTTTGGGTGCTGGGGATGCAGGCTGGGTACCACACTTGCTGCATCTCCTGCCAGTGGTGGGTTTTGTGAAGGCCGGTTAACATGGTAACCACTCTAAAAATACCTCGGCTACAGTTTAACCACAGCGTTTCCTTCTCAACGTAAAAGCGCTCGCTCCCCTTGGACTTGGTGCCTGAGGAGGTGCAATTATCAGACCCCACAATTAAAACCTGAAGCCAAATGAGCTGTTGAAATAATCATGAAAATTGCCCGGTAAGACACGAATCACACGGGAAAGGCCTGAAAAAAGTCGTTGCCTCTTTTCCTCCTACATGCAGCACAGCCCGCCAAACCCTCACCCCCAGGACCAAGCAGCCTGGGCCTGAGGTTTTCCCAGCAGACCCTTCCCCAAGCCCAGCTAGGAGAGGAGGGCAGGAATCTTTCCTTTGTGCCCCCCCCCCCGCTGGGTCCACAGGGAGGGGGACAGGATATGCATGAATTTCATCCCCATAGCTTCTGTGGCCATTTCTCTGCCCGCCCCCCATGTCTCAGCACGTGCTGTCATATTTGAAAACTTACGGTGTTTCTAAAGAACTAGCCTATTTGAGTCATTCATTCATTTATTCAAGCCATTCACTTATTCATTCAGCAAGCATTTTTAAATGCTAATATTTACCAGACACTGTGCTAGGCACGGGAGACATGGAGAGAAAAGCACAATGATCAATGAAATGGCCTCAGCTATCAAGGCAGAAAACAAAATGGCACATTGTCAATAGAGACACAAAGGAAAGGTTGTGTTTGGAGAGAAAGGCCCCAGCGACTAGAGAATCAGGAAAGGCTTCCTGTAGGAGGTGGTGCCTGCTGGGGGAAGGAGAACACTCCAGGTGTGGAAGGAAGAGAACAAGCACTTATTAAGTGCCTACTATATGCCAGGCACTGTGCTAAGCACTCTACAATTAATATCTTGTTTTATCTCCTAATAACCTTGGGAGGGAGGTGCTATTATCATTCTCATTTTACAGGTGAAGAAACTGAGGCAGGCAGAGGTTAAGTGACTTGCCCAGGATCACACAGCTAGGAAGTTTCTGAGGCTAGATTTGAACTCAAGTCTTTCTGGCCCTGGGCCCAAAGCTCTGTGTACTCTGACACCCCCTAAGCTTCAAAGAAGTTTAGAGCCCAGCCCCCTCATTTTGCAAGCCCCGAGAAGAGAAGGGCCTTGTCCCAAGTCGCCCAGGCGATCAGGGGCAGATCTGGGGGGTGACCCCCAGGCTCCTGACTCTGAGTCCAGCACTATTCCCCATGGACCAGGTCAGCTTTGGCCCCTTAGCAGTGGGTGCCTCCCTCAGTACTTGTTGGACTGGATTTTCCTCCACACAGTCATAGATTCAGACATGGAAGGAGCTTGTGCCAGCAATCCTTGAGCCTGGTGTTTAAAGATATTTGACAACAGGCTTCCCTTGTTATCCCATGTGTTTTATTTTATGCATTTAAAACCACGATTCTGAGAAGGGGTCTGCAGGTTTCTCCAGACTGATGCCAAAGAGGTCTAGGACAGAAAAATAAGAGGTTAAAAACCCCTGACTTACTCAAAATCCCTCATTTACAAATAAGGAAACTGAGGCCCACAGGGGTGCTGTGCCTTGCCCGTGTCAGGAGAGCCAATCCACAGCCTCTGACTCGTCCGTAAGGCCGCATTCTTCCTGCCCTCAGCAGAGGTCAGCCCATCAAACCACCACCATCGCTTTGACCCCATCTCCCTTCAGATGCCCATGAGGATGGCTGAGGACCCCAAGCCCAAGAGCTATGGGAGTAACGTCATGAAAGAAAAGGCTTCCCCACCCTCTTTGCCGCCATCCCCTGAGGACCAGGGCACTTCTCCATCTGACTTGTGACTGAATCCATCGACATTCAAAGGGGAGCTCCCAGGGCGTGGCCTGGTCTGCCTCTTCTGTTTGATCTCCAGGGCTTCACACAGAGCAGGTGTTTCATCACTACCTCGGTCCTTCCTTCACTCTAACCCATCACGCACAAACACCAAAGCTCTGATAGCCGAGGCACCAGCCTCAGCCCCATCGGCCCCTTCTCACCACCAGAGGATCTGCCACCAAGAGCACACGGGATTAGGAGTGAGAACCCGGGTTTGAATTCTGGCTCCACCAGTCCCACCAGATGCTAAGTTTCAGGATGTCAGAGCTGGGACAGTCCTTAGAGAAGCTAGCACGATCTCCTGGTTTCATGAGTGACCTGAGACGAGTCATTTCTCAGTGCCTATTAAAAAGCAGAGGAGGAAATGATGCCTGCCCTGTCTCCTCCGTGTCATGGGCTGGATCAAATGATGGAAAACATGTGAAAGTGCCTTGCAGACTCTCAGGCGCTGTTCACACGACCAGCGTGGTCTCAGTTTTACTGTGCCTGAACTCTCAGCCCCTTTCTGAGTCAGCAGGACAGACTCCCACAGTGGGAAAGATCATCGGCTTCTCTTCCCTGTCGGGATGAGACGTTCCTCTCACCCTCTCCCTAACTTCTCTTACCCTTTTAATCCAGTTGGTGGGTTCGTTCCCTGGGGGAGCTGGGTGGGGTCATCCCATAGCTCCCCCCACCCCAGCCTTGAGTACCAAGCTGGATGATCTGTCCTTCCCCTTGGGTAGAGAAGGAGCTGTTTGGGTGACCCAGACTGGCCAGGGCCTGAGGGTTCATCCTAAAATCGTTTGGACTCTTGCTTGTTACTGGCCCTTTAAGGTATCATAGCTTTGCTGAGACTCTCTGAGCATCAGGAGGGCAGGGCAGAGGCTCAGCAAAATTCAGCCACAGGAGAGAACCGGCTTTGAGGTTTCTTTTTCTAACATGTAAGCCACTTCTTGGAGAATAATGGCTGACTCTATATTGGCTTAAGGTTGGCAAAGCACCACACATAAATCTGTTCTCATAACAACCTGGCGTCGCATGTATCTGAGGCAGGATTCAAACTCAGGTCCTCTGGCCTTCAAGTCCACCAAGACACCTCGGCGCGTGTCATAGAGAGTTCCCTAGTGCACCGAGGGGTTAGTGACTCGTCCACAGGCACAACCCGGATGTTTTTGAGGCTGGACTTGAACCCAGGTCTTCCTTCGTCTAGGGCAAGCTTTCTAGCCTGTGCTTCATCTCCATTCTGGCATGTTCCCCCCATTTTACAGATGAGTAGACTGAGACTGAGGGATGTTAAATGACTAGCAGGGTCATACAACCTGTGTCAGAGGCAGCATCTGAAACTGGGTTTCTTCTGAATCCATATCCAGTATTCTATCCACCAGCCCCCATCAACAAGAATCCTCTCTACCATTTTGTCCACATGGGTGCCTCTTCCACCCACACAGGTCATAGCCCCACCAGGCCTACATGGTCACTCTTCAGGAATGTTGGCGGCCAGCACAACGCCTCCCTGAAGTCCAGGCCCCTGGCAGGGGCACTGCAGCCTGAGCCAGGCCAGCCCTTCCAGTCTAGCCCATTGTTCCATGGCCTCCACCCAATGTGCTGATGGCCTTCCTCAATTCCTCTGGAGACCGCAAGGAGTCCTAAGAAACTCTGTTCGTCTTTGGACCCTTGTACGAAGCCTTTCCAACTTGCTGTGCCAATTAGTGCTCCCCTGGCAGAGCCTTCAGGAGCCCGTGGTAGACCCCCTCCTTCTGCAGCTCCAAGGGGCCAGGGAGGAGGTGGGGAAAAAAACAGACAGACAGAGGAAGAGACAGAAAGACAGACAGACAGACTGAAAGAGAAAGGGAGAGACAAACAGACAGACAGACAGAAGGAGAGACACAGAGCATATCCATTAAGTGCTTACTCTGTGTTCTAAGTGCTGGGCATACGAATACAAGGAAGCAAGACAATGTCTGCCCTCAGCGAGCTTGCCTTCTAATGGGGAAGATCACACATGAAGAGAGGAGCCCAAACGGGCCAAAGAGAGTTTGAAACTGCAGGAGAGCTTGGCTCAGAAGCCTGGCTCCCTTCCAGAGAGGGTGAGCGGCTCCCCAGCCAGAGCCAAGGGAATCAGGGAGGGCTTGAGACGCTCCTGTTACCTGTAGAGCGTCATCCAGCACCAGCTCCACAGTGGCAGTGACTACCCCCTCTATCCGCTCCTTGGCAAACAGTGGGTGGTGTTAGGTGTCAGACCACTGGCCTCCCATGGCTTGGATTTGTTGGTGTGTGCTGGCCCTGGTAGACTGGGCCCCCAGCAGAACAGCTGCAGCGTCCAGTCCAAATGGGAGAGTTGGCGATGCCCCTTCCCCACGGGGGCACAGGCACTGTGCTAAGCACTCTACTATTAATATCTTGTTTTGTCTCCTAATAACCCTGAGAGGGAGGTTCTATGATCATTCTCATTTTACAGGTGAAGAAACTGAGGCAGGCAGAGGTTAAGTGACCAACCATTTTTGACAGCAATGGGGTGCATCTAAGGTAAAAAACAGATGTGTTCTGACCTTGGCTTTGACCCCAGTCCTCTTAGCTCCGGGAAAGCAGGTGGGTCTGTCTGGAGAAGAGAATCCCCTTGTGGCTTTAGGGGAGCCTCAGCCTCTGCTCATGCCCATCCCAGCCAGTGGCGGACCCAGCTGCCTGCTGCAATTCTGGGCCTTCTCCCAGGGGCCGGGCAGTCTCTCCCACTGCCTGTCTGCCCATGATGCTGTGGCACTTTCCAGACCCCCGCTAGCCCCCTCCCTGCAGAGCAGCCAGGCCTTGGCTCTGGGCTTCTCTCCTTCCCACATTGCTCAGAGAGGGGCTGTCAGAAGGGGGAGTCACAGGGACTGGAGGCCTCCAGTCCAACACCCTCATTTTACAGATGAAGAAACTGAGGACCTCAGAAGTTACCGGAGTTTTGTTTTGAAATGATAAAAACATGGAACTGGGGCAGCTAGGTGGCACAGTGGATAGAGAGCACTGGCCCTGGAGTCAGGAGGACCTGAATTCAAATCCGACCTCAGACACTAAACACTTACGAGCTGTGTGACCCTGGGCAAGTCACTTAACCCCAATTGCCTCACCAAAAAACAAAACAAAACAAAAAAAAAAAAACATGGAACCGAACCATAAGCACAAGATGTAGGTCTTATCAGGGAAACCCATGCTATGGCCTTTCCTCATCCCTTCAAGGCCCATGGACAGCAGCCCTCCAGACTCCTCAGCCGGCTGGGGCTCAGGGGATCCGAAGATCCCACCTTCTCTTGCTGCCAAACAGCACAGCTACTCTGGGCCACGCAGCCAAGCAGCAGTCCTGCTCTCATTAGATTTTTCACACACTCATACACACACATACACACACTCAGAAATGCAGCAGCAGCCATACCCAGACATCCTCCTAGGGTCCTCCCTGAGTAATCAGGATTGCACTTTGGATGCAGGTGGATGTACCATGAATTTGCTCTTATTTAATCACTTTACGTATTACTTCAATTTAATTTCTGTTTGCTTTTTGCAACAAGTCAAAATCTCTCGAGAAAACCTTGAGAGCTAGGTTTTTGTTCCTTTGCGGATCTTATCAATGGCCAGATTGTTTCACCAGCTAAGTGGCAACACAGTACAAAGAGCACCAAGACGTAGATTCAGGAAGACCTTAATTCTAATCCGGCCTCAGACACTTACTGTGTGACCCTGGGCAAGTCACTTAACCTCTCTCTGACTCTGTATCTTTATCTGTAAAATTAATAATAGTACCTACTTCCCAAGATTGTTATGAAGATCAAATGGAATGATTTTTGAAAAGAATTTTTCAAACAGTTAAAATACTATCTAAGTGCTGGATTTGTTATTATTTCTGTTTCTTTCTCTGCTATTAGTTGTTGCTTTTCACTGCTGCCAGTGGGTTCACATCTACCATTCTTCACCCTCATCCTTGCTCCTCCAGTTTCAATTTGTTGCTTTCAGTTTTCTTAGCCTAGAAAAGCAGATAATCTTGTTTGAAGTGTGCCTAAAGTTAGGAGCTGAGGCTCATTTCTACAAGGAGAATGTAAGTTCCTTGTGGGCAGGTACAATTTTTAATTTTGTCTTTCTATCCCCTCACTTAGAATAGGACCTTGCACATAGTAGGTGTCAAATAAATGCTTATTGGACTGGATTGGGTGGGTTGGATCATAGGAAAGTGCATGGACTTCATGAGAGCTATCCCAGCTGCTTCATCTCTTTCATTTACTTCTAAGTTCTCGGCTGTATTCTGTATAGCTGAAGTCAGCAGTTAAGTGATCTGTGGATAAGTGAGGTATTACTGGGTTTATGTCTAATAACCGATGTTTAGATTTGTGTAGATCATTCTTTATGACGATGCTCATAAATCACCAGAATGTGATTCTCTTTCCTCCTAGGTAGGACTGTTGAGATCCTGTCAGCAGTTTTCTACCACAGTTTTATTGCTTTCTTGTTTAAAAAAAATGTCTCTGGGATGAATCGTGGTCTGTGATGTACCCTGTAAAAAACCATTGGCCTAAGAGGATTTTTTTCTTCACAATGTTATTTGAAAATGACTATTTTTATTAAAGCAGGAGAAACCATATATTTTGTGATGTTAGGCACCATGCTTCAATAACAATTCATTTTCAGACCTAAACCAGCAAAAACATGGAAATTCCCTGCCATCATTCATCCCACTGCCCTTTGGTTTAAAGGTACACACTGTCCTAGACTGAAAATGTCTCTCTTTTATGCAGCCTCTGAAGGCCTTAGGCTTGAGTGCCAAGGAATGAACGAAAGTCTTGATGAAAATGGCAGATGAACAAGCAGACACCAGAAAAGGGGAGAGTTGGAAATGTGTGTTTAACTGATGGGGCAAGAATATTTAAGGGAGCATCCCAACGTGTCTTAGGTGTCTTGTTATTTTTTCAAATTTCACATGAGCGAGCCAGGAGTCTGAGTTTGGATAATCTTGTTTATCTTTAGTACCAGCCCCAGGTAGACCTGGATCTTGAAAAAAATGTAATGTTCACGGAGATGATATTGGCTCAGAATGTTATGTATGAAAGGTGAGGGACGGGCTCGTAGACCTGGACCTGGGGGGCTTTGGGGGGTCTCTCGTCTGCTCTCTTGCCCTCCCCACCCTACCATGGTGCAGATGAGTCCTGGAGACACAGGGCTGAGAACAGCTAGATCCTCTGACTCCATAGGGAGTACTCTTTCCACTTCAGCGCAAGGCATTAAGCTCTAACGTATGAAAGTTCTCCTTAGATGCTTGAGTGGATCCCATCAGTGCTGCTCCCATAGCTCACAACTCAGCCATTCCTTACACTCCTGTGCAGCGCCACTCCAATGTCCTCTTAAACACCCTCCCGTGGTGGTCTACACAGGGGGCCTTCTTCTAGCTCTCTTGGTAGAGCATGAATCCCAATAGGCTTTACATACGGTTCTTGGGTCCTACCTACTCCATGACTGGTCCTCCATACCTCACACGCTTCTGATGTCGTCTGTGAGGCTGCTTCTCTCATGTTATGTCTTCTTTGTAACACAGAGCAGCCCCACTGACCTTGAGTGATCCTCAAACTTTATTCTTCCAAGTGATTTGCAATTGTACAACATCACTAGATGATGAGCCTTAGGTCCCAATGGAGCACAAGTTCTGGAGGGGCTTCCCAAGCTGGAAAGATTTGGAGTCTGCCCCATGGATTGATTGTCTGCTGCCCTAAGACCAGCCCGGTGAGGTCCAGAGAGGCTTCAACCAAGGCAGCCTCGGAGACAAGAGCCCGGATGAAGATAAAAGTATTCTGGGGGGGGGGGAGGGGGGGAGGGGAGGGGGAGGGGAGGGTTAGTTTTATCTGCTTCATGTAATCTTCCCACCTCTAATCAGAAGAACCTAGTGCAGAATTTTTATCAGGAACACTGGAACAGGGGACTTCAATGAGTGATTCTGTGGCCCTTGTCTTCCCAAAGAGGAAACAATCTTCACATTCTCTGTCAAACCCATGGTGGCCATCTTGGGAGCCCATAGCCAAGAATTGATGGGTTTGGGTTTACTTACTGTAGTTGTGAATATTCCATTCTTCCAGGTTTTCTTCTTTTTTTTTTTTAAGTGTTGTTTGCATAGAATGAAAGATTCCCAGTTCTCCCACTTATGGTGCTGTGTACCAGTGATGGGGCAGACTCTCTAAAGATGCCCTGTCTAGGGCACAAAAATAGAGCACCAGGACCCAGAAGTCCAAAGGCACTGACCTCAGGCCAGGCAGTCCAGAGAGAGAGACAGAGAGGGAACCACAGAAAGACAGAGAGACAAAGAGTCACAGTCGGGATGACGGAGCTGACATCGCATCTTCATATTTTAAGCAGAAGTTACTACTGTTTAGCAAATATCCAGTAAAAATAATAAATCAGTTTACAGAAAAGTAAACTTTCTCTGTGACAGAAGCTCCCTCAGATAGGGGAAAAGGCCAGACTTTTGAAATTCTTGGTGCAGGGAATTCCCAGGTAAAGAAATTCCCTTTGCCAGTATGGATTGGCACCTTCTCTGCCACTTGGGCCTTTTAGAATTTCCTGCAACACTGAGGGCTGAAGGGCCTGGCCCAGGCTCATGCCAGTGGTCTGTGTCAGGGATAGGACTTCAATCTGTATCTTCCTGGCATGGAAGCCACGGCTACAGTCACTCCCTTTCACTGCCCCTCACATGCTGTATAGTGGATTGTAACTATTATATGTATTTTTCCATCAAGCATAAAAGTTACCTGGCATGCTCACGAGTGCATTTTAACCACCAAAGCCCAAGCTGCCCTGGCCATCTCTGTTTGGGGGGGGGGGCATTCTGCATCCTCAGTGGGATGGGTGCTCACAGAGGCTGAGAATGAGCTGGTACTCATCTCTGTGGCTCTGGCGCCTGGCATGGTGCCTTGCACATGGTGACAGCAGCGATGAGATATTTGTATGTCAGAGTGTCCTCAGGAAAATGATAGGACTTAGAGCTGGAGAACACCTTAGAAATAAGCGAATCCAACCCTCTCACCTCACATGAGCATCCAGACACCTCGAGGGGCTTCCAAGTGACTCACAGCAGATCTGCACTTGAACCCAGGCCCCAGACTGACTCCGAGCCTCCCCAAGAGCCCCGCCTTTTTTAGACACTTGGGCTGTGCTGCAGCACGTTTTTATCAGTAGCTCACATAAGGTCATTGTAGAGGTAGGTGAGTGCTGGGCCTGCAGTCAGGAAGACCTGAGTTCAAATTCAGCCTCAGACACTTCCTAGCTGAGTGACCATGTCTGCCTTAGTTTCCTTCTCTATAAAATGAGGTCATTGAACTAAACCTCCAAGATCCTTTCCAGCTATAGCTCTGTAAGCCTATAAATACCTTTTGTCCAGATTATACCATGCAATCGGATGGGTAGAGTTGGTACATATGTACAGAGAGCTGGGACAGCAAATGGGCATTGAGCTAGTCACTGAACTGAACCAAGCAGGCTAGACCGGCTTGGGGCCTGTTGGGTAGTATTCTTATTGCTACCTTTTTTTTTCTTTTCTTTTTTTGGGGGGCAATGAGGGTTAAGTGACTTGCCCAGGGTCACACAGCTAGTAAGTGTCAAGTGTCTGAGGTCAGAATTGAACTCAGGTCCTCCTGAATCCAGGGCCGGTGCTCTATCCACTGTGCCACCTAGCTGCCCCCTGGTTGGGTAGTTTTCTTAATGGCACCAAACTTCTTCCATCCCCACAAACAATCGACAAATAGTCATTAAGGGCTTCCTGTCTGCCAAGCACTATGCTTAGTGACTAGAGATACTAAAAGGGGACAAAAACAACCCTGTCCCCCAGATTCCACCATTTCCATAAGTGGGCACTTGCAAAATGCCTCCAGAGTAGGAGGAAGGTAACCTCAGAGCAGAGGCCCCCTGCAGAGGTGCTGGGGCTCATCCCCGAGGCAGAGACGAGGCATGGGCACAGCTAGCAGGCCGGTCTGCCTGAACCATAGAGTGTGTGAAGAAGAATAAGAGAGGTCAGAAGGGGACAGGCTGTGAAGGACTCTGCGTGCCACACAAAGCCCCGTCTCTTAAACATTCATCTGACTCATGGGAGGGACATTCAAAGGGCAGTCGAGAGGAACCAGGAATTGTGGGTAGAAGGGATTCTGTCACAGAGACCAGAGAGGATTGTGGCAGCAAGGGGTCATCAGAGGGCGGCCTGAACAGACCCAGAGAAAGGCCTCCCAGCGTGTTGGGGAAGGCCCCCGGGGGAGTTCTAGGAGGTCATGACCAAGGATCACACAAGATAAGAAAGTGGGGCTGGGTCACGTGCTCCAACTTTGGAGGATGTACCCAAATTAAGCGACTCTTATGGATTTGGGATGGCAAGTATCCTAAAGGCAGAAGGAGAATTCAGAATACTAGAACAAGGAACAAATGAAATAAAATCATAATTGAGGGATAATTGTTAAGTCTAACACCGAAGCAAGAAAAATCACAAGTACAACTTGAAGAAGACATAAATAGGTGTCAACTTGTTTTTTAAAAAGGAAGGGTCTGGGGAGGGGGGGGGTTAGTGGACCACAAGCTCAGTATGAATCAACAGTATGAAGGAGCCATGAAGAAAGCTGATGTAGTCTGAGACTCAGGAATGTGTCCAAAGGTGGGCTGCAGGGCCCTAGCTGACCACACCCTGAACACTAGTCAAGAAAGAGTGATCAGTCACCTACGAGTTGCCAGGCACTGCTCTGAGCACTCGGGGATGCAGAGTCCCTGTCCTCATGGAGCTTAGAGTCTAGCAGGGAGGACAGCTTGCTAACAGCTGGCCCACTGTGCACAAACAAGCTATATCCGGGATAAATTGGGGACTATCAACAGAGGGGAGGCTCTAGTGTTAAGGGGGATGAGAGAAGGCAGGATTTTGACTGAGGTTTGTGGGAAACCGGGAGGCCGAGAGAAGAGAGAGCATTCCAGGCAGGGCACGGCCTGAGAAAATGCGCCAAGTCTTGGGTGAGGAGCAGCAAGGAGGCCCCTGCAGCTGGATCACAGAGTGGATGGAGAACAATAAGGCTTGATTTGTCTGGAAGAGAAGGAAGGGACCAAGCGGTGAAGAGAGCCACTGAAGCTTATTGGGTGGGTGTGGATGACCAGATCAGAGCTGTGCTTTCGGAAGATCAATTGGACATCTGAGTGGAGGCAGGACTGGAGTGGGGAGAGACCTGAGGCAGACAGACCGCCCCCTCTCCTGCCCCTCCCCAGGCAGGCCCTTGTAATAGTCCAGATGAGAGGCTATGAAGGCCCATCTTGTACCCCATCAGTCTGACACAATCTAGACCCCCACACACCCTCCCTGGACTTTCTTGATCTATCATCACACATTAACCTAAGGTTAGAACTATGGAATCATATGTCAGTGCTACAAGTGAGGAGCAGCCCACTGAGAGAATGACCAGAGTTGGGTACCGTCCATAGGCCAAAGAATGAACAGTGCCAAGGAGATCCAAGGCTTCAGTCAGACTGATGAGCCAGAGAGTGGGAGAGCAGGACAACCAGGAGTGTCGAGGCTCTCCAGTGCTTGCCACGTGATGGGCCGGTGGGCCTGGAGAAGAGATGAGGGAAGGAGCTGCCCTGTAAGAGGCCCGATGGCTGGAGGAGGCAAGGAGGCCAGTGCAGAGAGTCGGTGCTTGTGCAACTTCTCTGGAGCAGGCCGCGGACCCTTTGTGATTTCCTTTCCGAGGCCCGTGGTTTGGCCAAGGGCTGCGGGCACTGTTGTTGGGTAAAAAAAGGGGAGGTGGGTGAGCCCCTTTCCCGTCCCTGGAGCCTCACCCTCCATTGTGATCCCGCTGAGCTCCAAGCCCTGTCTGGTGCCACCTTCTCTCTTTGTCAAACCACTATAATCCTTGTGGCCCAAGTCACCGCACGGGAGTGACCGAAGTCCCGAGCATGAACATAGCAAACACCTAGAGGGAAAGACGGGGATCCCATCAGCGAGGGTTTATGACTGACTCTGAGATGACTGGCATCGTCATGGAAGGCTCAGCCCCAATAAAGCTGGGCGGCTCACTAAGAAAGTGACCACATTCGGTCATGTTTCCTATAGGCCTTGACCGTATGTGGCAATTATCTTATTTATGGGCTTTTATCGGAGCAAATTCTGCACTCTACCTACGGAAAGAATGAGGGCACACACCTCCCTCCTGTCTGAGAAAAGCTTAGCTAGCGTCTAAACAAGGCATCTCCCTCCAGCCTGCGTAGAGTCTCCCAAGATCACGCATGCACCGCGTGCCAAAGGGTGTGGGCCACCGACACCCTAATTCCAAGTTCATGCCAGAAGGCACAAGAGTTGAGTCCACAGCCCCCCAGGATTAGGGTCAGCATGCAGCCTGGGGTGGAACCATTTCCTATCTCTGCCTTCCATCTTTCTTCAGTTCTGTCGAAGGTCTCATGCTGATAGAAACTGAGAACCCGTAGCCGACTTTGAACATTTATGGATTGATTTTTGTACCCAGAATCTGATGAGAGCAGGCAGGGTGGTTGAGTGGGAAGAGCCCCTGGATTCAGATCCTGCCCCTTTTACTCAGCATCTGTGTGACTGTGAGCAATTCTGTTCTTCCCTCTGGGCCTCAGTTTCCGTATGATGAGAGGGTTGGAATAGATGGGCTTCTGTAGTCCCTTTCAGCGCTATATCTGTGGTCTAGGACAAAGCTTCTTAAACTGTGGGTTGTGACATGTAACTGAGTATAGGGGTCCCCCCAAATTTGGCAGCAGTAAAAGGTTATGTATGCCTATTTTATATACCTATATTCTCAGGGTCATCTAGAAATTTCTCTGGAAAAAAAGGGGTTGTGAGTGGGAAAAGTTTAAGAAGCCCTGGTCTAGGATAAGCAAAACACAGGGTATCTTCTCTTGTAAACTAAGCCTGGTTTGCAATCTCAAGTCCTTGTCCCACCAATACAACTCACAGCCCCACTGATCGTTCCCAACTTGTGCAGTTCTTGGGTCCCTGATTTTTTCCTGAAATCCATCTGGGAGGGTCCAAAACCCAGCAGTGAGCAGAGTACTTTTCTTGAAAATACCCAAATAAGAGAAATGCAAGAAAGGTCACTAAGAACAATGAACCAGAAAAAATTAAGTAGCACACTGTAATAATAGGGAGGGCGAGAAGGGAAGCAGCATCCACCCAGTACAGTGGATGACTTCCTCTGGATAGTTTTGTACTGTTGTGGGGATGCCACGTGCCTCAGTGATCATGCTCTGTTATCTGATCTCACTCCCCATCGGCTACTGCGTTTCTTCTCCCTCTTAGAATATCCATCCATGAAGCAGGATGGTGTGTCCTAAGGCATGAAGCCCCACCCCACCTCTTCCCCTTACCAGATCACATCAGGTTACTTCATCTAGCAAAGAACTAAAAGCAAAGTCTAGATGGTCATCAACTGGGAAATGTCTGAGTCGTAACAGATGTATCGAGTGGGGTCTTACTGTGCTATAAGATATGATGAATACAGAGAAAACTTTGGAAGACTTACATGAACTGATGCAAAGTAAAGTAAGCAGAGCCAGGAGAAGAGAAATAGAAAGATGACAACAATGTAAATGGGGGGTGAGGGGACAGCACAAAACAATTGAAAATGGTGTGCAATCTTTTTTAAACTTTCTTGACCCTAAAGAAGAAATATGAAAAGAAACCTTCCCCTGCTCCTTTGCAGGATTTGTGTAACTGTGAGTATAGAACATCCCATATAACATCAGATTTTTTTTCAATGTATTGATTGTTTTTGCTGAATATGGGGTTTTTTGGTTCCTTATCTTTTTTTCTTTTTTCTTTTTAAAGTCTTTGTTGTAAGGAATGACTGTCTAGGAAAGGGAAAAAGAGAGATATAGGAATACAGGTGATATAAAAATAAATAAAAATATATCAATAATAATCAAGTTTTTCAAAGGCCTTCTACAAAAAAATGGTCATGTAAAAATTTCTCTGGCAAAAAGGGGGTGTAAGTGGAAAAAGTTTAAGCCATGGTCTAGGAAAAGCAAAACACAGGGTATCTTCTCTTGTAAATTAAGCCTGGTTTGCAATCTCAAGTCCTTGTCCCACCAATACAACTCACAGCCCCACTGATCGTTCCCAACTTGTGCAGTCCTTGGGTCCCTGATTTTTTCCTTAAACCTGTCTAGTCACATGGGGTTGGATGACCGGGGGTCAGACGCTGTTCTACCACTGATCCCCTGTGTGACCTTGAGCCCTCATTTGCAAATCCAAAGGATTGCCTGGCCCTGGTAATTAGGATTACCCATTGATCTCAGTGACGCACACAAGGGTCTGTGCTCAGCACTATAGAGAATCCAAAGATGAACAGGACAGAACCCTTGGCCCCAAAGGCCTTACAGGCTAGTCAGAGAGAGAAGACAAAATCATCTGTGTACCCACTGTATCCGACTGTCGAGTGGGTCAGACAGCTATGCCAGAGACTATCCCTTTATTCAGCCCTGGGATGTTCCTACCCCTGTTGAGTGGAAGAAGCCCAGGCCCAAAGAAGGGAAGAGACCCTTGCCCAAGGTCACAGAGAAAATAAGTGGCAGACCCTGGATGTCATTAATAAGTGCAAGCACTTATTAAGCTCCTGCTGTTACAAAGACCACAATGAACCCTCCTCTAGCCCAAGGCATTTGCAAACTTACATGCTTATACAGGAAGAGGGCCTTGGAGGACAGCTAGTCCCTCCCTTCATTTGACAGATGAGGAAACTGAGGTCCCTGGTGGGCCAATGACTTGACCCAGGTCACCCATGAAGTAAGTGGCAGAGCTGGGACTGGGCTCCAGGTTTAATGCTGTTTCCCAGGAAACAATGCTCCCTCTGAGTGTCTGGCTTCCAGACAAGCTGGGGGGGGGGGGACCCTTTTGCCTCACCAGATCCTGGAAGGCTCCATGAAGACAGCAGCCTGAGCGCTGGGTCAGGTTCCAGTAGACAGAGATGAGAAAGGCACACTGTGGGTGGAAGGGTCCTTAGGATACAGAAGTGGTAAACTCCGGGCTGGTCTATGCACCAGAGAGCTCTCCTAAGCTCCCCATTCCTGAGGCTAGAGAGGTAGTCTGGGGGCTGTGCTGAGGGGCCTTGAATGTCATACTTAGGCAAGGAGGCCTTTGTCTGTTGATCTGAATAAAAAGAAACAGAGACCTGTCGTGGGGAAAATGGGGTGAGGGGTCTTGGGATAGGGAAATTCTGGGGTGCTCTGGGCCCATAACAGGCCCCACCATCTTAACAGATAGAAGCTCCTATGCATTCACTTTTATCAGAGGAATAAGGCATTTTAAGTTGGACAGACTGAAAGAAAAATGCTTTTCCCTTTTTTCCCCACAGTAATTAGCGAAAATCAGAAGCACCAACTGGCCGCTGTGCGCTATTCCTGCCGGTTTGCCCTGGGCCTCTTTTATGAGGCAGGCACACAGATAGACGTCCCCTGGGCCGCCCAGTACATCCCCAACAACCCCTCTATATGCTTCATCTCCATCGACAATAGGAAGCGAGGCGCAGGTCAGTGGTTCCATTATTTCTCTTAAATGCCGGGACAACGATGGCCGGAGGTCACGGAAAAATGTCCCTTAATTGTGTGCTGCCATTCTGAACAGAGCTGGTACTTAACTCCAAGTCACGGGGGATGCAATTTCATATCACGTTGGGACTGTCACAAAATGTACAATGGGATGGGGGAAGTTGACTTGATTTGGTTTAGGGTTTTTTTCTAAAAATCATTCACCACCTGGTTTGCATTACTGACTTCATGAAAACAGTGTCAGAACATTTGAAACATCACGATACTCCTCTTGCGTCCTGTTGCATAAATGTAGATCCATCTACGTTTAAATGCATCTCAATTTTCGCTTTCTTTCTCCCCGCCCCACATCCCAACCCCTGGGCTTATTTTCCCCTTGAAGAGGCTTCTTGAAATAAGGAATGAAGCTTCACTATGTCAAGCAAGAATGTTCAGCGTAATTCAATTGGAGATGTTTGTTTATTTCCTTTTCAGGGTGGGGGTGAGCGACCAGGATCTTTAGGATCCTTACATGTAACGTGTTACTAAAGCTGGCTGTAAAATGCTGAGTAAGGGCCCAGACAGGAAGTCTGCGCCCCGCCCTTTCCCCTGCAGGTGAGAATTGACTTGCAAGGAAAAGTTTGACTGATTCATCACAGACCTCAGAGGATCAGGTTCATGGGCTTTGTGATCCCGCAGACACTGTTTTCTTTGACTAAGCGGTTATGCCCCGAAATGGCTGCGAAATCTCCTACGGACCATTCAGGTCGCTTTTTTGCGGTGCAGGGCTGGGTCTGATGCCCTATGGGTGGGCCGGTCGGGAGATTACTGACCTGCAAGTGCGCTTTCTCTATCAGAGCCCACGATCGCAGAAAAATGTTACTCTGAAAACTTAAAACTCCCTGGGTCTGTGCTGGGTGTGTTAATGGAATGCCGCCTAGTCAGCATACCCTGCAGAGAGGAAGGAGCTTTTTACTTGGCAAATGGCTCAGAGAAAAAGGTAAGTGGAGAATGGTCAGAAGCTGCCTGGCCTCTTCTGACACCCCCTCTTGCCTAAGGGATCAGCTGGTGACTAGCATTGACCCAAGTTAGGTTCTGGTTTGGTCTCCCCACTTTGGGTGAGTGCTGGGGGCCTGTGCCCACCTCTCAGCCGTCCAGCCGATGTCCAATTACATCAAGGGAGAGATGGTGGGAAGGGCTCAGCAGGAGGGTGTCAGGCTGGCTGTTGTGGCTTGTCTGAGCCAGGGAGGCCAAAAGAAGCCACCGAGGGATGGGTCACCAGGTGGACATCGGGAATCGGCAAGAGCTTGAGAAGCCATGGAGCCAGAGCCAGAACCAAAGGGCCAACAGGTCTCCGAAGTCAAGGATGAGACAAAAACCAAGGGGGACACGGTGGACACGGAGCTAGTTCTGAAGCCAGGAAGAGCCGAGTTCAGATCTTCCCTCAAATATGTATCAGCTCTGTGGCCTTGTATCCATTCCGTCCAGCGCATTATCCTAGGATATCCTCAGGGATTCCAGGATTGACCCACATGTGGTGGCGGAGACATAGATAGCCTTTCTCAGGCATCAGATTCTGTCAAATGACATGTTCTGATAACAGCGCCTACCTCACAGGACTGTCCGGGAGATCAAATGGGATCATGAATGTCAAGTGCTTCGCAGACCTTAGCGTGCTGTATAAACGGATGGAGTTGATGATCGCGAGGGCAGAACTGCTATTCCTTTCTCCATCTTCGTCCAGCTCTGCCCGCGTCTCTCTGGGTTTGCAGGGAGGAGCAGGGAATTTAGCTGACTCGAAGCTGTTGGAAGAGCGACCCAGCTGGGACTCTGTGTGACTCCTAATTCTGACAAGGGCGGAGGTGGAAAGACTGGGCTCCTTCGGGGGAGCCCCTCAAGCCCACACTCGCTCGGCAGACTGCAGTCTTCCTTTCTCAGCCACCTCCCCGAGGCCCTTTCTCCACCTGTCTCCCAAGAGTTTCTGGAAACAACCAAAGTAAATTGCTTGCACAGGCATGGGGTGTCACGCTCTGCATTGGCTCCCTCCACCTGTGCAGAAGCCCGTAGCGGTGTAAGTCCACTGCGGACAGTGCTACCTACAGGGCGACAAAACCCACAAGGACTCACCCGCCCACAAACACTGTGGACAGTTTCTCCGAGTAAACTTGCTGGGAGAGTCTCACTTCCCCAAACTTCTTGTGCTCTCCTGGGAGTCATTGCTCCAGAGTCAAGCACCTCCTCTCCCCTAGGGGGGATCTGGTCTCCCCAGTCTCCTCTATTTGTGGCACCTGTAGAGTGCCCTAGACCTAGAATGGTAGCCTAGATGCCCCTCCAGCAAGCCGAGAGGACCTAGGCTTGCTAAGCCATCCTACAGTGCACAGGGCTCACAGCCCCAGCCAGAGGGCCGCTCCTCCAGGTCCTGGCTCCCTGCCCTTCTTCCCTGTCTTGCCCCTTTGGGTGCCCCACCTCCCACCCCCACCAGTAGCTCCCTGTCTCGTTCTGCCTCTCCATCCCCAGCTAGCTCACATATGATCATCAGTCCTACATCCACATGTATTCCTAGAAGCCAAGTGAGCCTGGGTCTGTCTTTAGCCCCTCTGCACATTTTCCCCACCTTTATTCCTCAAGTTTTCTCCAAGTTTGCTGAACCCGTGCTCAGGTGAGTGGCCATGAATTCGATTCCCTGGCAAACCCAAGGTGTAGAAGTCATGACCACAAGGGTATTGTCAGGGGGCGACCCGGATTTACAAGAAAGATTCTTCAATATCCTGGGGCAGCATGCTGTGGGCACTTTTTAAAAACACTTCACTCCACTGTCCCTGCCGGACTTGGCAAGTGAACAGCTGAGAAAAGCCTTTTTCATGTAAATGACAAAGTGCTTTCAGAAGCCTCCTCACAAATATTTCTGCCTTTTAAACACAAAGGCCACACATGCCCTGCTGTCTGGTCCTCTGTGCAGCACGGCATCCTCAGCCTCAGGAAGTCCTGGATCGGCCCCAGAGTGGGGCCAGAGATGGAAGCAGAACCTGAGAGGTGGAGCCGCCCCCACCTTCAGAGCAGACATCGCCACAGCTCAGAAATCCGAAGCTTCCCTAAAATCTCTAAAGCGGCTGTGATCGCCTGCCCCTGCATCTCCCTGGGGAGAGAAGAACTCTTTGGAGCACTCCGTACCTACCGTGTCAAGTCCTTGCAAGGCTGCCATATAAAAGTCATTAGACTGGACCCAAGAGGACAAGATTAGAGCCACGGAGAGAGATGCAGAGAGGAGGGTATAGGCTTGCTGCCAGGAAGAACGTCCGCAAGAGGCGGTGGGCCTTCCTTCCTCAGACGTCTTCAGGCCAAAGCTCCAGGACCCCTTGTTTCGACAGTGGTAGCGAGGATCCTCTTCCAGTTGGCATCGGACTAGATGGTCAAGTCCACAGCAATGCTGGCATTCTGTGGTTCTATGATCCAGGTCTTCCATTCCTAAGCAGGAAATCAAAACGCTGACGAGAACCCCGATCTGGGGCCTCCAAAAGCCAGAAGTCAATGACCAATCGATCCATCAGCATTTAGTAAGCACCTATGGTATGCTGGGCATTGTGATATGACCATTTAGCATAGTGGAAAGATCTGATCCCCAGCCCCTGCACCGTCATTGACTAGTGGGTAAACCTTCTTATTGTTTCTCTGGGCCTCAGTTTCTTCATTTACAAAATGGGGGGATTGAATCATAGGCTCTCTGGGGTCTCTTCCAGTGAGAACATTCTATGAGCCTGATTGTGATTAAGGGGGAAGCCCAAGTCCTCTTTGTTTCTTGAATGAGACCATGCCCTTTGCCACTTTGAGAGCATTGATCATATCACACGACCAGCAAGATGGTGAAGTAATTTTTTTCTATGGCCTCTCCCCGCCTAAAACCCCTGAGAAAAGAAGTTAGATGCTGCACATGGACAATAACCAAATCCACAAGCTGAGAAGGCAGAAACATCACACAGGGTTAATAAAATAAAAACAATTTAAAGGTCTAAGAAATAACATTGAAAAACTGAACTACTTAGTGTTCCCACTCAGCATCTCCATGCCCACACCCCCTCTGCTAAGGATACACAAATAGTAAGTGTTAGAGTCAGGGTTCGTCCCTTTAAGATGGCTCCAGAGGGGCAGCTAGGTGGCACAGTGGATAGAGCACTGGCCCTGGAGTCAGGAGGACCTGAGTTCAAATCTGGCCTCAGACACTTAACACTTACTAGCTGTGTGACCCTAGGCAAGTCACTTAACCCCAATTGTCTCACCAAAAAAAAAAAAAAAAAAAAGATGGCTCCAGAACAGAGGTTCTTCACTGGGGTCCCTGAACTTTAAAAAATATATATTGTTAGCTGTATTTCAATGTAATTGATTTCCTTTGTAATCTTATATATTTACATTTTTAAATTATTCTAAGAAGGATTCCTTAGGCCTGCCCAGACTGATGAGCAATGTGTGCTTTAGATCTGTGATCCCACAGTATGATGAGATAACAAGTCCTTGAAGCCCCAGAGAACTGTTATGATAGCCGGAGAGCACTGCTGTATGTTGGTATTGGCCACACTGAGTCTGAGAATGACAGAGGGATTGATGACATTTCATCATTTCCAGGGATGGGAAGCTATGGCTCCCTCTGAAGCCTGCTGGGACCCTGGCCCCACAGGGCTGCCATGTTTGTATAGATCGTGGTCTTTTCAGGAAATAAGTCCTCAGCTCAGAGATGGTCCGACCATCCACTGACCCCCACAAATGAGACACGTCCACCCTCGTTTGCAGGAAGAGGCTGCTCATTTGGCCATCGCCCTAGTTCAGGCCCTTGTCACCTCTTGCCTGCACTATTGCAGAACTATTTGGTTCTTGTCTTTGTTCCCCCAGGGTCCGACTCAGGGCCTGCCATGTAATAGGGGCTTGGTCAATGCTTGCTGAATTGAATGGAGTTGATTACCCATTTCACACACACTTGTTTAAAACCTAATAAACACAATGCCCTGTGTGAGATGCTGGTATAGAAATACAAGAAACAACAATAGCAACAATGACAGACACTTGTTTAGCCTTTCCAGAGAGCCTTGCCTGCATTTCTTGGGTGAGATGCAATGGTGGGGTCCCAGGCTTCAGGAGGCTTCCCAGCCCCCAGGGCTGAGTTGGCTCTGACATCAATGGAGTGTAGTAATTCCCAGCTCAGAGAACTATCCTGTGATATCATTCTCTGCACATCTGGTCACCTGGATTCTGATGCTCTGAGACTGGGGAAACATCTCCATCATGGGGAAGAAG